>NC_056575.1:7197041-7507041 GCF_018340385.1 Cyprinus carpio
TTCTTGAAACATTTTGGTCTGAAAAACTTTAAATAACTGAAACTGTAGTTATTACTTATTTTATTTCATTTTATTTTTAACTACGGTTATATTTTGTTTTATTTGACTATTTTATTTATTGTCGGTTTGTTTTGTTTTTCATGTCATCTTATTTCATTTACTATTTTATTTTATATTTTTATTTTATTTTGTATCATTTTTATTTATTTACAAATAAATTGTATTTAATTTTGTTTAATTTAATTTAATTTTATTTATGTTTCAAAAATGATGTTTGAAAGGCACTCTCTAAATGTGACCATGTAGCATACTTCTTTTTAAAATCTTTTTACAAAAAAAAAAACAAAATTTTTTTTTTCAATAGTAGACAGTATGCACTAGCAATGCAGCTTCATTATCTTTATGAATGCATTAAAATTGATAATATCAACTAATTGTTTTACTCTCTGCTCGTCATGTTCAAACACTTCCGCAAGGTCTTCAGACTCTTTGTATTCAATCAAAATCAAATCTATCAATGCATTATGAATGATATACACACACAATCAGTCAGGTAACTACCATAGAATCCTTCAAGCATGATGTAATTTCCTGTGGTTTTGACATCGCAGTTCCATTAGTTTGTTTGAGTGCTACTTTGGTGCAAGAGGGAGTAGAGAGGGCCTGTGTGAGCCGTGGAGAGATGGGAAAAGCAGAGATGATGGAATTGTTGTTCACTTCCTCAGTGACTCACTTTCACTCTCTCAGCGGCTGTACTGTAATTCAATTAAATGAACTGTGAGGAGGCAAAGTAAACCTGCGTTTACAGAAGTGCACGGGCTGTGCCGAAGTACCATCATGAGTAATGGAATCACATACAGTATATAAATAACACAACAAACCTCTGCCAGAATCACATTCACATGCTGGATACCGGAGAAAACTTCGGTTTAATCACACCCTGTGACAAAGTTTTATTGTTTTTTTACTATTGGTGTTCCCGCCTTGCAAGAAAGAGACTGATTATAGTTTTACAGAAGCCCCTGTAGACTAAAATTCACACTTTGTGTTGTTAGTTTGAGAGGTTTTGACTTTTTTTTGCTACTTGAGAGCTGGCTGTGCTGAGTGAATTCTGTAAAGAGACAAGAAACAAAGGCCTGTATTTTTCACTTCAGATGTCCTTGGTTTTCAGTGAAGTGGCTAATTATAAACCTCCGATGGTCTTGATGTCCTCAAACGGTGCATATATAAATTCTACATGGATTTTATTAGTTAGTTGACAGTATATGCATACTTTTCCTATCATTTGTGAGATATTTGAATTAGCTTTTATTTTTATATTATCAGTTTTCATTTTAATTTTGGTAATTTGGTATGTGCCTCCATGTTAATTGTTTTTTCTTTAATATTTCCATTTAACTTGATTTCATTTGTATTTCAGTTTTAATTTTAGTAGTTGTTCCATTTTAAACTTATTTCAGTTGCCAAGTTGCCAAAGTTTTTTTTTAGATATTCATTCATACACAAAGAATTAAACCATTCTTCCCAATTATTTCCCAAAAACACAAATAAAAAACAAATAACTAAAAAAACATACTATGTGAAAATATATTTAAATAAAATACCATGTGAATAACATGCTATGTGAATATAGTTTTATGTTATACTTTGGTACATATCAAAGTACTATTGTATTAACATATGACTGTACTGCAATACTTTTTATTACCCAATTTTCAGTTAAAAAATGTTGTTCTGACCCACAGCCCAGCTGCGTTCAGTGCAAGAGGAGCTGGACAGTCTTGAGGAGGAGAAGGCCAGTGAGCTGTGGGAGGCGCAGGAGGAGCTGCGTGTAGCACAGGAGGAGGTGCAGGAGCTGCAGCAGTCGGCGGAGGAGGCGGCAGCTGAGCGAGAAAATGACATCGCCCTGCTGCAGGAGGAACTGTGCCGTGTACGTGCCGCGCTGGAGCGTCTGCGGGGCACCACGCAGGAGTACGAGCTAGAGCTGACCACACTGCGGGCCGAAATCAGCATGAAGAACCAGCGCAGAGAAGAGCAGGAGAAAGCAGGAGGAGAAGGTCTGATTCCCACCACACTACAGGCTCCCAAACTATGCCAGCTAAAACGCCCAGTCTGTATCAGCTTGAAGTGTATACTGGTAAACATGTTGACTTGGTTGGTCAAGGATGACCTATTAGTTACATAATGTGCTCCAAAACACAATGAATGTGACTAGTTAACCGTACCATCTTCCTCATCCATTTAATCTGTATATTATATATGAGTGTATAGAATACAGTGGGATTCACTCGTATGAAGCTCAACACACTCTAAAAACTGTGTTAATATGGTAAATGACCTCTAATGACCTCTAATGAGCAGTGAGTACAACAGGGAAATAATACAGCACACACTCCTCACACCTCTCCAAAACAACTATGCGGTTGGCAGGACAAGCCCATTTTCCATGAGGGTGTGTGTGTGTGTGAGATCTGTTGGCTGTGTGTGCTTTGGCACAATTTTGTTGCTTATGTTTGTTTGGATGTGCTCAAATGCAGAAGCTAAGAAGGGTGAAATAGTGTGAATGCTGATGTCTGTTTCAGGTTTCTATATGCAAGATTTGCATACACAAGTCACTAATTAACAGAAGGACAGATGTTATGTGTGTCTGTGTTTTGCCTACATTGTGGGGTACATATAGTATGTATTAAATTATAGGAAAACCTGAAATCACAACATTGTCAACATTCACCGTTCACCTTTAAAGGAAAATGACTGTGATTATTGTCAACTGAAACGAAAACTATTAAAAACTGGTTTCTGTAATTGAAATAAAGCTGAAATAGAATATATACAGCTGAAATAAAAGTATAAAAGTATACCATACTAATGTCATCATTATAGCATATTATCAATTTAAAAAAAAATAGGTTTCTATAGACTTATTAGTTCGATATAAAAACAACATATAGTTCACCATGTTAGAAAATCAAATGAATGTATTTTTGTGGGTCTGCTTATCTATAATTTTGGGGTGTAATCCATCTATTCCACACACATGCAAAGTTATATGCTCTGTGGAGTCAATTTTTCCAGACCTCGTCTGTGTTTCTGTACATGAGCCAGCTGAGATTTCTCCAGCAAGACTTTTCTTTATATCACATAACCTCATTCCAACATTACTGACAGATGCTGATAGCAAATAAACCCTGTAGAGCGATACAGACCTTTTATCAACTTTTCTTCCCCATTGCCTGACATGACACAGTTCTCTGATATTACCCAGAATGCATTGTCACTGACAAATGCGAGGGTATTACAGAATCTTTCAGTGTCTGAGTGTCTGTTTGACATTCTGACAGAGTGCAGGACCTCCACCGAGCCCCATTTGTCTGGTGTTGATGTCTTTCTCTGCCTCTAAGGGCGCCGGGGCTGTTTTCTGTTCCCTTAATGCCGGTAGAACTTTACTATATTAAGATCTGCAATAAAAACAACATACCAGTGATTACTGCTGATGGGGACATGCGGTTAGATGCGCTGATTGCAAAACAGTGTTGAACATGAACACATAAGAGCCTTTATGTTAACTCTGATTTGGAGTCAGATGCGACTGAGGTTACGTTGTTTATCGGTGCATGCGCTTCTGATGGTTATTTACACCAAGTACACATTCAGGGTTGGCATAGACAGAGTGCAGTGTTGTTTGCAAGACAGATTCCTTCTAGATTAGAGGTTATGCTATTGGGGGATGAACGTTGCATCATGTGGGGACGTGCAAAGCAAACATGACTCCTGATTGACAGGTCAGACTGCTGCAGCAGGAAGAGAGCAGAATGGCTTGTTTTCCTGGAGACTAGTTGCAGGATTTGGTTTGTGTTTACGGCTCCCTGGTCAAATGCTCACTATTTTTCTGCCATAGATGTGTAGCCTCTGTATTGTTTGTTTCACAATCAGAAACAAATCTGTTTCTATGCAATTTGGCCTTTAGGACAATGGGTATGTTCCAAGTGGCATACAACCATATTCATCCTATAATTTTTTTTTATTTATTTTTTTATGTTGGATATATACTGGGTCACAGTATGATCATTGACCCTAAACTTTTAAACGATAGTGTGTCATTATTCAAGTGCAATTTATCAAATATTGTAGGCAGAAGATATTGTGCAGTATGCTTTACTTTAGTATGGTAGTATTTTG
Organism: Cyprinus carpio; assembly: GCF_018340385.1. Classification (NCBI taxonomy): domain Eukaryota; kingdom Metazoa; phylum Chordata; class Actinopteri; order Cypriniformes; family Cyprinidae; genus Cyprinus; species Cyprinus carpio. The sequence goes on from NC_056575.1 coordinate 7,201,221, forward strand.
TTCTGAACATAGCGTGTGACTACATTTGGAATAGCATACTGTGTTTTTATAGTATACTGTATTTGCTCTTTAGTTAATATAGTAGATCATCCAGGTATTTCTTGCATAAAAATTGCATAATGTGAACAGTATATATACTGCATACTACAAAAAGTAGTACAAGTATTATGGTAGTATTCCATTTGAAACATACATGAATTTAGAATAGCAGACATAATAAAAGTAGTAATGCTAATATGCTATTCACTGTTTTTCCCTACTTCTACTTTGACTGACATCTGTTCGGACAGGTGACATGGACCAGCTGATGGAGGAGTGTCGCTGCTTGAAGGACGAGTGTCAGACCCTGAAGAATGACAACAAGCAGCTCTCTGAGAAACTGGAGATGTTGGAGCAGCAGCAAGCCAGGTGATTGGCCACAGGGCCTGTCAATCACACACAAACAAACAAGACAAATCAGCCGCGGAGCATCGCAAGCTTAGTCACTGTTAATAAGGCCTGCATGACCGCTGTAGCATTCAGCCATAATCTGTCTCAGTGGACACTCTCACTAAAACTATTTAGCAGCTATGAAAGCGTTTCACAGCAACATGAAACATTAATGATTGTGTATTTCATCTTATCCAAATATTTTGGCAGCGAGATGAGGCACAGTTGCCTTACAGCTATTTTAAGACATCAAGGTTTCTTTGACTTTATGAATCTAATTCAATCTTTATTTAAAATTAATGCTTCTGCAAATATAACGTTATATTTTTTTAAACTATTGCTAAAAGAATAACTGTTCTCGGAAGTGAAAACAGCTGTGTAGAGTTACAGTGTCTACTGTAAAGACTTTATAAGCACTGTGAGAGACTAAGAGAGTGAAAGAGGGAGAGAAACCAGAGAGTTTTTGAGATTTTTGAATAACAGTAATGAGTACTGCAGTGCGGCTGTCACACACACAAACACACACAAACAAAAACACAAACACACACACACACACACACAAAAAAAAAACAAACACACACACACACACACACACACACACACACACACAGTATCAAAGTTACAATATGAAGCTAATCTGCAAAGAGGGCATCAGGAGCTCACAAGTTCAAGTACATTAGTAATACACTAAAAATGCACCACATCATCTTTAATAAATGTAGTGTACATTTCCTGCTTCCATCTTGACAGCTCAGCTGAATCATGCCTGGCCCTCAAAGCAGAGCAGAATGATGGAGAAAATGACACAGAAAAAGATGTAGAAAAAGAGGTGATGGTTGAGGGTTTCGTCAGCACGTTGGAAGTAGGAGGTGGGAATCCGGTCGATGCTTACACCCAAAAGAACATCTCATTTGAGGGGAAACCCATCACCCCGACGGGGATGAGTGGAGGATTTTCGGAGGTGTTCTCCCTCAGAGACCAGCTGAAACAAGCCGAGGAGAAAGCATCACAGGTCCAGAGAGAGGTTCGGCATGTCTGGAATTTACACTAGTTATAGAATTAATTTAGATTATTTGGATATTTTGAGATTTACCATGACCACCTGGCCAAAAAGAGTTCTCTCTATCTACCTATATATGTATACTATGTATGATGATAATGTCTGATAATTAAAAAAAGTTTCATATTTTAAAAAATTATTTTACAACAAAAATACTAATTAAAAACATTCTTCACTCTCAGTATGGGGTGAATTGAGGTCACATTAGGTTGCAAACCAAACCATCCGTCACGGTATTGACAAAAAGTGTGAGCCAAATACTTGATGGTCACAGAATATCTGGTTATTTTGTCTTCAGTTGTTCAACAACATGACCTTGTGAGAAATCTCGCTGAAAAACCCTGACAGTGTGACAACAATGAAAATCTAATTCCTCTGTCCTCTATTAAATTATGGAATGATTAAAAGATTTTTAGTCAACTTCTTTCTGCCACACAAGTTAAAACTCTACCTGTGACTCAGTGAATCTAATCACTTGTCCTCTATCATTTGTTATTTCTCTATATCTCTCCGTTCTTTTAGTGTGAGGGACTAAAAGGAGAGCTTACGGAACTGCAGGGGCGGTATGAGAGCAGCCAGAGGGAGAGGGCGGAGCTAGAGGCGGAGCTGCAGCGTTGTAGGGCGGAGCTTGATCGGCTGGCTGGGAGGAAGGCTCAGGTGAGGGGTCATAAAGGGGGTCGGACATCAGTCATAACACACTGCTTTCTTCCAAATCCATAAGAGCCATCACTCTAGAACTTCAGACAGTGAATGTGTGAACTTCTGTGGGGTACAAAATGTGACCTCAAATAAATCACTGTACTGTACACATGCTGAAAACAAACAGACATTACTCACACAGCAAGTAGTGCGAAATATTATCAACAGAATGGCACCATGACTCCATCGACCTACATGTTTGTCAGTGTTTGAAAATGCTCTGTACATGACTAACGTTTTGCATGTGGGGTCAACCACCGCTGAAGCGACCATCTGTCCAACAGCAGTACCTGTCTTTCAAAGTGCATCCTGTCTAACTAAACCACTTGCCATTTTCGGGCGAGTGTGTATGTTTCACTTTGGGTTGCTTTTTGCCCTGTCACACACATTGTGTGTGTTTTCCACATCTTGTGTTTGTCAAAGCTTTAGCAGCTAATGTGTCTAGCTAGTTTTCTTGATCCACTGTAGTAAATCAAGCTTTTGTGTGTGTACAATGTGCACTGACATAGAAGTCTTTCTAACCCCTCTGCTGTCTAATAACAAGGTCTTAGGGTGAGTTTTTCCAAACCACAGAAATCCTAATTAACTAAGGTTTTTTTTTTCCTATCAAAGAGTCTGTCCAGTCTGAGTACCCTGTCCCATATCAGTCATCCGTCCTTCATAGTTGTACTTTAATTGTGTGGTTAACCCCTCACGCACACTGTTCTGCTGCCTACAATTCCCATGATTCCTTAAAGGAATGTTCTGGGTTAAATACAAATGGAGCTCTATCGACAGAATCTGTAATATGCTAGCAAATATCACAGAAAACATTCAAAGGAAAGTCGGGTTCCAGAAGTAATTGAGAAAAATGTTTAGTTAAAAGTCACTTTGTTTACATTTTAATTGAAGAATTTCACTACCCATAAAAGAAAAAGAAAGATCCACCAATCAGAGAAGCCACAATGCGTTCTCATGTTTGGTTTGTTTGTTTATACAAACTGAAGGATGAATCCGAATTATTTTCTGTGGTATTCAACAACATGTCTGAACTACTGTTGACAGATTTAACCCAGTACATTGGTTTAATACAGTGGGCTGGCTGCGCAGTGTGGGCAAGGATCTTTAAATGCTAAGATGGTGACCTTGGCTCTGTGTTTATCAGCCGGAGGGTCAAAACGAGCACAAGGTTTCCATTTTGTGTTTAACCATCTTTGCTGTGTATCTAATCTTAGTGTATTTTCCTGTCTCCCTGCTCCCCCGTGGTCTTTCATCGCTTCATTCTGTTGCTTTATAACCACTGAACACCTACATAAACATATCATAAACTCCCATATGCTCACGACGCACACTGAACTATATCAAATTCCAAACAAATTTGATGATTCCCGATAAACTGCTGGCATATCTATCTATCTATCTATCTATCTATCTATCTATCTATCTATCTATCTATCTATCTATCTATCTATCTATCTATCTATCTATCTATCTATCTATCTATCTATCTATCTGGTTGTGTTTTCTCCCTTTCATCCTCACACTCTTCATTCTTTCTCTCTATTACTTTTTTATTATTTTCCATGTTTTATTTATCTGTAATTCCACATGTGCACAAACCTTCCCATGTGTAATCATTACCTTATTTTGAGTGTCTGTCATTTTTTCTTTTGTTTCTCTCACCACCTCTTCCTCCTCTTCCTCTCTCCATCCCTGCACCCCCTGTGTTTTTCCTCAGAGCTCCACTCCTTCGTCTGAGTGCCCTATTCTCTCCATACCCTTCATAGGAATGGTTGTAATAATGGGCCTGATATGGTGCTGCTGGAAGGAGCTCTTGTCCTAAAGGGGGAAAGGTATGGCTTTGCCTTTTTTCTCTAAGAGTCCAGAGATGAGCCTTTTTTGTCCCTCCTGTATTGTGAAACTCATCTTTATCCTGGTCAAAATATAACTTTTTATAAGCCACAATAAATGGTCACAACTGTCTTGCTAAACAAACCTGTTTGCCCATTGGATACGAGGGCCTGATTCTTTACGAGGGCCTTTTATGGATGTGCACATTGTTCCACAAACATATTTTTCCAGTTAACTAGTGTGAAAAAACAACTCACATGAAAACTGAAAATTCTGTCATCATTTACTCACCCTCTAGTTGTTCTAAACCTGTATGATTTTTTTTTTTTTCTTTTGAAGAATATTGTTAGCCAAACAGTTGCCGGTAGCCATTGACTTTTACAGTAAGAAAAAAATACTGTGAAAGTCGATGGCTACCGGCAACAATTTGGTTACCAACATTCTTCAAAAAACTTCTTTTGTGTTCAACATTAGAAAAAAACTCATGCTTGTTTGGAACAACTTGAGGGTGAGTAAATGATGACAGAATTTTCATTTTTGAGGGAACTATCCCTTTAAATAAACATAAAAGTCCAAATTTACAGGACAAACTTAATTTCTGAACCAAGTTTGTGGCAGAACAAGAAACTGCAAGCCTAAACAATGAATGAGGACTGCTAACGCATGAATTCATTAGCATGTACTAGCCACAGTGGTCTGAAATGTTACTGACAAAACAGAATAATTCTTGTCAACATCAACAAGTTGATTTCATAATCTTATTATTCTCAAACATCTTTAATGGGCAGAACATTTCAGCATCTAGTTGCATTTATTCCTGTCTTTTCAAAGGTTTAGAAATCCCCTAAACAAAACACAAACATTAAGAACTCTCATTCAAGATGGAGTATGTTAAAAATGGGTCTATTCTTTGTTACCCTGTATAAAGAAAAAGACATCCTTTTTCCGAAGGGAGTAGACTTTTCTTTAGTTAGATTGCGAAATTAGATTGTGCTTTTGTAGTTTAGACAGCAGTATTTTTGCATCATAGACTTTCAGTCAGGATGTTTGACATCATCAAAAAACAAGTCATATTCAGACATCCTCTGAGATTTCCGAATGTTATTATCCCAGCCAAATGTATGACAAAACTCTGATTTCAACAGTTCTGCTGTCCAGCGGGGCCAACTGAAGCCCCACGCACACACACTTACACAGTTCTTTGATTCTGCTGGACTGTCATGCAGTTTCCACTGCCAATCTCACAACACCAGATGGAGAGAGAGTAATAGAGAGTGTAAAAGAAAACGTGTGTGACAGTGATTTGAGTATTTACTGGGTCATTGCTCTTGGCTTTGTATCTCTCCACATTTCTGGATGGGTATATTTAGCTCTCAAGTCCAGCGCTATTACAGAAGATGACTGGAAATAAACAACAAGTCCTCAGAAGGTTCATTAAAACCAGATCAGTTCTGTAACCTCATTCAGTGTCCTCTAGCAAGAGATCCAACTCTGATTTGTGTTTCTGTTTCATTGTCATTTGTGAGCGTGTACCTGCTCCAGTGAACACTTGGTCAAGAACATCGAAGCCTCTGTCAGAAAAAGTACATACATTTTAAAGTTAAAGAAAGTTGGACGAGAATATTTTTTAATTGTAATTTAAATTTAAAAAAATATGTAAATGTTTACTTTTACAAAATCAGAGATGCACAAAATATTGATTATCAGCTTAAATTTTTATAAGTAAATATGAAAATAATACTATATATTTAATTAAAATATTTTTAAGCTATATATATATTATTTATATAATACAAAATTTAAATATATATGACTAATATCATTAAGAGAAAAATATAAGCAATTTTTATTATGACTTCTATTGACCTTCATAAAATCTAAAATTATAAAATATCAAAATATAAAATAATTAATATTAAATTAAATACAATTGTATTTTCTAATGTTACTCAGAATTTAATTTATTTAATGAGTAAACACACATATATAAAAAGTTACTCAGTAATTATATATGTGTGTATATATATATATATATATATATATTATAATATAATTGTGTATATGTATAATATATCTTGTAATACTATCAACCAACACTAATTAAGAGAAAAAAAAACAACCAATGTCAAATTTCTATTCTTTTAAAAACATCAAACAACAAAAATCAAAATAAAAAAATTATACTAAGAGAAAAAAATATCAAAAATTTAAATATGACTTCCCTTGACCTCATTCTCATCCTCTCATTGACCTCAGGAGAGTGAGGGAGACTGGAACCTGGTGATGGTTGTTGCAGTGGCAGCAGCAGCAGTTCTACTCATTCCCAGTTTCACCAGAGCTCTGGCCTGAGCGCTGGACAGGAAGTGACCTCATCGTCCCACTCTGCCCATGGTACACAATTCTATCACCCTGACCACACTTAACCACCAATGGGAACTGAAAACCACCACTCACCTGGGAACACAATAACACATGGCTTCCAAACTTGACGCTTTTTGGTGTGCATCGTGATGCTGGTTGTTTGCTGTCTCTACTTCTTTGCTCTGCTTTTGTAGACAATCATATCTGTTTGGAGCAGCAGTGCTACAGACACTGACGCCATGCTGTGAGTATTTAAACGGTCAGAATGGACGATGACTCTGAGAGCTTCTGATTGGTCTGGCTCCCCGCTTTCCATTTCATCAGTTGTTTTCTTTCCCAAAACTATTTGCCTTATCACTTTTCAGTAGAACATTTGCACATTTTACCTCTATAAACAGATTCCTGATTGCTTGGGGAACGAAGAGGCCGCCATTCTTCATCAACAATGCTTTGGATGCAGCATATTGCTTTGTGCTTCACTGCTTTTGGATTAGGTAGGAGCCTGCAGTACTTATTTAATCTTCCTGGATCTTCCCATTTTGAATAATTACTTACCAGAGTCTAAATATTGTCAGAATCATTTGTGTTTAGGTTCAATTACCGAGAACTTCTTTCACTTTCAACCATGGCATGTTCTCTTTGGTTTCTAACTCAAAAACTCTGTAGGTAACTATACAGTACTTCTCTATATGCTAGCAAAGGAGAATACTCATCTAATGCATACTATTTGTCATTTTTACATTCATTTTGGTGAAAAAAATTCAGAGTTTGAAGATTCCAGGTGGGTTAAGGTTATTCTAGTAAAATAATCTTATTATAAAAAAACAAAAAAATTTTTTTTGTATCTGAATTGTTTATTCCAAGACATGAAATTTGTAGATTGATTTTATGTGTGTAGATTGATAAATGATGCTAAAGAGTGATAGATATTTTTATACAAGGGTTGACTAATGTGTACACTAAAAGAACACTAAAATAACTCTGAAACAAGCGTAATAGGCAAGCACAGATCTACTGTAATTCCACTGATGTTGCATTGATGATTTCTTCTGAGGTCATTTGCCTTTTATTTAATTTTTTTTGCATGTTTGCAATGACAAAACACAGCTGACATATGTATCTATACAATCTCTTCTCTGCAAAGAAACTGATAGAGTTTGAAAGGTTTTACAGAAAGTACAAAATGTCATGAAAAAGTGGTTCTCAACTGGTGTCTGGACCCAAAAACGAGATACAGGTTGTTTATTTGAGGAAAAACTATCCTAAAATAAAGTTAAAATACTGTAGCGAAATGAAAAAGCTTATAAAATGCAAAATAAGACCTGAAATGCTTTCCATACTTTTTGTAGTCAGTAAATCTTCCCAAATCGTCTCATGCATATCATTGGACCTATGAAGTTCATGCTAATATTAATAAAATACAAAAACTAACTTATTATTTTATTAAATACGAAAACAAAAATAACAAAAATAGCATTGCCACTTGATGTCAGTGTAAAAACCAGCTGAGAACTACTATCATAAACCCTTACAGAACATCATGACAAAGATGTTTCTTACAATGCAATTCAAATCTGTAGCATAAATAACATAAATAGCATGCATTGAGTAGCTAGCTAATAAGAATGCTACAAGCAGAAACTTCCATACTGCCTTTCACCAAAAAAAGTTATAATGATAAGAAACATGTCTTAAATGATGTATATTTCACTAAAGACATTTAGAAATATGTACTTATATGTAGCTTTTTACATCAGAGGACACAATTTTGAGGTCTTTGGGTGGATGGGGAGTATTACAGATGTACCTTCTTGTATAAAGATTAATAACACTGTCACTGAACTCATATCCATCATGTAATGATTCTGGTAAATGAATGCTTTGAGCCTTGCGGTACTATTGTTATGAACAGAATCTATGACTTCATACTTACTACAGTATATAACCATTTCTGGTATACACACAAGTTGTCTTCACCTGTTGTCTTTTGGTGTCATTTTCAACAAACAGCACAAAGTAGACTTCTTATCAAAGTGACTAAATCATAGTAGACATATTTGCTTGCAGAAGGCTGACTAGTGTTGTGGCAGTGACCTGTGTAGTATGGTTTTGAGACCTGGCATTAGTTGTTGCTGAGTCTCAGTGTTTGGGAATATCTGCAGTGTCCCAACGTCGTTCCAGTGCCGTTTTCTGCTATCCTGTTGATAGACTCAGAACTCAGTGGTAGCACAACTGAATGTTCAATGTATCAATGATAAGCTGACTTTCTGTAAGACAGTGCATGCTACACAGTGATTTGTCTTTGAAATAAACATGCTATTTGTCCTGTACTGCATTGGAAGGTTTGTTACTTTGATGAAATGGAATTCGAAAATGTGTTTCACATCAGAAGGAGCAAATTTATTTTACTCTTCCACTCAGCACTTGTAAATGATGTAATATGTACAGATATGTATTTGCATGATCAGATTCATTATCAGATTCTGCATGCTGAGTGATAGAAACCAGTGGTAGATTTTAGCTCCGGTGACAATTTTCTATGATTAAACTTTGCATGATTTGTCCCACTCTACATTTTTTTTTTTTTTGGCATTTCTGAAATTTTTCACATTTGTTTTGTGTTGAAAAATGAACACCAATGTAAGAGTAAATAGCAACTTTTGGAAAGCCCAGGCGTTCTCCAAATGGACCTTATTATGAATTATTATATAAAATGTTTCACTTTATCAGTGTATTTTGAATGTCATGTTGTTTTAATTTAAAGGAATAGTTCACCCAAAAATGATAATTTTCTGAAAATGTATTCACTATCAGGGCTCAGGCCATTCAAGATGTAGATGAGTTTGTTTTTTCAGATTCTGATGAATTTAACATTACTTCTCTCGCTCACCAATTAATCCTCTGCAGTGAATGGGTGCAATATTAAACAATATTACAGATAGAGGACTCATATATTAGCTGGAAGCATTTGTTTGAAGTTAAAACCCCTTTCTGATGGATTTGATTCTTCTGAACACACAGCTTTTCACTTGATAAGACATTAATTGATGGACTGGAGTTCTTGTGATTTTTTGTATCAGCTGTTTGGACTCTCATTCTGACGGCACCCATTCACTGCAGAGGATCCAATGGTGAGCAATTGATGTAATGCTGAACTTCTCAACTTCTCTTTTAAGATAAAAAAAATAAACATACTCATCCACATATTGGATGGCCTGAGGGTGAGTACATTTTCAGCAGATTTTCATTTTTGGTGAACTATTCCTTTAAGTCCATTCTGTACATTCCCACTCCAGATCAGTTCTCTCTTCTGTTCTGTTTATCGTGTAATTAAAGTCTTTTGGTTTTTGAGAGAATTGCAAATTGTACAGACCAACAAAATCATTAGAAATGCTTTTGTAAATGGCATTTACTGGATGTTGGAGGGTGGTAAATGTATGGAGATGTCGGTATGTGGTGTTGTGGCGATGCTGCAGCGTGTCTGTATGTGCTTGTGTAACTGTAACTGTTCTGTACAGTGTCTTTGACATGTTTACATGTTGTCTTGCCTTAACAGGCATTTATTTAAAAGTAATAATGAAATTTGAAGTATTTTGGTAACCATGTATATTTTGTAAATGAACAGGAACTAATAAAGTAGTTTATCCAGGGCATCGTGATCTAATGTATGTGCTCGTTTATTTCTGTCAGATCAGTGAACTGCTTTTGGCTTGCTTTTGTTTCAGGCTGTTGTTGAATCATAAGGTGAGATAATATCCATGGCTTTCACTAAATGATGAACAGATGTCCCCCTTAATTTATCTAGTCTTTCTTCTGACATTCACATTTGTTTTATTTGTCAGTTCACATTGAAGCATGCTGAGGTTCTGAGTCATGGCTGTGACTTCATTGTAAGTATATGTACCTCTTCTGTTTCTAGGTTTTGTGTGTCAGAGGTTTCTTTTCCTTCTGAATTTATGTTTTTTGTGTATGACAAATGAAAAAGGGTGTCCACGGGGGTCTTACTTTTCCAGTAATAGTGAACCATATGCCTGTATATGGTTTAGTCACAGTTAACCACAGGAGCAAACAGTGAATAACAATAACTCAGTCTGTCTTACTGTTACACATTTACTGTATATACATTTCAGTTCAGACCATTAATATCTCACAGTGTGTTATTGTAATGTATACTATAGCAACTTTGTGTTAGATGTTTGTAATACTTTCATAAAATGTTTAAAGCATGTTTTGAGAGAGTGTGCAACATGTCACATGATACAAGCTTTCAGGTTGTGACATTTGACAGCACTGTAACCTGAGGTCATGAGCTAGTTTGTAAGCAGGGGCTGAGATTATGACATCATTGTTGGCTATGTCTCTGTAACAATAATGTTTTGTGTCAAAAGTCTAATGGCACAAACACTAAACTAACCCAGGTCTGAATTATATATTCTAATCACACTATCCATAGCCTCTAGGTAGGATATACCTTATAAACTCATTTAATACAATCATTAATCATATTTTAGTGCCAAATTAATGAAATCTAAATTAAATCCTCATTATGCATAAAATGTAAAATAGTTCGGCATAGTTCCTTTTGAACATTCAGACCTCATTAAAGGTTGTTCTTACACTTTGTAGCAGACTCCATGCAAACCTCATAATAATTCATATTTAATATGGGTCATCAACTGTACATTTGAACTGTTTTATAAACTGACAGAACATATTCGGAAACTCTGCACAGGTTCGTTGACTACCTTGTAAAAAATGTTACACATTTTATCGAAAAAGGTACTGTAAAACCATGTTATTGTTTAAGTATGAAAAATATACAATGGTACAATTTTTGTACAAAAGAATACATTTTTCAATCAGAAATTGCTAGTTAATTACGCACTGAAGCAGAATAACTTGTAAAAACATACTCTGAAAATCTTTGTTTTGGAATATATATATATATATATATATATATATATATATATATATATATATATATATATAATAAATTTCATGCAAAATCACTCATTTAAAGCTTAAGTTAACAAATAATGTTTTGCAGTGTATGACCTCATTGACTGGAATAGAGGTTTGTTCAACTGCAGCCAAAATATATTTTATTCATAAACTGCCATACTATTTATTTATTTTTATTATTAATAAATAGCCTGTCATCCCTTCTCCTTATGTATTTAGCATCCTGTGTTAAAATGTCTCACTGACCTAATTATGCTGTCATTTGCTTTTTCCAGCCCCAGTTGTTAAAAAGAGCCCAAGTTTTACAACAAGCGCAACTCCAGTCCCCCACATGCCCAATTTGGGGTTCCTAAAAATAAAAATGACAGTCACAACTGTCGCGGCGCTCGGGGTCTGTCCAATCCCCTTCCCCGCCGCGCGCTTCGGCCAATCGGGCGCCGGTATCACTATCTCGGTCAGATTAGAGAATCCCCATCCAGCGCGCAGTTGTATATGGTCATGATGACAGAAGCATACCAGGAGATCCTGCAGACTGACGTGTGAGCCCTGCGGAGGGGTCTCAGAGTTTTAAAGCGTCTCATGCTTCATTTAACCATTCAAGTAAATGAAGCCGCGTCTCTTTTCCCGTCTTTCCTTTTATTTTATACTTGAATAACGCATGAGCGAAGTTTTTCTGGCGGCGTGCGTTCTGAAAAGTATCGGCTGGAAGAATTTAAAATTTAACTGGAAACTTTCGCTCTGCCACCGTTCTTAGGAAGTTCAAAGCTGGTTTCTGGTCCGAAGAAATACTTCTATCCCTGCCATTTTCGCACGCGCTTCCAACTCTCAAACTTTCTTTCGTTTTCTTTCCTTTTTTTCCCTTCTCAGAAGAGCGTGCGCACGCGCCTGTCCCACTCCCCCTCGCGCTGTAAAAACTCGCTGATAGTCGCATAAAAGGGGGGCACGAGAACATCGGAAAAAAACATGATGAGCAATAATACATACTACGACCAGCAGCTGCCGCCGCAGTATTACCAGGGCACCGACAACGGGGAGGACGGAGAAGAGGAGATGCCGGCCACGGAGAAGGACCTGGCGGAGGATGCGCCCTGGAAGAAGATCCAGCAGAACACCTTCACCAGGTGGTGCAACGAACACCTGAAATGCATGAACAAAAAAATCAACGACCTGCAGAAGGACCTGACCGACGGGCTCAAGCTCATCGGGCTCCTGGAAGTTCTCAGCCAGAAGAAAATGTACAGAAAGTACCACGCCAGACCCAATTTCAGGCAGATGAAGCTGGAGAACGTGTCCGTCGCGCTAGAGTTTTTAGAAAGGGAACACATCAAACTAGTTTCTATAGGTAAGTGCTGTTTTATTGCATAAATATGCGCTCAGCTTCGTGGCTGTCGCGCTTTGTTGCGATTTTATGCCATTTGGCTAACAATCTTAAGGATATCTAAAACAAACAAAAAGGGTCTTGTCATGTGTAAATCTTTAATTAAGTGACAAGTAAACTGTGATGGTGTGCCTTTCGATAACGGAACGCTTATTGTTGCTATGGTTATCTAATCAGCGTTTACTTGGCGCACTATGGCTTGTAATGTGACTTTTGTGGCTAGTGAAACATTCTTTGGAAAACGCTTGAAACCTATACTTTCATTAAGGGGGTCAGACCACACAAACTAAGCTATCATAATGGGTCTGTTTTCCATGCTGTAAATATTGATTCTCGTTTGTTGTAATTCCATTAATTATAATTTTGGAAGTTGTTAATAATTATTTTATATTGCCCACACTCATTTTTCTTTGAATGGACAGCTGAAGGCTAAACGAACATACAGATATCCATGAAGAATGTGAATGATTTTTGCCTTTTGTGCATAATAATGTGCTCATTAAAGACACAATATAATGCTTTTCATCACTAAATATTAGGCAAGTATACAGTTTGACAGATTAGTAGTGCATGTGTATTCCAATATGAATCAAAGTAGCCGATCATGATATTTGTTTGAATGTGCATTGAATATGACTAATATATACAGTGCTTTAATGTATGTTAATGTTATAACTACAAAAATAGTTTGAAACATCATATGTGCATTCTGTTGACATGATAGATGTTGGCTGATGCAGATAATCTCAGAGTGACTCAATATTGGTTGATATATAAATATATTATTGTCATTAATTTGAATCTTATTGTTTTCTGTGATCTGACATCCTGTCCATATGGACAAAATTATATGAGGCAAAACCAGATCCTAGGACAGCATTTGTACATTTTGGTATGCATTTCAGGATCAGTGTTATGAATCTGTGGATCCGTCTCATTTGGAAAGGACCTACAGGCATGAAATGATCATTGATTAGAGTTTATCCTTAATTTGTGAAACATGGTAGGAAGGATTTTTTGGTATTGCATTTATCTATTATATTTAATATTTCAGTGCTTTTAGTGGTAGACTGACAGTCTGATTCTAAACTAATGCACAATCATCAGTAAAAGGCTGTAAATTTGGCTGATTCAGGAGAACTTCATTATGTTTCATCGTAATTCACAAAATATTATCAGACATATAAATCAAAAAGTACAATGCCTGTTTCTGGATCTTCTATAAAATGACTCTGGGATCTGTTTTAAGGTCAGTGGTGTATTTTTGCAGTGGCAAAAGCCTCATATTGTTCTGAAGTCTAAGTGGGTGTCAGGGATCGGCAACATGGCCTTCTTTCAAAACAACTTGAGGTACAACAGAGAAAGGGCAATGTTCAGTCCTATTACTGTTATGGAACTGATATGTTCATAATAAATACTAGATTTGACCAATGATTATATGATTGGTCTTTGACTGCAGATGTGGTCCTCCTACTGGGTTTGGGGGAGGGAGCCAACCGTCTCACATGCTGGCACATGCTTTCAGCCCAGCTGTCATTGGCAATGAGACGGATCTTTCCAGAAGGGCACCTGCCTCTCAAACTCCCCTTATGCAAGAGTGAAGGGTCACAGAGGTGCAGGAAAAACTCTTGCACCCTTATCCAAGAAACCCTGTGTGTGTGTGTGTGTGTGTGTGAACTGTGTCACATGGGGGTTGGCCTGCTGCCACTACAGGAAATACCACTCACCTCATTTATTTGATCACTACGCACTCAGTCACTCATGCTGATGTACCATAAAGTGTGAGAATATATACATTTACATTTACATGTATACATGAAAATAATACGGAGCACATCAAGGGAAATGGTGATTGTAACAAAAATAAAAAAGAAAAAAATAAATGAAATGGGAGGAAAACAACAAATGTTTTGTGAGAGAATGCAACGTTTCTTGGGGAATGGAAAACGATTTGCACGAGGAAATTTCTTTTATAATTTATTTATTTGTTTTACTTATATTTTTATTTGAATTTATTTATTTTAAATTATTATTAGTAGTATTGTTATTGCTGTTATTATCATTTTTTTTTATTCTTGGAATTTCAACAAAATGTAAGCGTAAAAAATAAATTTTTAAAAAGTAAAAAAATAAAATAGTTACATTTGAAAAATGTTCATCACAAAGCTTTTGTAATGGAAATAATATGAGATGGAAAAACTATATTTCAGTACTTTTGTGAGCGAATTTTCAGGGGAGCACAAAAGTTTTGTGTGAGTGAATGCAAAAGCATTGAAATATATTTTTTTTGGTGAGTTTTCCATCACCATGACCCCTTAGGGGCTCTGTAAAATGTAGCTCTACCAGGTTCAGTGATTTTATATTAAATATAATATAGTTGAAATGCATAAAATAATGCTGATAGTTTCTTTGCATATTAAGCAGTGAACAAGCAGTTTGTGGAAAAATAGGAGTACAAAGCCCGTGAGTTTTGGGTGTAAGTGATGATAGCTTTGGGACAGGGTCTTCAGCGTTTAGCCCCTGATTGAGTGAGTGAGTGAGTGATTGATAGACAGACAGCTGCGCTCTGGGGTCCATCTAGTAACAGGTGCTTTAAATAGTCCTACAGACCCAGAGAGCCGGGACAGAGGGGGTTGCTGGAGGAATTTTGGATAGTTAGGGGATATAGATGATGAGCACATTCACAAAATGTATTGGATGAGTGTCCTCCTTTTCTTGAGGATTTTTTTTGTTCAGATCTTCACTGGCTCTGCCAAAAATATGATTAATAGTTCATTTTAGTAACATAATTTTTAAAAGGCTGTCATTCAATTAAAATACTATTTTTGCTGCATAATATTCACTGTAAAATAAATAATACATTATTTATTTGCTCTTTAATAAACTGTCCGTAAATAAGGAACATTTAATTTATTATATTATCTTTATAATTATTTTATTTATATTAGATATTACAACAGCAAAATGGTGTCTTCAACCTTGAAATTTGTAAATAAGCACACTAAAAAAAAAAAATAAATAAAATATTTTAAATAAATATATATTTATTATATATATAAATATAATATATATATATATATATATATATATATATATATAATTAGTAATTTATTTATTAGTAATTTATTATTAGTGTAATTATTGTTATTGTTAGTCATTCAGTGTTGCAATTTCAACAAAATGTTGTTTTCAACCTTGACATTTGACAATAAACAGACTTTGTGAAAGATTGAACAGCAATAACAATGTTCAATTTAGCACATAAACTATATGTTTATATTTGCAAGACTTAAAATCACATGCACATGATCAGTGGAGGATGTAAGACAATTTAGCACTTGAGCTGTCGCTCTGTTTCTCTCTGAAGTGAATGTCCCTGTTGACATGCTTTATCCCAGAAGGGAAATTTAATTTGATTTGAATTGAAGTCATAGCATGTTTTCCTGTGCTTTAGTGGCTTCATCAGCACAGTGAGTTATCTCTGCCAAGTCATGCTCTGTTTCTCTGCATGTAACCCTTTCCTGGCCTGTTAACCTGAGCTTTCCTCTGCTGCTCTACACTGAGAAGTAGCAGTGGTTTTATCAGTTCGCCCCTCTAGTACACCTCTGACATTGTTTCTGGTGGACGTTGCGTGTTATAATTTTTGGTCTGTTCCCAGAGTTTATCTCCAGATTCAGTTCTGTGTAATCGTTGGCCACGAAAAGAAGGATTTCCATCCAGAATAATCCGAGGGTCAGGCTTTCTTTTTCTCAACAACAACAAGCAGTCTTTCTTGCAAACATGGTCTCCCTCTTTCTCTCTCGTGTCCTCCTGCTTTCTGCCTATAACAGCATCTTTAATCGTTACCATGTGTCAAGGGCTAGTCAGTCCGCTGGAATGTTCAAGCATGGCCAGTGAACACCCGCTACACACACTCACTCCCTCCAGAGATTCGACATGGAACGCTGTGTTGCTTTTCTCAATTTGTCCCACTTGGTTTATTAATATCTCTGGTAATGAAAGCCTAAAATGCACTTTTTTGCAAACTGTTGCATATCAAGGCAACAGATGTCCCAGGTGCATCCTGGGTAGGCGGATATCAGGTGTTTGTGTGGAACGGTTGTGCAACAGCTTCCTTTGTTTGAATGTGGGGAACTCAACATGTGGTGTTAAACAAGGCCAGTATTTACCTCTGATTGGTTGTATTTGGATTATTAATCACTCTAAATTACAAAAAGGCACTTTGAGGTCATATGCAAACTATTAGAGAATTGATTTAAAGGTTTATAGCTTCGGAAAGCTTTGGATTCTGACGCTGCGATGATTGAATTCAGGCCTCACGGTATCAGAAAGGGTTTATTCAGGATATCTCTTGACTCTTGCTGTGGAATCTTCTGTTACTGTGTAAATGCAACTCCATCCTCAAACTCCAGGACCATGTGGGAGATCGGAAAATGATGGAAAGCAGACGAGGGAAAAAAGGGCATGTTGCTTTTGATTATGAATGTGGTGCTGGAAGGCTGACTGGGGCTTCATCTGTGCTGTAAGTGATATTTGAACCTCTCCAATGTTTTCAGCTGCTCTCGGTGCTGTTTGGATAGAGTTACACATTGTAGAACATGCTTTTTTTTGTTTTAATGCACGTCTGAGATTCAGAATCAACTGGTTGCTCAACTTAAAAAAGTAGTTCAAACTAAAATGAAAATTCTGTCATCCTTTAATCACCCTATCATCATATGTTGTTCTAAACCTGTATGAGTTTTTCACCAAACACAAAAAAAAAAAAATAAATAAAAAAAAAAAATATATATATATATGAGTATATTTTTAGGTGAACTATCCTTTTTAGGGCTGCAACTAACGATTATTTTGCTAATCGATTAATCGGTCGATTCTTTTTACGATTAATCGATGAATCGGTTTATGTACTTATATTTTAGTTTTGCCCATTTTTTCCCCAAGTAAATTATTAACAAAGGGGTCTTTATCATTCAACATAGACTTTTTAGAGATTTTAACCATTTTGCATTGTCATATCCTCATCAAAAACATACCTGGAGTTGTGTTTTATTATGTGTTGGTTATCCTTTGTCAAACTCTTCTGCAATCAAAACACTCACCCATACATGACTCTAGCAAATTTCACAAGGAGGTTTCAAGTAATGTTTTCACCATGGCAGTCGTTAGGGCTCCTAAAGTAGTTTAACATCCCGAACAAAGCTTATTAAGGAATCTTTCAGAACATATTTTCACGAAGAATAAGAATAAAACAGAATAAAATTGCAGTAAATTGCATTTTATTACTTTTTTTTTTCCTGTAAACACACAGCTTATACCTGGGAAACAGCTTTATAGCTTATGCTGTGAAATTGTAAACAATCCTTCGAATAAAGTGCAAGAAATGGCATGAAACCTGAATGGAACTCACATTTTAAAGTAAAATTTAAAGTAAAATCCATCAGAAGGTTGTCCAGAAAAAAAATTGGACACACACAAAAAACCTGCTGTGTGAAAAAGAGCTGTGAATACTTAGAAAAAAGTGCATTTCAAATACATTTAAACATTAACCTCTCTCATTCAGTCATAATTAGGCTGCAAGACTGAATTATGAACTGGTAAACGACAAAGCTTTAAATGTTAAGTGTTAAAAAGCAATGTTATCAGCTTTTACGACTAAACATTTGCAAACAACATTGTACTGCAGAATCGCACAAATAAAGTCTTTGCACACTGTGATTTTCATCGGATTTAAATATGTAGTGGTCCTTTTAACAGTGCAAAATTCAAAAATGTAATAAAGCGATAAAATGTTAAACAAAACAGCTTATGCCTGAACTGACAGGAATTCGACTACCTGTGGGAAATGAGGCAGAAACACTATTCACTCATTATTTGAGAAAAAACTTTGCATTGCAGTGCAAAAAAGGTCAACATGTCCAAATGTTGAGGGCTTAGGCTTGCTCTCTTTTTAGAGGATATGTTTCCTGCCGCAGAAAGCAGCCGCAGTTTACAGGTTACTCTTCTTTTTTGAAGGCTCAAAGTAAAGTGCTCCCACACTTTGGATGACTTTGTTCGATTAGTTTTATCTTCCGCTTTTTTCTTTTTCTTTCTCGAGCTACTCCACTGCCGCCTGCCTCACCCATCACGCTGAATGCTGCAGACAGAGACGCTGTGCGGGAAAGCACGTGACATAAAACGAGGCCAGCTATTGGCTATTCGCTACTTCTCCTGCTGTACTGGCTGAGTAAAACCTCCGGTGGCTCATTACTGCCACACTTTGGTCACCGCAGATTTAAAAATATGCACGAAATGAGCCGCTTACGGCAAATAAAAATTTATTTACCAAGAGAACACATCACTAAATTAAAATACAACTACTTCAACAAACGAAATTAATCAATCAAAAACATCAGCAAAATCAACCAAAATCCTTTTAATGGGTTATTTACACAAATGGGCTAAGACTTTTTCAAAAAGAAATTCATATTTTTATTCAGCAAGGATGCTGTACATTCAAAAGTGGCCATAAGTACATTGTGTGTGTGTGTGTGTATATATCTATATATATATATATATATATATATATATATATATATAATATATCTCATATATAATATATATATATATATATATATATACTTTAAAAACTGTTCTAATTCTGAAAAAAAAAGTTCCATGATTTCAGCAAAATTATTAAGCAGAACTGTTTCTTAATCATCAAATCAGAATTTTCCATCACAGGAATAAATTAAATGTTCAAATATATTAAAAGAAAAACTGTTATTTTAAGTTGTAATAATATTTCACAATATTATTTATTTTTTTGTTGTGAAATTTAGAAACTTTCAAAAACATTGAAAAATCTCACTGACCCTAAATGATCATTATTTGAAATTCAGATAAAAAAAAACTATTGTGCAATGGAATAGGACTAGCATAAAAATTAAGGATACCCAATTAAGGATAAAATCTACGGAAACAACAACATTCCATCCTGTGATCATAAACAGGAGTGACAGAGACATGCATGTCTTTTGAGACTTCCTGTCAGTGGATTGTTACTTTATCTCTGCAGTAACGGAGCGGCTGTCGGGGTTAGCGGGAGGGTCAGGGGTCAAGATCATGACTGGTTTGCTGATTTGACAGCCATGAAAATTTCTAACAGGTGTTAAACAACAGCTATGAGTCCTGTGCCCTGTGATATCTGTCATTATTTTTTTTTTATTTTTTTTTTTTAA
The DNA here is from genome assembly GCF_018340385.1 of Cyprinus carpio. Lineage (NCBI taxonomy): Eukaryota > Metazoa > Chordata > Actinopteri > Cypriniformes > Cyprinidae > Cyprinus > Cyprinus carpio. The sequence goes on from NC_056575.1 coordinate 7,221,157, forward strand.
TAGTCAGTGCAACATATCATAAATCACTCTGTCAGCTATTTGTGTGTTTTCTGCAGTCTAAAGTCTTTGGCTGCTTTTCTTCTGTATTGTGTTATCTGTAAGGCTGGGAATCGGACGGCCCAAGTGCACTCTGGGGTGTTTGGTGTCAGCAGTGTCAGGCACAGAGGGCTGTCAGCGGTGTGATGATGTCAGCTGCCTGACCCTAGGTTGCCAGATTGACTCAGACAAGAAAATCCCTCATCATCCACATGGTCAAATGTCTTCGCCTCGCTCATTTTCTCCAGCCCACACACAGAAATAGACTGACTAAATCCTGAGGATTAAACAGAGGCTTATAAATGGACAAATGACTAATATCATGATGTTAAGGTATTCCCCTAAAATTAATTGTTCAGTAATAGCAATAGTACTGGTGATGCTAGCCTTAGCAAATGCCACTAATATTTTCCATCCATTTAAATGTGGTTTAGTGGAAGAGGACTTCTACATTTGAACTTTATGGAGTGAAAACAGTCTCTACCTTCGACAAATATGCACAAGATACACAAAAACACACAAAAGATTAAAAAAACAGCAACGCACACCACAAATCCTCCACAAATAAACCATTAATAAATCTATGCATAAACATAAAAATACACAAATAATCAAAACCAAATGGATTATTCTTGCTTGTAATTTCACACAGAAAATCAATGTCTGTTAAATTTCTGCACTATGTATGGAAACTTTTGAGACAAATATGAACAAGCCAATCTGTCCATACATACCTCTGACACTAGATAATGATACAGTATAACATGCAATATGGTCTCAAAAGCATCCATAAATACAATAGTGCATATATTTAATGGACATCGATTTTCTGCATGGAATTAAAAGCAAGAATAATCCATTTGAAGATTGTATTTTGAGTAAAGACATTAATGTTTACATAGATATGAGCATTTATGAATGGAGCGTGTGTGGATCTTTTGCACGCATTTGTGGATTGCTGTGCATGTGTGTATCTTTTGCGCGTATTTATCAAAGGTATTGAGACTGTTTTCACTCCACAGAACTTCCGAGCAGGAAACCCAGATGTGAAGTTTCTCCCTCATAACTCTGGAAAGGACTTTATCTTCTCTTTCCTTATGAATGGTAGACTTTTAGTAGATTCCACAAAGAGAAACAGGTGTCATTCAAAGCGCTTTTCAAAACGAAGCTTAACAAGGCAGTAAAAAGCCCTTCTGACGGACATTTGACAACTTCATCCCATGTCTGGACTGTGTCTTGATGTGTTTTTGTTGGACATCAGCATAGAAATGGCTGAGACATGCACAGCTAATGTCCATGTTACAGGGAGCTAGAAGGAACATAAAGTATTGTGTGTATGTCTCGACTGTCTGTCTGTGTTTATAGAAATCTGACCTAAAGGGCTAAAAGGCCCATCTTTAGGTGCTTTTTAACTAGCCTTGTTCTTTCTGTCCACACTGTAAAAAATGAGGCATTCTTAAAACTTAAAATAACGAAGGCATCATTTTTTTTTGCCTTTTTAGACTTTTTTTTTTCATTCATACATGTCCACTGTAGAGGACACCAGGACTTAAAGCATGTTTGTTAAGCATTTTGGGAGACACCACAAGTGAACAGGAAAATAAATTATATATCAATATTTCTATGAAATATTAGATATTGTTATGAAAATCTTTATTACAAATATTACACTTCTTTTTTCATTACTTATTACCCCCAAAACACATTCATATGCACATAAGATACAATGTATAGATACATTGTTTATAAAGGGAAAACCTGTTTATGACCATTTTACACACATATTGCATAAAGCAAAACGGTATTTCAAATCAATCTGTTATATTGTTCATAACGTAACTAAGAATCTTTTTTATACAAAGTTTGGTATTAAAAATAAAAATTGATTGGTGACAAAAAAATAAAAATAAAATTCCACAGTTTTTGTGTTTTCACATCTATCTGTGTCTTTTTATTTATTTTTTTAAAACAGGAAGTCCTGTTGTCCTCTACAGAGGACATAGCATAACAAATGAATGAAAATATCATATAACATATAAATATCATATCATATATTTTTCAAAAATGCTACTTTTTCTTTTTTTCTTATGCTCTAAACAATGTAATGACAAGAAAAAATACTATATTCCCATTTTTTTCTTTTTTTTCCCCCCCTGGTAGTCAGGAGGATATATTTTTATTATTTTATTTTAACACTTTATATGTAATTTTAATCAGTATTATTTGCATTTTTATTTCTGTTTTATTTTATATAATTTAAATGTCATTATATTCATTATTATTTATATTTTTATATATTTACTTTTTATATTTTATGTATACTCTTCATGTAAATGCTCATAAAATTTCTCAAAATGATATAGTGTACATATGCATGTGTGTGCTTGTTTACAGCATTTGTACTGTCTTTTAGTCATACTTTTCTCTGTAACTGCTTCGGATGTCCTTTCCTGAATCCTGCGGTGATGGAGTCTGTCCTAATTCAGGCACAGTGGATGGAGACTGGGACAAAGGCTCCTATGTGCCTGTTCTGGATGGAACTTCAACTCTGAAGCTTTGTTGATGGATCTACGGGAGGGAGGGTGAATGCATGATGCAAGCAGACAGTTAGAATATGTGTGTGTGTGCATTAGGCCCATGAGGGGGAGGGCAGATCTCTGAGCACATCAGTTGTTGCTTTAGGATGCCTGTTAGCAGCTGTGATGGCAGCTGACTGGGTTCACTCAGGAGAGGAGATTGCCTGATTGCTCTGCTTACTATAAACAAAACCACTATCTTTCTCAAAAAAGTCACATTCCCCTTCACTAAATTAGTCCAACATTGCTTTTCTTGTTTTATGTTTTTGTTTAGACAGTTTTATGCATGTTATCACCCAACAGTGCAGGAAAAAAAGAGGGCAAAAAAGGAAAGATTTAATTCTTTGGTGGAAGTTACCATTGTATCTTTTTTTTACTGTGTGAAATACCTCCTCTGGAGTTTGGGTTTGGAGAGGGAAATGCCTCTTGGTTTGGGCCTCCTTAGCAATGACAGACTTATTACAGTGTTTTATTACTGGTTTACATTGGAGACAGGCTTTTTTTCTGCTCATTTGACTTGAAGAAGAGGAATAACCAAGAGTTGAGCATACAAGGCCAGGCATTTTTTGAGTGCCTCTCATGGAACTTCAAATGAAAATTATCCTTGCGTTGTTTTCTTTACACTTAAGGCTGGAATACACAAATTTTTGCCCTGATTTGCAGTCTTGACACTAATTGTAGAGGTATTTTGGGTAGGCAGATTTCACAAATTTCATGACACAGACTGATTTTTTAAGCTTCAGACTATGATTCCATCCAGTCAGAGAATATCTAACCTAACATGTTTGATATTTTGAGCCAATTTTAGAATAAAATGTTTTCAACAAGGCACACGATTTGGTGTTCAGAACATGATGCAACTAGGCCCGCATTATTTGTAGGATTCTACTGAATGGTTTTAAATAAGTTCTGTCTATACGTGAATAATTTAATGAGGCAGTTTATGGTTGGTTGCCTGTTGCTAAACAATTTGTCCTTACATGCAATAAGTGACAGATATCGAGAATCTTCTAAATTACATTTCAGTCAAATTCTAGTGAAATCTATGGAGATTTTGGTGAAATTGGTCATAAAAGTGAATTGGTCCATCACCTGAGTTTCCAGAGGATTTGGATTAAGGATATATTTTGCATTTACAAGGTGGAGGTGAATGACCTCATAGTCTCAGTGTGAATGATTCCATGCTGTTTTTTACCCCAAAAAGCTGTTTTAAAGGCCCATTGGTGCCATTTAGTTTAATTACACCCTCTCAATTTATCCAGCTGTTCTCGTGTCTTTGGGATAAGCGAGGTCAGCTGTGTGAGTGTTTTTCCTATTGTCCATGTTCTTTAAAAGGTAAGATAAGACCATGTGGCAAAACAACAGAATGCCGGTCACTTATGTCCTTTTTTGGACTTTCAAAGACACACCACCTGCTGCAACACATGTGCCGTATCTCAAGATGGAAGATCTTAATTTTATCTTGTTTTTCTTCAGGCGGAAGTTCTCCTGGATCACTCTTTGACATGCTTCACTAAGCATTAAAGCATTCTGGTCAACACGTAAGGCGCCATGCCTGTAGTCTTTCCTGACGTTTTCGGAGTTTCCATCTCTGTGGTGATGCATTAAGTGTGTAAAAATGTGTTTATGTGGAAAGGACATTGATAAATGAACTGCTCTTTCATTGTCCAGACTCACTGTTTCTGCTGGGTTTCAGTGTTTATTTCTTCTTGACCTCATGTGTTCTGGTGGGGGAAGTCAGTGCAAACACTCCCAACGGCTGCCGTCTCACAGCATTTGGCAACTTGGGCCGAGGGTTTCACACCACACATTTCATTCTGTACTCTAAAATAAATTATTAGAGATATAAGACTGTCAATTAAAGTATCACATTTTATATAAAGTTAGGTCAAAATCCATTAGCCTGTAGTTTGGTTTGAGATGTTCCTCTAACCAGTAACAGCTTGTTCTTGTTTCAGGAATAAATGTAGCTCCCGCGACATGGATGCTCATTTTTAAGTGGCACTTACTAGCTTGTTAAGTAAAAGACGTTTCCTGTCGTCACTGGCAGCAGTAGGATTTCTGATGTAATGATTGACCACAAAGACAGGAAGTTCTGAAGTAAATTGTGCAAATGCATCAATGTTAGACATGGACATTTTGCCACTGCATCCCCAAGGGTGCTGTGAAGTGATGTGAAGTACAGGCACTCTGCTTGTCTGCGTACTGAATGTGGTGTGATGTGTGCAGTCATATAATGCAAGTGGATGGGAATCACGGCTTTGGGAGTCCAGAAACATACACATACAAAACCAAATTAAACACTGTGGCTCGTGATGATACATTGATGAGTAAAGACACAAAACCATTGGTCTGTGCAAGAAACTGAACAGTATTTATATAGTTTTTTACCTTTGATTTTAACAGCAATATCCAAACTGTCTGGCCTGAGGGTAAGCAGATAAACATCAAATTTTCATTTTTGGGTGAACTATTCCTTTAAATCCCGTAGTGATGATTTGAAACAGTTGATTAGTGTCTCTCAACATTTGAGCTTGACGTGAGCAGTTTATTTGCTGTACATGTGCTGAAGTCAGTCTTGCTACTTTGCCTTTGGGCTTGTCATTCAAATTAAATGTTAGCTGCTTGATGTGTGTGTTTTCTACAGTATCTCTAACACTCTTCCATTGTTCTTTGAAGATCCTGTGGAAAATGTGACTGTTGATGGCATGTGTCCATGATGTCTTCATCCCCCCTTCTCTTTTCCTCCTTTCCTATCTTTGCCTGTTGGAGGGACACGGTAATGGAATTATATTTTCCGGCATCTCCGGAGTACCATGAACTTGACCTCGCTGACAATGGACACATAATGTAATGTGAATATTTGGAGTGTTCATAGCTCTCAGGATGTGACTTCAGACGGTTCTGTGTTTTGTGTGCGACTCTTGGAGAATGTCAGATAACAGGAACGTTATCCCTGTTCTCTCTTGGTCAAACAGACCTATGAACACTGCAGCTTACTAGAATACAGAACTGAGATGAAACCTCACACATTTGGAGCCAAGCCTTTTGTGTCATCAGTTATAAAAAATGCTATTTAATGCACTTTTTGCCCAACTGTCACCTTTAGTTCACAAAAATGGCATTCATAAAGATGGTCTTTAAACAAGATATACTTTTTGTTGACAAGAGCTTCCAGTTTAGGCCTATATGAATTAAATGAAAAAAAATTAAAATTTGCTGAAACTTTACTCACTTTCAGGCCATCCAAGATGTAGATGTGTTTGTTTCTTCATGGGAACAGATTTGGAGATATGTAGCATTACATCACTTGCTCACCAAGGGATCCTCTGCAGTGAATGGGTGCCATCAGAATGAGAGTCCAAACAGCTGATAAAAACATCATATGAAGTCGTATTTTGGCCAGAAGCAACAGTTTAAAGTTAAAATGCCTTAATAATGGATTTGTTTCTTACAAACATGCAGCTTTTCACTTTAGTAGACATTAATCGATGGGCTGGAGTCGTGTGGATTACTCATTGATTATTGTGATGTTTTTATCAGCTGTTTGGACTCTCATTCTGATGGCACCCTTTCACCACAAGTGATGTAATACTAAATTTCTCCAAATCTGTTCGGATGAAGAAAATCTCGGCTGGCCTGACAGTAAGTAAATTTTCAGCAAATTTAAATTTTCTGGATGAACTATTCCTTTATGGCTGTAGGAAAGTGTTGGACTGACATTTTTTTTATGTAAATATTATTATTGATTAATTGGCCTGGCTGACACAGTATACTGGTCTGTCACTAATAAAACCATAGTTTTAGTTGGAGTAAAACAGGTCACATTGCAAAACCTAATGTACACTATTGTTACTGAATTGCCTTTCAAAGAAAACTCTTGAAATGGTTTTCGACATTGTTTTGGAGATAAAATGTCCAGATTCACCTTTACAAGAATGTGTATGGGGAGAACCAGACACAACCAAAGACAGAATATTGACTGTGACCAACAATAAATGTGTGTGACATGAGGTGTAGCCAAGTATAGTGTCCAATACTTAGAATTTGTGCTCTGCATTTCACCCATGCAAGTGCACACACACAGCAGTGAGTAGTGAGCATACACACACACAGAGCAGTGGGCAGTCATGTGCTGCGGCACCTGGACAGTTGTGGGTTTGGTGCCTTGCTCAAGGGTCTCACCTCAGTTGGGGTATTGAGGGTGGAAGATAGCTGGTCACGAGACTCAAACCCACAACCTTTGGGTTACAAGTCAGACTCTATAACCATTAAGTCACGACTGCATATTTCATAATGAAGATGAATTAAACATAACTTAAAGGTGCGTGTATGTGTGTGTGTGGCAGACCTGCTCTATGTCTGTCAGGCCTTATGAGTATTATTTATAACTCAGATCTCAACTCTGATATTCATGTTGTGTTTTGCTGCATTATCTTTCCTTTCAAGTCCTCCAGGACTTTTACTTTGTGTCTGTGTGTGCTGAAACAATGTTTTATTTTATAGTATTGTAAAGCGATGCTGCATTGTGTTATATGGCTTTAAGGGAATAATAGGAAAATGATGACTACATTTTTTTTTTGCCTTTGAACCTTTAATTACTGTTTGCTCAGTGCATGCAACTTTTTTTCTCATTTATTCATCCAGCTTGTTTTTAATTTTGCAGCTCTTGTCTTTACTCTTGTTTATTCTATTCTGATTGATTAGCTTGTCTTTACAGTTTGTGAAACAAAAGAGCTTCATTTATTATACATTCCCTCTTGAAGCGATGTGTGTGTGTGTGTTTTTGCGTATGCTTGTGTGGGTGTAGGTTGCATATTTCCTGAGGCAGAATGTCTCTTCCACACAGAAGCCATTGTCTCTGTCTCTTCTGTCCTAGTGACCATGGCAAACTTTCTATCTCCTCCAGGGAGACAGCGATGTTTGTTTGGTCACCCTAAGCAACAGCCGACAATCATCTGATGCATCTAAGCTGTAGAAATTTCTGATGGCGTCACTGGCCGATGTTCAGATAATTCAAAGGGCAACATGGAATGAGAGAAATCTTATTAGAAATTTTATAGACTGTAAATATGTATGATCAAATTATATAAGAAATGGCTAACAAAGATGGTATGATACGATTGAATTAGTGAAAACCACAATCATTGCAAAACAAAATGCTAAAAAATTTAGTTGTTTTCATAATTCGACATGAAAATTCCAATTCTCCTGAGTCTGAAGTTATAATGTTTATAGAGAGGCACAAGTTGTCTGCTGCAAATGCCACATTCTTCCACTCAAAACAAGATAAGAAATACCAGCATGCAAATTGCATTCAGCACAAATTCGTAAGCAGTTTGCAGCAGTTTATAATTCCCTTATTGAATTGGTCGCTAAAACAACCCAAGCCAGCACAGCCCATTCTTAGTGAATTCCCTCCTTTGAAGGACTTCCAAACAATGACAATATGCTGTGATCTTCAGTGAAATGAAGCAATTGCTGTTAGTTGAAAAGAGCAGCAATCACCAACAGCTGGACTCAAGATGAATGCATCAGTACTCGATGCAGCAACAGCATTACATGTGTTTTCTTCTATAGCTTTTGCCAACAGTGGCTTATAAAATGCTTCCAGCATCTGTTTCATTATTTTTATCTCATCTTGTTGGTGTGGTTCAGCAGTGGGAGGATGTGAATGATTCAGACTGGCTTTAATCAGGGTTAGGAAAGCGTTTCATTACTCACAGAGTGATTTGCCAGAGAAATGCTACATTCACACATCGGATTGATCTTATAAAGCAGTCTTATAAAGCTTGATTTCATTATATTTCATAAGAACAGTTATTTATTTGAACAATATCTTAAAATATTTAATCACCACCAGTGATATCGTAGCATTATGTATACACTATTATAGTATTTATTAATATTTTGAATTAGATTTTGTTTGTATATTTGCAGTTTTCATTTTAATTTAGTTTTGGTAATTTTGTTATATACTTGTCATTTTTAATTTTTAAAATATTTTTAATGCTCATTTTCCTAGCTTTAATTAATTTACATTTTATTTCAGTTTTAGTAATTTTATAACTTTAACCTAAACATATTTTATTTTGGTTAGTTGCAACAAACATATATATACATCCATCAATTTATATCTTAAATAAATAAAATAAATTTAAATATGATATATTCAACAATAAAAACAACAATAAAAACAAATGTACAAAAAAACACAATACACAATAATAATCTAGTTATCTAGTTATAAGAGTGAGTTAACTTTTGTGCAACATTTTGGCGAAATTTTCCTTTCATAACTATTTATTGTAATTATTAATTCACAAAATGTAGAAAGAAATAGAATGGGCCAACAATCTGTCACCTCATTTTGGAGTGAGACAAATGAGAAAACACTTCTGCTTGTTCTCTAAATTATCCCCACTCTCTGTAAGTTATCCCTTCCTTTCTCACTGTCCTAAATGGTCTTTTCCCAGGCTCTGATCCCATATTTGTTTTCTTGCCCATTATGTGGTGGTGCTGTACCCCAGCGGGCTGGAATTCCTGGCCCATGTCATCAGCAGTTCCTCAAAAAGAGTTAATTTACAGCCACTGTGCTTTACAGTATGTCGTTGGAAGGAAACATTTAGTTCTGATGTCTTTCATTAAGTGTGTTTGAATCCAGCTGTTTCGCTGGTGTTGTATGTTGGACAATGTTCCTTATCTTCAGGAGTTAGTGTTTTGTCGGGGCGCACATTGACGGGTCTCCTCAGGGTTTTATAACATCATGTCTGGATTACTGTAATTCCCTTTACTGTGGCCTGCCTCAAACAGCGATTTCTCGTCTGCAGATTGTCCAAAATGCTGCAGTGCGGCTCCTTACTGGAACAAAAAAAGGGATCACATTACTCCAATTTTAGCGTCTTTACATTGGCTCCCTGTAAAGTTTAGAATTGATTTTAACTGTCTTTGTGTACAAGGCTTTATCTGGTCTTGCACCAAAACATATCAATGACCTTCTGATTCCTTACTCTCCTCAAAGAGCACTTAGGTCTAGTAATCAGCTGTCCCACATTGTCGCTGTAAATCAAAGGGTTGTCTGGCTTATTCATCTGTAGCTCAAAAATTTTGGAATAGTTTGCCTGTAAATGTGAGACTTGCTTCTTCACTAGCCAGTTTTAAGTCTGTTCTCAAATCTTATTTGTTTTCTCTGGCATTTGATTAATGTCAGTTTAAGGTTTTGATGTCAGTTTGCTCTGGTTCTATTTAAATTTATTTTATTTTTTTTTATATAATGCATGTTTCCTATTATGCTTTTTATATATTGTGTTTTGTTGTACAGCACTTTGGCCTAACTCTGTTGCTTTTAAATGTGCTATAGACTTGACTTGACTTGAGGGTGGTTTGAAGAGATTAAAGAGATTCGGTATATTGGGAATTAAAACCAACACACTCTCTTAGGTGTAATTCTGAAAATTCTTATAAGTCTTATAAGGAGCTTTTTGGAAAAGTAGACCAAATAGCTGTCTGTGATTGCTCAGTGTATGCGTGCACCTACTCTGTCAGCTTTGATATGTACGTATACTGAGACCTTTTATTTTGTAAGTATTTTGTATATTTTAAGATAAGGATCTAGATCCTCTGAGGCAAACAATAACAGCCGACACACACGTGTTTAATGATATTTGATACAATACAATATATTTGATACAATTACATAATATTTCACACACACACACACACACACACACACACACACACACACACACACACACACACACACACACACACACACACACACACACACACACACACATAAAGATATGTTCACAATATTATAAATTAATATTTCATAATATAATATGTATCATAATATATAATAGAAATATTAATACTGTACTCTGCTTTTTCGTTGACTTTTATCATTCTCTTATTATCTCTTTCTATACTTTCATAAGAACACACATCAAAAACATTGCCAAATACTTTCTCCCTGTCTCTTTCTGTTGGGCTTGGCATTGATACAGAGTGCACATAAATGTCTGGATGCATTCCTCTTTAAGCATCTAGAGCGCCTAGGAACCCAAAAATATTAAACCCTGTTCTTGAGAGAGGGCCACAGTGAGCATAACACACTGTCCTTGCCAAATGTATGAGAAAATCTCAAAAGTAATATATCAAAGAACAGGGAAGAATTTGATCTGGAACCTGTTTTGATTACAGTGAGGAAAAATGAGAGAGAAAAACAGAAAGTGACCTGGCAGTATTATTTGATTGGAGATATTGGATTACCTCCAGACCGCTGCGCACATTGCAGCGTTTATTGCCGACAGCTCCGCTGGGGGTTGAAGCAAAGTGTAGTCGGATTCAGCCAGTGTCCCGATTAAGTTTCATCTTTGTGTGTGTTTTATTTAAACTGACCTCATTCCACAGATCCAGGGTTAAATGACATCAGCCTTTGGCATTCAGTCAGTGGCTTAGTAGTGCCCATCTTGATTCATATTCCACGCTGCAGTCCAGAGTCTGTTGACTGAAGCAGAGCAGTATAGTGAAAGATTAGGGAAAGGGTTATGAGTAAAAAGTGCATGTGACACTACGAATCTACGAATAACTGGGTAAAATTCGTCTGGAAACGTTTTTTTTTTAATTTTTTTTTTATTTTTGATTTCACCATTACCCACATTTGGGACTGCATATTATATTATATTTCTAAACACAGTTTAATACATTTATTAATAAATTTAATAATTGTAATTAACAATATATTTTATTAATGTAGTTAAATTATCAGTTTATTTTATTATTAATTTTTTTTACAATTATTTTTATTTCTCATTTTTACATGCTGTTTTAATTTTATATTAGATACATAACATTCATAGGATATCTCTCAAAAGAACAAGGGATTTGTGTCTTTACTACATTGTAATTGGATAGTAATGGGACACCAATAGGTACCTTATGTGAAAGTATAAAGTTTGAGTGAATAAATGGCCATAGTTTACCTATGTAAGTGTTTTAGTGGGCCATATGTACTTGCTGTTTATTTGTGCACGTCTAAACCTGTGAAAACTATTAACACAGCAGGTGAATGGGACAAACAGTGTGTTGCGAATCTCTCTGAATAAACAAATAATAGTAGCACGATGGTTGCTCAAAAACAACACGCAGTGCTAGGGAGGACATCTGAAAAATAAACACAGGTGTAGTCATTATTTCAGGCAAGGTAGAGTAGGGACAGGATGTTAGCAATGTATCCTAAGCTCATATTTGACCTAAAAACGTTTTTTTTTTTTTCTTCTAGTGTACTGCATGTTGACATGACCAATCCCTCTTCAGTTCACACTAAGCTTCACTGAGCTTGTGATCTTCACCCTAAACTAATATATGTTCACAGTAGCACCACAAGAGTAATAAAAACCAACCTCAGAATGTTTAATGGTTTCCTAAGCCGAGCATTAAATCTCTCAGATCTAAAATATCTCAAAAACAGTATGGTTTTCTGCTCATTGTCTTTTTATGATTCCCAGTATCTCTACAAAAGGTGCTTCAGTGTTCATGTGTGGAATAATATGTTTAAATCTTTCTCTTTCTCATTGTAGATAGTAAAGCTATAGTGGACGGCAACTTAAAACTGATCCTGGGGCTCATATGGACCCTTATCCTGCACTACTCCATTTCCATGCCCATGTGGGAGGATGAGGACGATGAAGACGCCAGGAAGCTGACACCCAAACAGCGCCTTCTGGGCTGGATCCAGAACAAGGTCCCCCAGCTGCCCATCAACAACTTCCACAGGGACTGGAGAGATGGCAAAGCCCTCGGTGCCCTGGTGGATAATTGCGCACCTGGTGAGCAGAATTCTGTGGTTTATGATCACTTGGCGACAAATATGTCATGGCACATTACCCACATGTGGTCTTACATGGAAAACTTTTCATTAGCTTCATTAAGTAGATTCAGGCATCAGTAAAACCTATCAGGGAGATGTCAAGAGTCATGCAGAATCTGCTTTGCCTTAGAAGATGGGAAGCTGGTTTGAGAATTACAGCATATGATCTCACTGTGGAAAGTCCAGAGCCAAGAGAAGAAGAGAACAATTGGTGACCTCAAAACCAGTGATCACTGCTTTCCAAAACATGATTCATGAATCGAATACCTCTGGATACGTTTGGACATTAGTGCAAAATCCTGAATCCTATGCAGTTCAGAGAGGGATTAATGGATGGGTCAAGTCCATTTGGAAGTGTGGATGTCTGTTTTTGTCAAATCAAAGCATTGTGAATATTTTCCGGACTTGACCACATATCCTTTGGGAAATAAGTAGGAGACGTTACCTAGAACATGCTCTTGGATCAGCAACCTTGTTACAACATTCCATTCAAATAATCATGAGTTAGTGCTGAGCTTGAGCAACATTAATTTTCTTCAGATTTTAGGGATGCTTAAAGGTTAGCAGTAAGGTTTCAGATAGGAACAAGATGCAGGTGATGCAGGAATACATCCTACTTGTTCAAAATTAGACAAATGGTATTCATTCAGAAATAGAATTAGTTCTAAGTACCCCAATTTGTATTGTGGTTAAAACATTTATGAATCACATTAGCATGTGTTGAAATGTTTCCTTCTTCTGACAAGACATTTTGAGGTGGTTATAAGAGTTCAACATGTTTGACAAACACAAACAGCAGTTTTATTGTCCTTTTGTCAACTTTAGTAAAGAGAGCAGATGTAGATGTGGCAGTGGGTGGAAGGCAGCTGTACAGTCATTTTAGGGTCCATTTCACACCCGAACACAATGGGCCACAAGAACTAGATGCACTTCTTTAACATTCAATATCATTTTATGTGTAGAAATGGGATTTGACTGGTGTCAAAAACAGCTTGTAATCCAGATATATTAAGATTGATTCATAAAAATAATTTATTTATTTATTAAAAAAAATTCCTACTGACTGATTGATGGCAATTTGATGGCAAGGGATCAGATGAGATGACTAAATGACTGCTGTACCTCCTATGTTGACAAACTGAAGGACACTGCCATAAAACACAATTTCACGTTAAAAAGGTAGGGCTGATATTATGACCCTGAGGTGAAGAAATGCGAGAGATGAAAGATGCATCATCTTTGCATGTTTCAGGTGTTGAGTTGAGTTTGTTGGCTCTGCTAGCTGCTAATGAGCCTCTGGTCTGGGCTGTAACTGAATGGAAAGTGTCAGAAGCTAAGACGGCAAACATGTTTAAGTGAAAACACATGCTTCTATATGCATTTCCTGCCAACATGCACTTCATTATATTTTTCCCTGTGTGCATGTGTGGAAAAGCATCTCTTAGCAGGAGTGATGCCAGAAAAATTAGATTAAGTATTTATTCCAGTATTTCAGCGCTTATGTGTTTATCACACTATATTGAAAAACCAATTATTTCCTTTTTTGAATTTTATTTTTTTATCAGCAAAAGTTTTAAACTTTATATCTTCAGACTTGCACAGAAAGGTGTTTTTTTTAATTATATATATATATATATATATATATATATATATATATATATATATATATATATATTTTTTTCTCATTTGATTTAGGTTAAATGACTTATAAAAGGAAAGTGAACTGTATTTGAGTCTCTAGTTATGATAACTATGATTTTCCTCCAAAAATAACTGCCTACAGACTGTCTCACACTTTATTTACCTCCCCTGAAGTTTCCTCCATCTAATTTGTTCCCCTATAAAAATTGTTTTTTTTACACTCTCACAACAACATCTTATATCTATAGTACACTAAAAACAACTCTTGGCAAGTTTAAATGCATTAAAGACCTAAAATTAAAGGTTTATCAGTGTTCGCAGTAGCACAGGGCCTGTTACAGATACTCACTGTCTGACTGCAGGCCTGGAGAATCTTGGAAAACAATCCTACATCTGATATTATCGTTTTGGCAGTTGTTGAGGAGTCTTGTGGTTTCAAGGCTCTCTGGTTCCATTTGAACTAAACACCTCTTGCTCTTTGAGTGTAATCCAGCATATAATAGCTGTTTTAGTCCAGACGACGTTGGTATGTGTTTCCTTCAGGGAAGCATTCGGTGCTACGAGCCTGACCATGCTTATTAAAGGTTGGAAAAAAGGGTGAAGTGACGGGAAACTGCTCATTTTAGAGCATTTAAGGTCAAGTTGAACTAAAGAACATGGATTAATAGATCCCTGCTGTGGAAAAGTGGGTCTGCAGCCCAAGATAAAGCACAGATCTGGCTCTTCTCTGTTCATCTATAAAGCAATATGCAGGATAATTGTAAAGTAAGAGTGCATTTTAGTTCTATACAGTAGGAATTCTGATTTAGAACATGTTTCTCATGGTTTTAGCAAGAGTTGAATAACTGTTTGCATCAATCTGATAACTCTGCTGTTTTTGTCTTCATCTAAGGCCTGTGTCCGGACTGGGAGACATGGGACCCGAGTCAGCCAGTGGAGAATGCAAGAGAAGCCATGCAGCAAGCCGACGACTGGCTCGGTGTGCCTCAGGTAAGAAACAATCATTTATATCTATTAGGACTCATGCTATTGAGTCTGATTGTTTTCTTCTTTAGCAGAGCAGGACTGGCTGTTTTGTATGCCAGTTCTGACTTTAAGAAGTAGCTCTTAGCTGCTGAAATTATATTATGACCTCATTATTTTAAATGATCCTCTGAGTGTGTGCGTGTGTGTGTGTGTGTGTGTGTGTGTGTGTGTGAGAGAGAGAGAGTCAGAGAGAGTAAAAGAATATGGGGCATTGTTCACACAGACTGTACAAATATTTCTTGAGCACCAAATCTATAGTAAAGAATGTATATTAGCATATTAGAATGAATTCTGAAGGATCATGTGCTGAAAATTTAGCTATGACTTTACAGAAATAAAATGCATTTTAAATATATTCAAATACATTTTTTTATTTAAAATTGTTTTTAATGTATTTTTGATCAAATAAATGTAGCAGCAGATCTATTTTTATTGCTTACCAAATGAAAGTAAAGACTGCCTTAGTTAACCTGCCATGCAGAAATCTTTTCAACTTACAGTATCTTTGAAGAATACACTAGAACACAAATTTGTGTTTGAGTAATTGAGATAAATAGTGAGTCCACATCTATTGAGAGAAACAGTAGATTATTGGATGCTTTGAGCATATATGCTATCCCTGCAGCAGGAGAGGTAGAGCTTTTAATTATTGGTTTTAATAACATGGTGCATATTTCTTTTCCTGTCCCTGTTGTTCTCTCGTTCAATCTCTACTTCTGTCTTTCTGCTGCGTTAAATGCCATTTAGAGCTATTTCTAGATAGCTCTTAATCTTCCAGCCTAGCGTTAAATATAGCAGGACACTTAACCAGCAGGACATGAAAGATGGGACTGAGGGGAGAGGAGAGGCAGAAAATATTTTCCACAGCTTTAAAAACATTAAGTGTACTTCATCAGTTTTGTGCCGTAGACCATCACAGCATAGGGCTGTGTTTATATCTTACAGCTGATTCTGGCTGAAACAGTACTTGAAGAAAATGTCAAATGAAGTCAATGAGACGTGGTTCTTTGTTTCAGTCTTTCTCCAGAGGGCTATAGCAATGCACATTTTAGGTGTTTCACTGATGCAGCCATTACAGGTCAATGCTCCATCTGCTACTCAAACAGTGATGCTTGAATGGCATCCAGGAATCTGGATTGGGATCAGAGATCAACTAGAATGTAGCATGTGTCTTCTGACCTCTAATTTTGCACTTTGTCCATCCAGGTGATTGCTCCAGAGGAGATTGTAGATCCTAACGTGGACGAGCACTCAGTGATGACCTACCTGTCTCAGTTCCCCAAAGCCAAACTCAAACCTGGTGCCCCACTGCGATCTAAAACCCTGCATCCCAAGAGAGCCAAGGCCTACGGCCCAGGTGAAACTAACAGATTAATTTGTTAATGCTTCTGAATGACAGACAGCAATTATGTGAGAAAACATTTAGCCTACTTTACCTCAACTCAAACCTTTGCATCTTTTGGTAGGTATTGAGCCTAAAGGTAACGTTGTGTTGAGGCCAGCTGAGTTTGTGGTGGAGACTGTGGAGGCCGGGCTTGGAGAGGTCTTGGTGTACATTGAGGATCCAGAGGGCCACACAGAAGAGGTCATCTTTTAACACATCAAACTTCTTTCATTGTCAAAATAAGTTAATCTTCTTTTATTCTACCTGTTATAATAATAATAATAATGATAATAATAATAATAATAATAATTCATAATTTTATTCTCACTAAATAAAAAAAAATAAAATAAATAAAATAATTATAAAAAATATTTATAAAAAATTAATGGTAATTGATCTAATATGATTGTGTGTGTGTGTGTGTGTGTGTGTGTTTTATTGAATGAGGATAAGATACTTGAGCCTTATTAATAGGGCTGCAGGGATACACAAGAAAAAAAAAACAATTTTAATAACTAACAGGTGAATGTCTTACTAATATGTTCTTTTTCACAGGCCAGAGTAATTCCCAACAATGACAGGAACAGGAGCTACTCTGTGGTCTATGTCCCAAAAGTGGAGGGTCTGCATAAGGTAACAAAATAATAAATAATGCAGATTTTCAAGATTTACCAAAATGTTGTTATCAGACAGCATTATGTAAGGTTTAACAAAAGGATCTTTAACTGTGACAGATGAAATGGAGTGATTGTATCTGATGGATATTTCTTTTTTTTTCTTACATTTACATTTACATTTATGCATTTAGCAGACGCTTATATCCAAAGCGACTTACAGTGCATTCAGGCTATACATTTTTTTTTTAATCAGTATGTCGGGGAGTATGTCTAATTTAGTAGTATGTCTAATTTTCTTTTAGGTGAAGGTGTTGTTTGCTGGACAGGACATTGACAGAAGCCCTTTCCTGGTAAATGTGTCTAAAGCACTGGGAGACCCGAACAAGGTGCAGGCCCGCGGGGCAGGTTTGGAACCGGTGGGCAATGTGGCCAATAAACCCACCTATTTTGACATCTACACGGCAGGTAAAGTCAGGGAAATGATGCTACTCACTGTTTGCTGTGAGGCTAGAGACTAGTTAAAGTTCCTCATGTGTTTGTGACTCCTCAGGTGCAGGAGCTGGTGATGTCGGTGTGATCATTGTGGACTCTCAGGGCTGCAGAGACACAGTGGAGATCATTCTGGAAAACAAGGGCGACAGTGTTTTCCGCTGCACTTACTGCCCTATTCTGGAGGGCCCTCACACTATATATGTGACATTTGCTGGCCAGCAGATACCCAAAAGCCCTTTCACTGTCCACATCTCAGAGGGTGAGATGTCCTCACTTTGTGGCTGATGATCTTAATTCCTTGAAAAAATATGATACCTGATGAGTTAGATGAGTCTTTTTACAGTCACATTATTGTTGAACACCAAAGCTCTTAATGCACCAAGAAAACAACAAGTGCTTTTATTTGCCTGAACCTTCGACTTGTTGTTTTTTGCTGCATTAAAAGCATGCCACGTTCTTTCTAAAATGTCTTATGCCCCTGTTGAAAAGACTAGCACGGTTTTACTGGTAAATCTGGTTCACTTACTGTTGAAGACCAGCACCCAAAACACAAGTTTCAGTATGCTGGTCTTTTCAGTTGTGGCATTTTACGCCTAAAGAGCTTATTTTCAACTTGTAATGAGTTCAAAGTAGTTTGATTGACAGCATGTTAATACTGGACAAGGCCCAGAGAAACCTGCTTTCTGTGGCGCTGACTGAGACCAGGTTGTTTGGTTTTGAGCTCCGTTTGCTCACTGCTCCAGGGTTTCACCACCTTCCCGATGATGACGAAACGCTTTATTGTGTTTCCTCTCTCCTCTTTCGCCTGTGTGTGTCATTCTAGCTCCTCCGAGCGGCCGGCAGATCGGCTCCCCGGTTCACATAATCCCTCAGTCTTTACGCACACCGCCCTCAGAAAAGGCCAAGAAATTGCCTCCCCCAACACCACCCAAACCCAGGCGACCAAGTTAGTATGGGCCACCCCGGGGGCGTGGCAGGTGCCTGCTCGAGCTTGGTCCCCTCTCTCCTGTCTCCTCTCCTCCCCTCACCCTGGATGTGTCCTCTCAGACACACCACCTCTGGCTCGTTGGCATGCACTGGCGCTTTGCCCTCTGGGGCAGCTAAAATCAACAGGAAGCTCAGATATAGACAGAAAATGATGGAATGAAAGTGTGTTTGAGTAAAAGTGAGAGTGTGAATGGGAGTAAGAGGTGGATTAGACAAGTCTTGTGAATGTTGCTGCTGGTCTTGTTTTAACCGATGCAGAAAAAGAGCCACCATTCAGTGGTGGGACTGGACGATCACTCAACGGACGCTCAGCACACCAGCACCACTTTTGATTGGATTCTGCTAATATTTATAATTTAATAATAATTCAGAATTTAACAAATTTAACCAAATCCCATAATCAATTAATTATTTTAAAAATATTAATGAAATAAATTAACAAAATAACAAACTGGTTTACATTAGGGCTGAAGATGTTACTCAATCAAAATTTTATTTTATTTTATTTTATTTTATTTTATTTTATTTTATTTTATTTTATTTTATTTTATTTTATTTTATAAATGTGTTATATCAGCCCTTGTTTAAACTGTTCACTTTAACCCAAACTGACATTTGATCTATTTCACACCTGCGATTTTTAAATCTCAAAATCAAGATGCCAGATCTTTACTTGGCATCAGAGAGCCAATGTCTGAGTGACCGTCTGGATGTGTAATACAGTCATCTTCATCTCAGAGATCATCATCCTCATCCCATTGTCATCATGTTCGACGTCATCGCCGTCTTGGCAGTTGCTCGATTTGGCTGTGTCGCTCTATATATACTAACTCAGAGAATGGGAATGCTTTAATTATCTGTCTTAACATGATTTTCCTAACCGAAGTATACAAAGTAACTTTAACGCATTAATTATTCAATTAACACTACTTTTTCAATTTTTTTCATGTAACTTAATTTTGTAGACTTTTGTCTGCCTTTTTATCCAGCGCTGGAAGAAACCGATACTGGAAGAAGAAATTGTTTGATCAGATCTGAGAAAGCACATAGGACTTAGCCAGACTGCTTTAATAGACGTTTTATTGCTCTAAAAGAGCTCATTAGTGAACTTGGTGTTAAACACCAAACCCCAACAGTAAGCCACATATTAAAAAAAAAAAAATTCTTTCAAGCAAAATATTGTTAAAGTTTGTTATATCCTTCAAGGCTGGTTCTTATATCTAATGGCAAATATTGTGTTCATTTGAAGTCTTTTTTACAAGCTCTTGAAAACACTGATCAGTTTGCCTGTAGTTTTGATTATAGTGGTCTCACTACATTCCTAATGGGGTCTTTATGAGATTGCTAATTGCTTTGTCATAGGCTTTTAAAGGAAACATTCTTTCTTTGGTTGTTCTTCATTGCTCGTACCTTTGGCTGGGTCCATATGCATAACTAACTTTGACAACTTGTGAGATCAAAAATAACCCCTCTTTCTTCTTTGTAGCGAGTAACCCGAATGCCTGTCGGGCCATTGGGCGTGGCCTGCAGCCCAAGGGTGTGCGTGTGAAGGAGGTGGCCGACTTTAAGGTGTACACGAAGGGAGCAGGCAGTGGAGAACTACGTGTTCAAGTCAAAGGGCCGAGTACGCATGCAACTGTTTTGACTGCAACAACGTTTGATTTTTTTTCAGTTTTAATCAACTTTGCATTGAAAGTTAGTAAACTGAATTAAATTTTGTGTTTACAGGAGGTGGCGATGAGCCTGTGAAGGTGCAAGACCTGGGAGATGGTGTGTACGAATGTGATTACTACCCCATTTTTACTGGAAAATACATTATCACCATTACTTGGGGTGGCCACGCCATTCCTCGTAGGTAAGGATGCTTATAAATCACCACCTGTTTACTGTGGTATCGTCCCATTTCTGTTTCTGAAAATATTCAAATCCTTTGACCATATTAAAAGGATCATACAGGATATGGAAATGTTACTCCAGAAAGATATAATCTAGGAATTATGCAGATTATCATGAACAACCATCTCACTTCTGATCAAAACGTCTAAATGTGTGTAGCCCATTTGAAGTGATCGTTAGTGAAGATGCTGGCCCTCAGAAGGTGAGGGCTTGGGGTCCAGGCCTGGAGACGGGCATGGTGGGAAAATCAGCTGACTTTGTGGTCGAGGCCATTGGCACTGAGGTTGGAACTCTGGGTAAGGAAATTCTTTAACATTATTGAGCCACTCTATCCAGGGATCTAGTGTTTATGCAAATCTTCTCAACTCTGGCCCTCAAGGTCCAGTTTACTGCAAAGTTTAGCTCCATCCCTAATCAAACACACCTGGACAAGCTAAACAAGGCTTTCAGGGTTACTAGAAAGTTACAGGCAGGTGAGTTTGATCAAGTTTGGAGCTAAGCTCTGCAGAAAAGTGGACCTCGAGGGCTAGAGCTATCAACCCCTGGTTTATGGTGATAAGATGCCTGGGTAATGGTTGAAAACTCGTTCCATGCACAGGTTTCTCCATTGAAGGCCCCTCACAGGCTAAGATAGAGTGTGATGATAAGGGAGATGGATCTTGTGATGTTTTGTACTGGCCCACCGAGCCTGGTGACTATGCGGTCCATGTCATCTGTGATGATGAAGATATCAAAGACAGCCCCTTCATGGCCCACATCCTCCCTGCAGCCAATGACGTCTTCCCTGAGAAGGTCTGCTCTGTGATATTTGGCAATAATGATTGCATATTCGTTGGAAATATTAAATGACAAATAATAGAAAAAAGATCTGCACACTGTTATTCTACCTCTATTCAAAGAGTTAAAAATAACAACGTTTTGGTTTGGATGTACCTTTTGATCTTGCACCTGGCCAAGACATTTTTGGATGTGCATACTTTGACGCTTTCTTAATATTAAATGACAGCCATAACTCATGTTTTTATGCAGGTTAAGTGCTACGGCCCTGGACTAGAACCAACTGGGTGCATTGTAAACAAACCTGCTGAATTTACAATTGACGCCCGTGGAGCTGGAAGAGGACATCTACAGATTTACGCTCAGGTACATTTTCATCCAAGTGCCAGATGCCTCATGCCTCACTTCACTGGTACAAAAACTTTTTTGTCCATCTTTTATTCAGACTCAGAAGGCTTCCCCATCAACATCCAGATCACAGATAATGGTGACAGCACATATTTCTGCGTCTACATTCCCACCAAGCCCATCAAACACACTATCATCATCACCTGGGGAGAGGTCAATGTTCCCAATAGTCCATTCAGGGTGAGAGCTCACTGTCAACAGGCAGACTTCAGCCAGCTGATGACATTTTTATTTTGCTGTTTGTCAAGAACTTTCAAAAACTGGATCTACTACAAGCTCAGCCTTTCAATGAAAGTTCATGACCATATTTTTCTAGTGTTAGATTTCAAAATTTCCATTTACACGATCATGTTAGATTATAGATTCCATATTGGATTATCACTTTACAAGAACCACTGTCCTCCAAAACCTTGACATTTTTAGTTTCACAGTACTCTGGTCTTTCTACATTTCTCAGGTAACCATTGGAGAAGGCAGTCACCCAGAGAACGTGAAGGTTCATGGACCAGGAGTGGAAAAGACTGGCTTGAAGGCCAATGAACCCACATACTTTACTGTGGATTGCAGTGAGGCTGGACAAGGTCAGAGCAAACATGATTGCTACCATTATCCAAATGTCTATTATGGTCAAATTTGGAAATGGACGATAAATCCCTTTCTCCCATCTGTTCTGACACTTTAGGAGATGTCAGCATTGGGATTAAGTGTGCTCCTGGCGTGGTGGGATCTGCCGAAGCAGATATTGATTTTGACATCATTAAAAATGACAATGACACATTCACAGTGAAGTATACACCTCCTGCAGCTGGACGCTACACCATCATGGTGCTGTTTGCTGATCAAGTGAGTCTCAGTCAATAATATCAAAATTTTCTCTATGCGGTTTGAGACCTATAAATGCATTTTTTAATGAATTAACAGGAAATTCCAATTAGCCCCTTCCGTATTAAAGTCGATCCATCCCATGATGCCAATAAGGTGAAAGCAGAGGGTCCCGGGCTCAACAAGACCGGTCAGTTTGATTGTGACTAGATTATAAAAAAGTAAGTAAAGACAGCTCATCTCATCTGCATGTTACGTGTCTCTGTCACAGGTGTGGAAGTGGGCAAGCCGACCCACTTCAACATCTACACTAAAGGAGCAGGCAAGGCCACGCCTGAGGTTCACTTCACCACAGCTGGGAAAGGAGAAGCCGTCAGTGACTTTGAGATCATTGATAACCATGACTATTCTTTCACTGTGCGTTACACTGCATTACAGCAGGTGAGACACTCCAACACTGGGTTGCTGTTCACGTAAATAGACACCAAGAGGTCCAATGATATTATGACTATTATAAATTCTATCTTGCTCAGTCCTGTATGTTTTGTGATTCAGGGTAACATGAGCATATCTGTGTGCCATGGCGGTGACCCCATCCCCAAAAGCCCTTTTACCATCACTGTTGCTCCTCCTTTGGATCTCAACAAGGTCAAAGTTCAAGGACTCAACAACAGTAAGTCCACAGCTTTTTATGTGTGAAATGATATTGTAGCTGTGTTGATTGTATTTATTTGTTCATATTTTGTGTGCCTGTGTGTTTAGAAGTGGATGTAGGGAAAGATGAGGAGTTTACCATTGACACACGTGGCGCAGGAGGTCAAGGAAAGGTGGACGTCAAGATTACCTCACCTTCTCACCGACCAATCCCGTGCAAGGTTGAATCTGGAGCATCCAATGAGGCGCACACTGTTAAGTACATTCCCCCGGAAGAGGGACCCTACAAAGTGGACATCAGCTATGATGGAAACCCCGTGCCTGGAAGTCCTTTCACGGTGGAGGGAGTGATGCCTCCAGATCCCTCAAAGGTATGGTCACAAATAGGAGATTGTGATTCATTTGTTTACCCGTCATTGTCTTATTGAACTGAATTTTCATGATTACTGCAAATACTTTCGATTGGAAAACATTTGTTAACTAAGTGATCTCATTAGAGATACAGGCTTGACATTTCAAGTCATTAATGGATTCTTTCTCAAGCTGAGGGCTGCAAACACACTAAGAGCTGGCTGTAATGATAAAGCTTTCCATATGAGGAGAAACATGGAATGTATTTTAGGATTAACAAGAGAAATTGGACTGTACTGTGCAATCCTTACCTCACAAATCAGAAAGACCTTCAGAGAGTTTATGAGCCACTAACCAGAGTCAGAATGTTCAAACTAAACTAGAACCAGATTTTATAAAACAACTTTTCTTGATCCTCAGTGCAACCAAATTTCTGTTTGTAGACGTTTACTCCAGGAATGCTGGTTCCAAAGTCAACCTGTTTAATTTAATTTTTGTTTGTTGCCTGTTCTCTACAGGGCTGGATTATTTCAGTGAGAGTTGTTATTCTCCTTGAGCCAGATGCTCTAGTTTGTATATTAGCTGTGTCAGTGAAGAAGCCTAAAACAAACACAAAAGGCCATTTAGCCATTGTGGGAAATTATTACAGGACAGTTGTGTTTAATTAATCTGCCAGGGAAAAGTAAATTCAAATGTAGTGTGCCAAACAAAGTACTTCATCCACATGTGGAATGGCTGCTCCATTCTCTGTCACTGGGCCGAGGTGTCACTGAGAATCATTAGATAGTTGGTTCTGAAAAATGTTGGACTGTCCTCTAGTACTGTTAATACATGATGGACTGTTGCATTATTAAAATTTCGATGCACACCTGGAGTGGCCATTTTACCGTAGATGTACATCAATTTTTAATATTCCAGAGTTCTGGAATCAGTTATTCTGCTTTCCACGTGTACCACATGTATAATTAAAATATATAAAAGTATTAAATGTTCTGGTTCTCTTTCAGGTTTTTTTTTTTTTTTAATTTCTCATTAGAATTCCATTTTGATTTGTTATTAAAATGCAATCTTGACTATATATTTGTCTTAATTTCACTTCAGTGCGAGCCTATGGCCCAGGCCTGAAGGGAGGTATTGTGGGTAAACCCGCTCCATTTGCCATCGACACCAAAGGTGCAGGTACAGGGGGTCTTGGGCTGACTGTGGAGGGCCCGTGTGAAGCCAAGATTGAGTGCCAGGACAACGGCGACGGATCTTGCTCAGTGTCCTATCTGCCCACTGAGCCTGGAGAGTATTCTATTAACATCCTGTTTGCTGATGCTCACATCCCTGGTTCTCCCTTCAAAGCCATGGTGCAGTCTGTCTTTGACCCAAGCAAGGTCACAGCTAGCGGACCGGGGCTGGAGAGAGGAAAGGTCAACGAAGCGGCGTTGTTCACGGTGGACTGCTCTAAAGCAGGCGAGGCAGAGTTGACCATAGAGATTATTTCAGATTCAGGAGCGCAGGCTGAGGTTCATGTCCAGAATAACAGCGATGGAACATATTCTATCACCTACATCCCTCCTTTCCACGGAATGTACACCATCACGATTAAATACGGAGGACACGCAGTGCCGAAGTTTCCTGCAAGGGTGCAGGTAGATCCTGCTCTCGATACCAGCGGAATCAAGGTCTATGGTCCAGGAGTGGAACCTAGAGGTAAGAAGGCCCATCTACTGTAAATGTGCTTGTGATTAGTATCAATGTGTTTAGCAATGTGCTACAAAACCTGGTATGTTTTTACAGGGGTACTCCGAGAGGTCACTACACACTTTGTCGTTGACACTCGGGTTCACAGCAAAATGGGTGGAAACCACATCAAAGTTAATATTGTTAACCCATCAGGTGCCAACACTGATGCGTTCATCACCGACAAAGGAGATGGCACTTACAGAGTGGAGTATACAGCATATGAGGATGGTAAGATATTCAATACATAGGGGAAAAAAACTTTTTTTGTTGAATTGATTTTTCATTTGGATGAATCACACACAATCATTTTTAGTGATTAAATTAAATTAAAATGTACATTAAACAACAATTGCTATATTACAGTAATCAGATTATAAATAAAAACTAATATAAAAGCCCTCAAAAAATTCCAGTCATCTAATTTATTTATTTTCTTTTGCATATTCTTGGGCATATTCTTAAGGGGGGTTTTAAGCTTGACTCTTTTGGTGTCCATTACTTTGGAAGTTACAGTTGTTTTTAGCACATTAATTGTCCATTAGACAGAAAGAACAAATTATCAATAGTACTAGAAATTGTAAAAAGTGAAAATCCTCAATCCAGGGGCCTGTAGGCAGTAAAACCAGACCAAGCCATAATTCTGTCTTTTTATCTGTCAGAAAAAATGTTATTCATGCACTTTGAGTTGAGACAATAACTGAAGATTATATAGTTTGCATGAAGTCTGACATTTTCTTACTTCATGCTGACTGAAGCCAGCCTGTGTTTCCGCCCCGGTCTTCATTAATTTAACAGGCCATGTTGGCATTTCTTCTGAACTGAACCTCCCTTTCCTCCCTGAGAATCATGGGACACACACACTCAGAGCTGTCTTTTATTCTGAGCATGGCTGCTGTATTGATTGTTCTGTGTGGAGGTCAGTGTTGTGAGATGAAAATTCATTCATTGTTCATTATGTTTTGAGCAGAGACTGCTGATGTCTGTTTTCCCATGATGCCTTGATAATATTCCATCACAATTATCGATTGTGGAAAAAAAAAAACAGTCCCTTTCCTTATAGTCACACACAGTCTCTTCCTATCAAAGAAGGCAGTTCTTAGACAGAATAAGATGCACTGAGGCACCCTTATAGCCAACCAATCAAATTAGAGCTTGCCAGAATGAGAAAGTACTTTCCAGCATAATATTTATAGGTGTAAGTGTGCTGTAATTTTTGTCTTTGTGCAGGTGTGCATGTGATAGAGGTGCTGTATGATGACGTACCTGTCCCCAAGAGCCCGTTTAGGGTGGCGGTAACCGAAGGTTGTGATCCCAGCCGTGTACGTGCATACGGTCCTGGTCTGGAAGAGGGTCTGGTCAACAAACCCAACCGCTTCACTGTGGAAACCAGGTACATATTTCTTTGAAAACCTGCTGTTGAAAATGAATGTGTTCTGGAATGGTCTATTTTGGAAAAGTTGAGTCAAAATCAAGTCTGAAATACCTTCAATAAGCAGTTGTTCTATGTAATCTCAGACTCTTTTTAAATAGTTCGGATATTGAAAAAAACCTCACCAAACATTCAATGCCATTCACTGAGAGTGCCGAAAATTTAGTAGTGAACCCTATATTAATAGTTTTGGTGTAAAACAAATCTGGTTTACTAGTTTAAACATTGGTGCCTACATGTTTTGGACTGGATGTGAACAGGGTTGAATATGAGTACATAACTATTTTTAGATTTTACTGTAAATTATGTTATTTCCCATGTCTGTATTTTCCTCTCTTTCAGGGGTGCTGGCACGGGTGGTCTTGGATTGGCCATCGAGGGTCCATCAGAAGCTAAGATGTCTTGTAAAGATAACAAAGATGGCAGCTGTAGCGTGGAGTATATTCCTTTCACTCCTGGAGAATATGACGTCAACATCACTTTCGGAGGTCTGCCTATCCCAGGTATGATGTCATTTCCTTCTGTCTAACTCATTCCATGGTTTGAGCTCAAATTGAACTCAACACACTAATTATGCATTGACATTGAATTTAAGCAGTTTGAGAATATGAGAGTGTTAAGACATTTGAAAGCAAATAATCACGACAGTTTGATTTAATTCTTGAATATTTCATACCTCAGGGTCTGTTTTAGCATTTTATGAAGAAAAAAGCAACTGTACAATTTCTGTGGGTTTTTAGGTAGTCCATTCAGGGTGCCTGTGAGGGAGCTGGTGGATCCTAGTAAGGTGAAGTGTTCTGGTCCTGGTTTGGGCAGTGGAGTTCGAGCCCATGTTCCTCAGACCTTCACCGTGGACTGCAGCAAAGCTGGACTCGCCCCACTGGAGGTGCTGCTGTATGGACCTACAGGTGAAAATAGAAAAACACACACAGAGTTTGGACAAAATCCTTGAAGTATTTATGTTTTAGAAATGTAAGTACTAGAATACCAGAAAGACTAACTTAAAATGTAAACTTAAAATGTAAAATATTTGTAGGTGTTTAGCAAATCTGAGGAAGTGGTTTATATGAATATTGATATTTAATATCTATAAATCATAATTGATTTAGCAGTGTTCCCCTCTCAGGATTTAATGTTGCCATTTTCAAAGCTTTCTATCAGTTTTAAACTACATGTTTTTAATGGAACATGTACTAAATCCAATGTACGTACTTCAAAGAGTACAATTTTTTTTTAAGAAAATTAATTTAGCTCGAATGGATTTGGATAAATTGGATAAACTGGATAAATTGATTAAAGGTGACAGTAAAAACACTTATAAAGTAATGAAACATTTCAAATTCAAATGCTGTTCTTTTGAAATATCTATTAATAAAAGAATCTTGAAAAAATGTATCAAGGTTTCCATGAAATATTTAAAAGCATAACTGCTATTCAGCATAAATAATAAAAAGAAGTTATTCTTGAGCACCAAATCAGCATATTAAAATGATTTCTGAAGGATCATGTGACACTGAAGTCTGGAGTAATGATGCTGAAAATTCAGCTTTTCCATTACAGGAATAAATTATGTTTTAAAATATATTAAAATAGAAAACATATTAAAGTATTTTTGATCAAATAAATAAAGTCTTGATGAGCATGATACTTCATTTAAAAACATTAAAAAAAATGGTAAAGTACATTAAAAATGCAAATCATATTTAGGTTATACAGTAAATGACTGTAAGTAAAGGGACACGAAAACCATAGCTATAGTTCCACGTTTGTACATTAGTTTGTGATGACCTTGAAAATGACAAACTGGTGCTGGAAAAAGTCCTGGATTTGCATTCAGTAATGTCCATATGAAACCTGCAGACGCATTCATCAAGAGTGTTTTACAGTTGTCTAGACTAGATGACAGGTATGCAGAGAGATCAACTGTGTTGTTATTCTAGGAGTGACAGAGCCAGTGAATATCACAGACAATGGTGATGGCACACACACAGTGATCTACACTCCTGCTAAAGATGGACCGTACACTGTGTGTGTCAAATATGCAGACCAAGAAGTGCCACGCAGGTGAGCTGGCTTCTTAAAGTATTAATAAACTCTTAATATTAACGAAGCAAATAGAACAAAATCTTCAGAGCTGATTTAGAAAGTAGAAGAACACCTCCAAATAAAGGAAGAATGTGATGATTAAATGTGTTTGTTCTCCTTTTTTCCCTTTTTAGTCCATTTAAGATCAAGGTGTTGCCTGCTCATGATGCCAGTAAAGTCCGTGCCAGCGGTCCTGGACTGAACGCTTCCGGGGTTCCCGCCAGCCTGCCGGTGGAGTTCACCATCGATGCTCGTGACGCAGGCGAGGGACTTCTCACTGTACAGATTCTGGTGGGTAACATCAGCACTCGCTCAGGCCTCTCTTTTTTTCTCTTTTTTTAATACATGTTTTAAGACTACTTAAGATGATCACATGTGCTTTAACGGCCACTGTCCCCCCTCCGCTTCCCTCTGCCCTGACGTCTGACCCCTTCCCTGCTGTCACTGTAGGGTCCGGATGGGTGCAGGCAAGAGGCCTCTGTGTTTGTGGAGGACTGGGGTAGGAGGGTGTGGGAGAACCACATTGTAAAGGGCACCATCCCCTTCCATATTCTTAGGAAAGGATGTGTAAGGCCTGCCCCTCCTTTTGGCCTCCTCTTGTTGTTATAACTCACCACGTCTGGCGTCCCTCCCATTAGCCTTGGGCCCCATGCTCATAGAACGTCCCCTTGCTACTGTACTCCCTGTATCTATCATCTCTTTTCACGTCACTTTTTGTGTCCTCTTGGTTCATACCAGATTCCTTTGAAACCGAAGTGCCAGAAGTGACTTGGGAATTATAATTTGTTGAGGGTGATCCTTGTTTTTTCATAATCAAACTACTCTCCATTCTGAAAAGGAAGGGAGAAAACTTCACTCAAACCAAAACCAAACTGCACACATGCAAAAGCATCCAGAAACATCTTTTGTCTTGCACAAAAGTGGCGTTTTTGAATGTGAGAGTGAACCTTTCTCCTAGGCAGTAATACATAATCATTTTGTAGCAGTCAAGAGGACTTGATACCCTAATGTTGCCCTTTAGTGGTCTCTGTGGACTGACCTGTCATTAGATTTAGGCTAAAACCCTGTATGTGGTTTTCCACTACATGACTAACAGTTATAGATGCTTGCTATGTAATCTGTATGAGGAATATTGCATTGTTAAATATTGGCTACATTTATTTCAGCAATTAGTTAAAACGTTGTTGTATTCAAATGAGAAATCAGATTTCAATATGCAGGCTCACAAGAGCCAATGAATATATAGACACACATGCATTCCCATTTGCATGAACACACTATAACAACTCATTCATTTTGCAGGACCCAGAAGGAAAACCAAAGAAAGCCAACATTCGAGATAACAGAGACGGAACATACACTGTGTCCTACGTCCCAGATATGACAGGACGCTACACTATTACAATCAAATATGGCGGAGATGAGATCCCATACTCCCCCTACCGCATACATGCTCTGCCCAGTGGAGATGCCAGTAAATGCCTTGTGACAGGTAAGTTGCAGACGTCTATCTTACACATGTCTCTTTGTGACTTATTGTTTCATTAAAATGCAATCTCAGCATGATCATGAATTCTAACAGCTCTTCTTGTTGATTTGTAGTGTCGATTGGTGGACACGGATTGGGTGAGTTTTATAAAAACATCATCAGTTACAGTACCTATATTGAACTTTGCAAGCCTTTTATGTAGGATCAGTTGAGGCCATTCTTTGTCATTGAGATGAATTGCAAAAAGTTGCCCAGTGTACATGAATTCAGAATATAACTCTCTGAATGGTGTAGTAAAGTAGCTTTGTTGTGATTGCGGTCCCATGGACAGGCTCTGGGCTTGGACCTACTATTCAAATCGGCGAGGAGACCGTTATCACTGTGGATGCAAAGGCTGCTGGGAAGGGGAAGGTCACCTGCAAAGTGTCAACTCCAGATGGGGCGGAGCTAGACGTGGATGTGGTGGAGAACGCGGACGGGACATTTGATATCTACTATACCGCTCCAGAACCTGGGAAATACATTATCACCATCCGCTTTGGAGGAGAGCACATTCCTAACAGCCCCTTCCATGTGGTGGTGAGCACCTTCTGTTGCTATGCAATATGAATAGTGTTTTTTGCATAACATAATAATAAATATTTTGTGAAGTTACACTTCCATTCAAAAGTTTGGGGATGCTAAGTTTTTTTTATTGTTTTTGAAAGAAGTCTCTCATACTCAGCAAGTCTGTATTTATTTGATCAAAAATACAGTAAAAACAGTAATATTGTGAAATATTATTACGATTTAAAATAACTGTTTTCTATTTGAATATATTTTCAAATGTAATTTATTCCTGTGATGCAAAGCTGAAATTTCTGCATCATTACTCCAGTCTTTGGTGTCCCATGATCCTACAGAAATCATTCATGCTCAAGAGACATTCCTTATTAATATCATTGTTGAAAACTGTTGTGCTGCCTAATGATTTCTGTAGAAAAGATTTCTTCCAAGATTGCTTATGAATAAATATTCAAAATAACAACAGTTATTTTAAATACAACATTTTTGTAACAATGTAAAAGTCTTTACTGTTACTTTTGATCAATTTGATGCATCCTTGCTGGTGCTAAATATTAATTTCTTTAAAAAAAAAATACTGACCCCAGACTTTGAACAGTAGTGTATGTTATATTTGTATTTTTTTTTAATGCAGATGATCATAAATAATTTCAAAATATGGCTATAAGTGCGTGGTGTGTTTTTACAAAATAATAATTCTCCCAAATAAAAACATTTTTCTACCTCATTCATTGAGATGATGTTTAACTTAGCAATTCAATTCCAGTTCAATGGGTCAAATTGAATTAGCTGCATGTAAATGTGTGTCGTGTGAAGCCTTAAACATGTGACCACCTCCTTCTCCAGGCATCTGATACCATCCCTATAATCGAGGAACCATGTGATAAACTACAGTTACAGCAGCCCTACGCCCCCTACCAGGGATACAGCCCTCGTTGGGTACACACCACCCCTAGGCATCAGATAACGTCCTAAACGCTCTCTGCTCCTCAGCCTTTGTCATTACACCTTTTCATTTCATCCATCTTTGCTTAATTTCTCATGAGCTTTACTGCTGACGTCTTTTTTATTTTTTATTTAAACGGCTAGTTGGCTGATCGTGCATTT
This sequence comes from Cyprinus carpio, assembly GCF_018340385.1. NCBI lineage: Eukaryota > Metazoa > Chordata > Actinopteri > Cypriniformes > Cyprinidae > Cyprinus > Cyprinus carpio. The sequence continues at coordinate 7,253,100 of NC_056575.1, forward strand.
ACAGAGTTAATGCATAGGTTGCTGATCTCCTATTGCAGAGGGATTGTTTTGCACAAGAATCTTTGTTGCTGCTGCTTTTATGAATTTATTCCATCTACTGCAGTCCAACCAGCCTGGGCCCTTGTCTGTTTTTCGTTTTCCAGCCATTAACCCATTGCATGCACTTACATCTTCTCACTGTACTTAGTTAGCAGTGCAATGATGCTGAAATCTCTTTCTCTTCTAGGCCACGGAGGAACCAGTCACTGCAGTGGACGCCATGGAGCCAATGCTTCGCCCGTTCAATCTGGTCATTCCATTTACTGTACAAAAGGGGGAGATTACAGGTATTAACACTTATTAAACAAATTAAAAAGTAGATAATTATTAAAAGTCCAATGAAGCATGCATCTTTTCCACCGAGGCCTACAGAATTCATTATTTTAAAAGATGGCATTTTGTTTTTATTAGGTGAGGTACGTATGCCCTCTGGTAAAACCGCCCGTCCTCACATCACTGATAACAAGGATGGGACTGTGACGGTCAAATATGCCCCCACCGAGAAGGGCCTACATGAGATGGACATCAAATATGACGGGAATCACATTCCAGGTATCAAAACAATTACATGTTTGCTGCTCTAAAATCTGTAAATGGAATAATTATGCTATATTGGTCTCTTAAATCAATTCTGTGTTTGACGATGATCATCTTTAAACATGAAGTGACACTCCTTTAACATTGCCTTTATAGGAAGTCCACTGCAGTTCTATGTAGATGCCATTAACAGCGGGCATGTGAATGCATATGGACCTGGTCTGAGTCATGGCATGGTCAACAAACCCACCACTTTCACCATCGTCACTAAGGACGCTGGAGAAGGTAATACACACACACCAAGCCTGGCAGCCTCACAGCCACATTGCATTAGTTTCACATTGCCAGACATTTGACTTCCCACATTTCTCTCTCATCTTCTCTCAGGTGGTCTGTCTTTGGCAGTGGAAGGCCCCTCTAAGGCAGAGATCAGCTGTAAGGATAATAAAGATGGCACCTGCACTGTGTCCTACCTGCCAACAGCACCAGGAGACTATAATATAATCGTCAAGTTTGATGACAAGCACATCGCTGGAAGCCCCTTTACAGCCAAGATCACAGGTAGGGGTTTGTATGTGCCCAAATATGGGTATGAGTGAGAGAGAGAGGATGAACAAGAGAGGGCAAAGTTATGTCTCTCCATAACGTCTGTGAATCACTAAATTAGCTGTCGTGTGTGTTTATGTGTGTGCGTGTGCCTTCACACCTGGAGAATTTAACCACATCTGAAGTGCTTCTAAAAGTAGGAGCCACTTCCTGAGAGTTTTTAGAAACAGGAAGTATCTGTTTCCCCCCTCCTTCTGTCTCACTCTCACTTTGCCCCTCACAACATTGCTCTCCGCAACGGAACTGGGGTTGCACCCGCACAGTAAATGTTTATTTTTAATAACTGGATCATATATGTTAGTTGTAGTTGTAAATATATGTATCACAAACATATATTTCTGTCTCATTCTTGATGAGGTGATGACTCCATGAGGACGTCCCAGCTGAATGTTGGCACAGCCACAGACGTGTCACTAAAGATCACAGAGACGGACCTGAGCTCCCTGGCCGCGAGCATCAGAGCCCCATCTGGCAACGAGGAGCCCTGCCTGCTGAAGAGACTGCCAAACCGCCACATCGGTTAGTCACTCGTCAGGCCTGCCAGCACCTACATGCGTCACGACTGAGCTGATAAAGTGGAATATAAATAAGCCAGATCACATTATTTGTAAATGGATTCAGTTTCTTAGGGTTTAAAAGACCCAAAATTTTACATTTCCAACAGGAAGTTCAGGTAAGACTTATTGAAGTTTGTGTACACCCCTGCAAACAAGATGAGTCACCAATATTTAGCATTTTCCCAGAAGACTGTGAGACTGTGAATGTAATTATACCACTTTTAAAGGTTTTTCATAACAAGAAAGCCTTAGACCTCTGACTTATGTCAGCAATCAAACTCTGAAACTTTCTGATGAGGTGATGCCTGTAGTGTTTGCCTCTAAAACCTAATTTAAGACTAAGAGCTCCTTCCTGTGATTTCAAAGAGAATCGACTATCAGCTCAGAAAAGGCTTTTGATGTAAAGCCAAACCCTGAGGCCTATCTTTTTTGTCGGATATGACGGTGCTACCGTAAAATACTCTATAAACCTGAAAAAATAACTCATTCACATTTCTCTTTGCCTTTAGGAATATCCTTTACTCCTAAAGAGGTGGGCGAGCATGTGGTCAGCGTGAAGAAGAATGGAAAACACGTGACCAACAGCCCATTCAAGATCATGGTGGGCCAGTCTGAGATCGGAGACGCCAGTAAGGTGAAGGTGTTTGGGAAAGGACTGATTGAAGGACACACCTTTGAAGTGGCTGAGTTCATTGTGGACACCAGAAGTGCAGGTAAATAGTATTCTAGGATATCTGTGGCATCATAATGTATGTTTAAACCATGCAAACTGTTTCACCATTGTGCAAAACTCTCAATAGCATGGTTTCTTATTGAAATGACAATTCAACAAGGAAATTTCGTAGAGAAACAGTAAAAACCTTAAGCCACAAACACAAACGCTTAGCGATATCTGCATGCATGTGTAAATTTATGTCATGCATACTGCATGTATAAACTAGCGTATATGTAAAAATCAAAGTGTACTTGCTCTACTTTTCCGAACTGTATTAAATCATAAAACCCACTTGGTTACCTTAGGTTATGGAGGTCTCGGTCTGTCTATCGAGGGGCCCAGCAAAGTTGACATTAACTGTTCGGATGTGGATGACGGAACATGCAAAGTGACCTACTGCCCAACCGAACCTGGAACTTACATCATCAACATCAAATTCGCCGACCAACATGTGCCAGGTACAGCACAGCTCTCAAACTTAAGTCTCTTTAAGATGCTTCCCTTCTGAGGTGGGCGACTCCTTTAAACTCTTTATGTTGCTCCACAGGAAGTCCATTTACAGTGAAGGTTCTGGGCGAGGGAAGAATGAAGGAGAGCATCACCAGAAAGAGGCAGGCGCCATCTATCGCCACAGTGGGCAGCACTTGCGACCTCAACCTCAAGATTCCAGGTGAGGAGAGAATGATTGACTCCTGTGGCCTCATGGGATAGTATAGTGCCTATCAGATGCTCACTACAGAATCTCACCGAAAGTGTTTTCGCCTTCTGTTCTATGAATTCTGACATACCATTCATCTCACATACTATTTTTTGCCTACTACTATAGGCATATTCAAACAGAGTTTGTCTCCTTTTCCCACCTGTTTCCCACTGTCACACGTGTCACTTCCTGTATCTTGAATCAGAGTGGTTCTGTATGAAGCTGTATAGAATTTAAGTTTTGATTAAAAAAAAAAAAGAATACAGAATATGTTTCCATTCTGCTTGGAAGCATGCATTTCCTGTTTCTCCTTTTTCATCACTTCCTTTCTTCTTCCTTCTTCTCTTTCCTTCTTCCTCTGTCTTTCGGGTTCCACGTCTACAGGGAACTGGTTTCAGATGGTTTCGGCCCAAGAGCGACTCACCCGTACCTTCACACGCAGCAGCCACACCTACACACGCACAGAGCGCACCGAGATCAGCAAGACCCGTGCTGGCGAGACCAAACGGGAAGTGCGGGTGGAAGAGAGCACGCAATTGGGGGGTGACCCCTTCAGGGATGTTTTCGGTGGATTTCTGGGCAGGGAGAAGCTGGTACCCTTCAGCAGTGCCCAGGGCCGACAATCAGAGGGTGTGTGCGCGTATGTGTGCGTTGTTTGCAGGTTAAAGGGATCAGTTAGGTCCTATATATATATATATATATATATATATATATATATATATATATATATATATATATATATATATATATAGTTTACTATTTACTCATCTGAAATGTTGTTTTGAAATGAGTAACTGATAACAGAATTTAATTTTTTTTTGAGTGAACTACTCCTTTAAGTTGTGCAGCTCTTACAAGTTTCTTATTGTGTTATTGTGTATGTGTGTGTGATGATGTCATGGTATATGTGTGTTTATGGAGTTTTTGGCGGCAATGAGCGCACTCTTTCCACTGCAGACGTTTATGACAGGAGAACCGAGCTGGAAAATCTGAGCAGCCTTCAACTCTGCGGGCAGCCCGGCAAAAACATTATCTTTTATAGAAGAAATGCCTGAAATTTTATGTGAAATGTCTCATATGTGTGCCCGTCTCTTTTCCCTTCCCTCTTTCTCTCTCAGGTGAATCAGGTACGCAGGAAATGACCGCACAGGTGACGAGTCCCAGTGGTAACACGGAGGATGCTGAGATCATAGAAGGAGAGGATAGCACCTATAGTGTGCGTTTTGTGCCTCAGGAGATGGGTCCCCACACTGTCAATGTCAAATACAGGGGACAGCATGTCCCTGGAAGCCCCTTCCAGTTCACTGTCGGGCCCCTGGGAGAGGGAGGGGCCCATAAGGTTCGGGCAGGTGGTACTGGATTGGACAGGGGTGTGGCTGGAATTCCAGGTAAGAGACAAGACTAAAACTAAAACTATTAGAAATAATGGTTGTTCATTGAAATAAAATAAAATATAAATAGTAGATGGAAAAAAAAAAAAATGTAAAAAACTTAGGAAAGGTGTTATTTTAGTGTCAAGATACTATTATAGTTTTTAATTAATATTTTGAATTAATTTTTATTTGTAATTTTCTGTTTTCATTTTAATTTTTATTAAAGTTTTATTCTTTTTTTGTTTTTTATCATTTTTATTAGCTTTTGTTTTATATAGTTTTTATACATTTTTTTATTTCAGTTTTAGGTATTTCATTACTAAATGTTAAACTAAATGAAAATGAGAAAATTTGCCTTGGCAACTAGCTGAAATAAAAGTTATATATATTTTATTTTATTTCAGTCAACGTTTATTTTAAACGTTATTTTATGTTATTTTAAACCATTTTTATGCTTTTAATTTATTTTTCATGCTTTTCAACAAACATAAAATAAAGTTGAAGTACCTTAAAAAACTTAAACTAAATGAAAATATAAAAAAATCTAATTTAAAATACTAATAAATACTGTAATAGAAGCCTATAAATAAAAACAAACAAACAAACAAAAACTTTTTTTGTGTGATTTTTAGCTGAGTTCAGTATCTGGACCCGTGAGGCCGGTGCTGGTGGTTTGTCAATAGCTGTTGAGGGGCCCAGCAAAGCAGAGATTTCCTTTGAGGACAGGAAAGATGGTTCCTGTGGGGTGGCCTATGTAGTACAGGAACCTGGTAAGTGCTAATGCTAATTTTAGCGCAGTGGTTGCTTTAGAAGTGGAATTTTCCATTTAAATTTTATGAATAATTTTTAATTACACCCATTTATTTATTTGATTTCAGGTGACTATGAGGTGTCAATCAAATTTAACGATGAGCATATCCCAGACAGCCCTTTCATCGTTCCTATTGCATCAGTGTCAGACGACGCCCGCCTACTTACCGTCACCAGCCTGCAGGTAAGTGATTCCAGATCATACATGCTCACGCACTGAGTTGTGTGGAGAGAGGTTATCAGCAGGACGGGTGAGATTCAGGGACTCTCGAGAGCGGATGGCAGCTCCTTTATCAGCACACTCTCTGAGAGACTGTGAGAGCACTTGATGGAGAGCACAGGACAGCTTATCAGGAGACGAGACAAGTGTACTTGCAGTTCCCTTCACGAGGAGTGTAGAAGGAGTTTATCAGGAAAGACAAAATGAGCATGAGGAAGTAACAGATCATTTGTTATGTTGGCCACTGTGAATATGCGTAGTGAGAAAATCTTTACATACTCCATTTTAAACTTCTGAAGATTAGATGATATTCAGAAATTGTGGCTGTCTCTGCAGGAGATGGGTCTGAAGGTGAACCAGGAGGCCTCGTTTGCCGTGCAGCTGAACGGAGCGAGAGGGGTGATTGATGCTAAAGTGCACACACCATCTGGAGCAGTGGAGGAGTGTTACATCACTGAGCTAGACAATGGTGAGCATATGTGCACATACCCATTAATAAAAAAAGTCAGGGGAATTATTTTGTCTGTAATAAATTATATGATTTTCTCTATCAATATTCATATATATACTTTTATTAAACATTTTATAATAATATTTTGTATATTTTATATTATTATTTATATAGTGTAGTATTTTTCAAATATATGTATATATATATATATATATATATATATATATATATATATATATATATTTTTTTTTTTTTTTTTTTCATTCATATACACGTGTGTGTGTCTGTGTATTATTTAATATATTTTCATATTATACCATTTTTATTATATTATTTCATTATTTTGTATATTATTTATAAATTTTCTCTAAATATATCTATATTTATATAAAAATCATTTTTGTTTTATATATTATTCATTATGCGTTATATTATTTTAATCAATTTATATATTTTTTTAATTATTTTGTGTTATAATTATTGTATTGTATTATTATTTAAATAGGTTATACATTTATTTTAGGACATATATTATAATCATTTATATTATCCAAAAATATATGTACTTCATTATTTAATATATTATTTTATTAACCAAATTTTATTAAATACTTTATAATATTTTATATATTTTTTTAGTGTTTAATATATTTTGTTACCTATTTTATTATATAATTTTGTATATAATTATTTATTTATTATTTTTAGTATTACACGTACTATTTACACACGTATGTGTGTGCATGCATATATATATATATATATATATATATATATATATATATATATATATATATATATATATATGTATGAATTCATATAGTAACATAGAACCTATTTTATTTGTGTGTGTGTGTATATATATATATATTCTTCAGTTTTTTATAAATTATTTTGATTAAACAATTTTTATTATATTATTTTAGTTCATGTATTATCATTTATCTAAGATTCCAAATCTACTATATGATCACTGTAAAATGTTAAGACAGTAGAACTGATGTTAGTTTAGAGCATATGGATAGAGACTGCATTTGAACTAATTCAATACTGCGTGCCTGTTTGTGCAGATAAACACGCCATACACTTTATTCCATGGGAGAACGGCGTCCACTCCATCGATGTCCGTTTTAATGGGAGTCACATCCCAGGCAGTCCCTTCAAGATCCGTGTCGGGGAACCCAGCCAGGCAGGAGATCCAGGAATGGTGACGGCTTTTGGGCCCGGCCTGGAGGGGGGAACTACAGGTGTGACACCAACCAGTAGCCTGTCACGAGTGTTAAGACACAAATGCACAGAAACTCACTGGCTCATCTCATCCTTCACAGGTGTACCCTCAGATTTCATTGTAAACACGTGTAACGCTGGCTCAGGAGCTCTGTCGGTCACCATCGACGGTCCATCGAAGGTGAAGATGGATTGTCAGGAGTGTCCAGAAGGATACAAGGTCACTTACACACCCATGGCTCCCGGCAGCTACCTCATCTCCATCAAATATGGAGGACCGCAGCATATCGTGGGCAGCCCCTTCAAAGCCAAAGTCTCTGGTGAGACATCACACACTACAGTACATTACACCAGGCCTTCCTTTTCTGTTCTTTACATTTGCTTGGACAGACACAGAGCCAGGTGTGATTTACACATATTATTGTTATTTTATACAGTATTATTAATGCAACATGCCACAGTTAGCCAAATGATAATTTTCATCTGTATTCCACCCTAAAAACAAAATATTAATATAAAAATGTAGCACAAAATATAAAATAAAAAACAAATATGTTGGTAAAATGGCTATAAACATTCAAAAACTGCATTGTTTTTCCTTAAATGTTTGAAATTCCATTATTATTTTATATTATATTATTAAAAACTGCTTTTCGCTTTTTAAATATAAAATATAAAAAGGCTGTTTATTGCAGTCTGGGACAAATACTTAAATATGAGTAAATGACTCTTATTAAAAGCTGAAAAGGTTACTAGCACTCATATTAAAATAGGAAAATCTGGTTGTGATATTATATGACCAGGCAGGATAATCGTACGATGTATACTCCATAATGTGATGGACTGGATTTGAAACCGTACAAGCTTATGACAGCTTTAAAAATGTGTGAAACTGTTTACTTGAGATTGAGACTCATGATTGGAGGGGAAAAATGACGGGGAACACCTTTCCACCAACTAGCACAACAACTCATCTTTCATAAAGAAGCAAATTAATAAGAAGAAATTCACTCCTCCAGGTGCACGTCTGTCCGGAGGACACTCTCTACATGAAACATCATCGGTTCTGGTGGAAACGGTGACGAAATCGTCCTCAGTGGCCGGATCTTTCTCTACTCTGCCAAAGTTCTCGTCCGACGCCAGTAAGGTGATCTCCAGGGGGGCCGGACTCTCCAAAGCCTTCATTGGCCAGAAGAACACCTTCACGGTAGACTGCAGTAAAGCAGGTACAGCTTTCCGAACAGTAAAAAATAATGCATGTTTGTGCATATTACCCACAATGCTCTCATACAGATGACTTTTATTTTGTCTGTTCAGGGACGAACATGTTAATGGTAGGAGTGCACGGGCCAAAGACTCCCTGTGAAGAAGTGTACGTCAAACACATGGGCAACAGAATGTACAATGTCACATACACAGTGAAAGAGAAAGGCGACTACATCCTGATAGTCAAATGGGGAGAAGAAATGGTGCCCGGAAGCCCTTTCCACGTCACCGTGCCTTAAAGACTGCCTTTAAACCCTCTCCACTATGCAAAGACTCTACTGACCATCCTGGGAAAGAGAGGGGACTCACCGACAATGCCTTTTCATGACATATTAATCAAGAAAACGTCTTCATCTTCTATATCTGCATACGCTTTATCCAAAGTCCATTATGTGCTCATTTCACACTCGGAAATGTACCGTAGTTTTTTTGTATTCTGTTATTTTAGATGTTTGCTGGAGAAGTGAATGATTTAAGGCTAATTTGAAGATGCCACATGCTAAAACACATCCATCTTGTTACCAAAATTACTGTCCGGACCATTTACAGGCATAATTTAACAGCTGAATTATTTAATAATTTTTTTTTTTAATCTAATGCTAAAACTGGTCTTATTTTTATGATGAAATAACACAATTTCGTCTGGACTATGTTTGAAGCCGGTCCTGATCAAGGGCTTAGTTTGAGCAGAGAAAGCCTGATTTTTAAGTCCTAGTAGACCAGGTTCAGACTCACACTGGGTCTAAACCGGTCCCGGGTGCCCAGCACCCCTACAGACTGGGTTGTGTGATTGGTTAGATTTTTTTTGTACCAAGCGGTGTAGCAGAAACCGTTCAGCATGTGAATGTTTGAAATCCCACAGTTTTTACAGTGACTATGTTAAAGAGCAACATTTTATAGTGATTTTATATGTATGAATTTAAAATAGAAATGTATGGAGAAACACTAATTGTTTGATATTTTAATCTACTGTTTGGTAAAACTGTGCTGGCATATTAAAGTTTTAATTGCTAATGTGCTGTTTATTGATGTCCATTTGCCTAATATATTATATTATATTATATTATATATATAATAAAATAAAATAAAATAAAATAAAATAAAATAAAATAAAATAAAATTAAATTAAACTATATTATATTATATTATTTAATCGGGACAGTGCATATTAATAAACATTACTGTAAATGCACCACAGTTAGCCAAATGCCATATTCATCTGTAGTCCATGGACATGTTACACCCTTAAACATAATTCAAAATATAAAATAATAAAAAATAAATAACATTTTTATAAACATGGAAAAAATGGCATTGTTCTTGTTCATTAAATATAAAAAACGAAAAAATAATAAAAATAATTAACTGCTATATCATATCAACATTTGCCACACACATGTTTAAAAATATGAATATTTCTTTTTAGCATGAGAATGTTTATTGTGCATGTCTGTTTGCTTGTGTGCCATATGTTTGTTGCACTCGCACCACTAGAGGGCGCTCTCACACTAGTTAAATGCCAGGTGTGGTTAATCAGACATTAGTTACAGGCGCAATCAGTGAAAGCTGGCCAGGAGAAAAGGTCTTTAGGTCAGTGTTTGAATTCTACTATTGATTGAGATTTAAAATAGCAGTATTTTCCCAATAAAAGTCATTTAAAATAAGCACAAGTATTTTTAGTTATCAAGTGTATTAGGATATCTTGAGACAGAAAAGATCTGTTTCCTTTCTGGCCCCATCACTTGTGAACCATATTAAACATGTCAGGAGGAAAATGACTTAAAATAGGTGACTAAGACTGGAATGATGAGATTAGATTCTTGAATACACTCAGAACGTAGCTTCTGAGGCCTGAAATGTGTATTAAATGTGCTGCTGTCAAATTATAGCCTACTGTATGTGTGTGCTGTAATGTGAAATGCACATATTATCAAGATCGTTTCCTTCCAGTTTAATGAGCAGAATGAAAACGCATAACTGTGTGTTTTCCCGATAATGATTATCTTTCTGCCACGTAATTTGAATATGTGTAATATTCTCAGTTATATGAATCCGACAAGCGTGCTATTTTGCAAGAGACATCAATATTCTGGTTTTGTTAAACGTATGCGGTTTATATACGATTTTCTGCATGATCTATCATCATGTCAAAGTCCTAATAAATATGAAAAAGCTGGAATATTTCAGTCACTTCAGTTCTATAGAGTTGCATATTGCTCGGTTTGGGCTTTCATAGTGATCGATGACCGTTTTACTGGTGCAGGAATCGGATGCGGTGAGGAAGAGGAGGATGAAGAGGATCGCAGAACGATCATCTGGTTCTTTGGACACATTGGTTGAGTAAGATCTGTTGCTGTCTTTGCTCCCTAACCATCCTAATAGCGCTTTCTAGACTTGATTCTGATTGGTCAATCGCGGTATCCTGCGGTCAGGTGTTTCATTCATAATGAGTGATGACAACTGTTCCATCTTGCGTCTCATTTGTCCGTTCACAGCAAGAACGACAACTTTATATTAGCGTTCAGAACGGACGGTAACGTTCTAGTTGGGCCCGTTGCAATTATAATTGGTTGTATTTATCGTTCATCAGCTAACAAAACAAAATAAAAAATAAATAAATAAATAAATAAAAAAAAAAAAAAAAAGAGAAAATTTCTCTAGTAGCCTACTTAGTTATCGGCCCTTTAATATTTCTGTTATATGAGTGCAATTCAGTGTTTGTGTTGTTGTTGTTGTTTTTTCATCATAAAGGACCTTTTTATTTAGATTTAAGATAATTATGCAGGGACTTGAATAGTGATAGGAGAAATGAAGCTCTTCGAATCTTTGAGTCAATCGAACAAAAATTGCTTCGCAAATCGATTCTTTTTTTTTTTTTTTTTGCCCGCACACTTTTGACCCCTGCTGGTCAGAATGGTGTAAATGCAACGAAATCTCAGGCCAAACATAGCATAAAAACACTTTTAACTAACCAATTTCAAATGTTTAGACAGCGTTATATTAAATGCAAAGTGTCTGCAAATTTTTTTTTAAATTAATTTGTTGGCCTTGTTCTGTTTATGGAGAGACTGGTTAATTAGGCAGATAAAGACTAATAACTACATGTCTTTCTATCATATAAATGTGTCATTAAAATGTCTAGAGCCTACCTCACATGACTCTGGCGGACGGTTTAATAAGCACTCTGAATCACTTGTTCAAAACAAATTGTTCGCAAAGGTTTCGAAGCTTGTGTTTGGAAAGCTCCCATCACTACTTGTGTCAGTATTCCATGTATTTATTTGTCAGGTAACCATATAATAATCAGGATAATATATAGCCGGTCATTATGGCAAAATAAACCCTTAAGGCCCATTCCAACATAACTCTAGCAATAACTATATTCTAATGAGCCATCAATGCTTTTATCATTCACCAAAAAAAAAGTTCTTTAAAGTGATTCCAACAATATTGTTCCTCTATGCAGTTATTGTTATAGTTGCGATGTAGACTTTGCTATTCTGATAAAACTAGAACAGTTAATAAAATTTTATAGTTATAATAGTAGTGGAAGGCTCTCTACTCTCTATAGTTTTAATCTCAGTACTACTATTCTCTGTAGAGGCAAGAGTTCAAATAGGCTGAATAAATAGTTTATGTATGTATGCATGTATGATATTCAAAGTGCATTATGGGAGACCCCTTAAGTGACTGACCCCTATAGACTCACAGGTCAACTGATCCCTTCATATGCGTTTTATGAAACTCTTATGCTCTCGGCCACTGCACTATCCGTATAAAGATAGATGCCTAGTGGCGGCACCCTGTCACCTCATCAGTATGTGAACATCCTCCTGAAAGGTGCTTGATCTCTACTTTCTTTTTGTCCCTGGGCTGGGCCTCCAGGAGTGGACTAGATAGAGCCCATCTTAATGAGATACGGGGGATGACAGGAACCTAATGGATTCCTGGTCATTTGTAATGAGGATGGAAATGGCAATAAAGGCTCTGGGGCTCAGAATTAAAGCTGCATATTTCTAACACAGAGTCGCAGTGGAGTCGTTTAAACCGATTTCTCATTATAGAGGACAGAAGAGGGGGGGAAAGCCATTTAAAGAGAGAGGGAGAGAGATTTTAAACACCTGTTTTTGTGTGTGGAACAATCGCTTAGCAACGTTAATGACCTTGCACCTGTGGATGGAGGAATACGGAGGTATAGTGGGGCGCACCGTCCTTCCTTTGACAGTGTTTGATTAAGTGGGCTTAATCTCCTGTGGATTGTGACGCAAACTGAGGAGAGTCAAAAAGAACACCATTCCTATTGTGTTTTGAAGGTTGACACATTTTAAGTTTCACATCTACTTAGGAGTCATTTTAAATCTGGAAAAAAAAAAAAGAAAACTGATAGATGATAAATGTGGTATTTATTTTATAAAACAGTTCAATGAGCAATAAGTTAATATTTAGTAAAGAAGTGGCTCACATTAGCTAAATTTCAGCTAAAAATGTTGTTTGCCTATTATCAATAGTGTAGATATGTATGAAGCAAAGGTCTCACAGAAGTCAGTTTCAAATAAAGCAGCTGTCTGTTGGTTTACTTAGCAAACTCACATGACCAGCTTAACCCGATGCAAAATCTGTGTGTAAAAAAATCTTTCACCCTCACTCGAAATTCCTGATTGCATGGATTCCTATTAAAACTACTGCCTATAAAAATTGAACTAATCAGTTGAGTGAATAATTCAGTGACTCAAAGACAGTGGCTGCATCTGAAATCACACTTCTGTACTGTATAAGAAGGTGAAAAGCAAAGGTGATTTCATAATAAGGCAATACATCCAATAAAAAACAACAAAATACATCAAATTACTAAAAACAATATATCAAAAATTACTGAAATGTATGAAAAATAAAATACTACACACATTCATGCTATGTAAAACATAAAAAAAACCCAAAAAAACATTGCTAAGTAATTACTTCAAAAGCAGTACCTACTCAAGTATGTGATTTCGGACTCATCCAGTATCTTTTTTTTTTGTTTCTGGATGAACTGAGTGAGTGATTCATTGATTCATTCATACAGACGTTTACTGGTCGCCACCTACTGGTGTAACTGTGTAACCCGTAGAAAGAGACAATGAAAAATCATCTCAAAGTCTATGATCAGCAAAAATAAAAATACATCTTTTAAATGTCAAAAACTACTCTGAGCTCAAATGTTTTCACTGGTTATTTATTTTTGTAATTGTGTTCTATACTTGGTATAATATTACGCCAAGTTGTTTTTAATGTGAATTAAAAAATGTCTGTATGGAATGCACAAACACAGACAAGTGGAGTGATGTTAAAACAGTTAAAAGTCTATGCACTTTTTATTGTTATGACTGTACTCTTGGAACATTTCCCGGCCAAACAAATTTGAGGACCGGAACTAATTTGCTGTGTTTAATTTGTCGGCCCCAGCCTATGAAATGAGAGACAGCTTCTGTTTTAAGATGCTTTGTTTAAAAGCGTTTACAACAAGACAGTTGGCGTTTCAATTTATGAACATTCTGGATGTTGCTTGAATGCTTTACAAGAACATTTAAACAGGACATTTAAAGGGTTTAATTTTTGTTGTTGTTTTTTAACCATCTGCTTATGGAAAAGTGTACATTTGAGTGGTTAGAGAAGATAAAGTACTTTTAGAAACCCCGCTGACCCTGAGTATTTGTCAAGCCAACATAATTACATATTGTGTTCGTAATAACAGAAAGCACAATGATTGATTTCAGGTACCATTAGCAGTACGATTCTTTCAGCCCTGGTGTGCCGTAAGACAGCGCTACTAATGGTAATGGTAGGTGTATGCTGGAGTATTTCCTCACTATTTCTCAGGCGTCATGGCAACGCTGTTTAATGGAGGGGGTTGGTTGTCTTATCAGAAAATGCAATCTGCTGAGTTTACTGGGGGAGAGGACAGATTGCAGGCATGATGGGAAATTTCCATCACCTGCTTTTTCACTTACAGCTAAATTTGAAAGCGAGTGCACTTCCAAAGATAAACACCCTTCGGCAACTCTGATTAATTCATGTGTCATGCAGCCAGGGTTCATTCTATGTATGAAAATACATACATGTGATGTTCACGGTTCTTGCTGTTGAACCCACAGCATGCTAAAACCTCGGCCGGAGTCACATCCAGCATGATCCATACTAATGGAAAAATACATTGTCTTCATTTTTTTCCTCATGAATCATGAATAGGAGTTTCAACTGATACTCGGGGAGCAATCTAATTCTGTAGAAAGAGGAGGAGGGGTAAATTATTAAGGTGCTGTGATACAACATGGCAATGTATTAAGCTCTAAATGTGTTTCTGGGGACATAGATAACAGAGCTCATATATGTGTACACAATGCATGCATATGTAGTTATGAAATCTCGTTTAACTAGTGTATGTATGTGTGATAATGCAGAAAGTGATGCAAGTGTAAAACATGAGTCATCTGTCCACTTGGTGGCAGCAGACACTGTGAACAGATGGTTTATTTAAAATGTAAAATTATATGAATGCTATTAAAACAGTATTATTTCAGACTGATCTTATTGAGACCAAAAACATAAACCGTTCCACAAATGGTTATAGAGTTTGAAGAGAGATAACCTTTATTTATAGCTAAAACCTAAATGAAGAATTGACAAGGTCATTTACAGCAAGTAATCATTTTCATTAGGTCAGATGGAAGTACTGTAGTTCTTTTGATATACCATGGTACCGAATGATTGCCATATTAATAAATCATGGTTTTCTAAGGTAAACTCTTATAAAGATTCCAAAGGTAGTTTTTTTTTTTTTTTTTTTCTATGATTCCAAAGAATAACTATTTTTGGTTCCTCGAACCTTTTGATGAACACCTTTCCACTATAAAGAACATTTAGTGCAATGCATGTTAAAGCCCATTCACACCAAGAACAATAATTGTTAGCGTCCACACAACACACGATAAGTCTGTCATCATTTACTCACCCTCAAGTTGTTCCAAACCTGTATGAGAAGAGATTTTGAAGAATGTGGGTAACCAAACAGTTGCTGACTTCTGTAGTATGGGGGGAAAATTTCTATGGAAGTCAATAGGGACCAGAAACTGTTTGGTTACCAACAATCTTCAGCAGAAGAAAGATATTCATACATATTTGGAACAACTTGAGGGGGAATATGTGATGACAAAATATACTTTTTATTTTTTTTGGTTAACTATCCATTTAAAACTTCTTTATGGAACCATAGATGCCAACAAAGAACTGCCAAACCCCTTCTTCAACAAGATCATTCATGATTGTCATCTTACATCAATTGAGAAATCATTCAATCACATGAAAGGTTTGAGGATAAAAAGGCCTTAATATTAGCCCTTAATATTTCTAATGCATGTTTTCATGATGCGGGTTTACGATAGTGATTAATGCTTTGTTTTTTTCCTCCCTCGGACCATCTGGGCAGCAGCTAAATGGACCACTGTAGCCAGCCCACTAACCATAGCTCCCACTTTCATTTTACCCTCTCTGTTAATCTTGACTTGATTTCAAGACCATTTTTATTCATTTGTTTTTTCTAAACTCAGTGAGCTATGAGATTGCAGTGCCTTCATCAAAACCATAAATAGCTTCTGATGGCATTCACGCTCTTGCGTTTGTTGCTTTTATTATGTGTATTATTAGGCTGAATGGATGATTTGCAATTAATACTATTCAGAGTAGGAAGGAAAGGGAAGGGGGAGGTGGAGGAGAAGACCAAGGGATAAAAATACTCCTCCTATTTATATGAACCGGAATTCTAATCCAGGAGGAGTGACGCATTGGTCCAACCCATTAACAGACCAGAGGATCCAAGCATCACTTTTTTCCTTTTTCTTATTTCTTATCTTCTATTCTTAATGTTCTTTTATAAGATCAATGACACCCGCTTTGAGGCATTCACACCTCAGAGTTGAAATGCATGACTAGATTACACACTTTTCTGAAGAAAGAGATCTCAAATTAAACAAAAACATAGAAATATCTAATTCTCATTCAACTTGCACTTTTCTACTCTGCCTCAAAAATCCCCCATCTGTCGACGTCTCTCCACTTAACTCTCTCTCTCTCTCTCCCTCCTTCGCTATACTGTTCGGTCTCTTTTATCTGCTAGCCCAGTTGTTCGGGACAAAAGTAGAAAGCTTGAGGGAAGTGGGCCAGTAGTGCAGGCAGTACTGTGTGCGTGTATTTTTCATTTTGTGCCACACAGTACATCTCAATGGTGTCCCGTTTATCTATTCATACTTGTGTGTCTTAATGCATGCGCAATGCAAAATGTGAGGGACATTCTGTGCTTGTATTTGACTGTGCATACAATAAAATAGCTTGACAAATCCATTTAAATATCCAAAAAACTTTATTTAAAAACACAAAGAAGAACAAAGATATACTAAAAAACACAAATTTCTACACAAAATAAACTAAAATAATAAAAATTTCTTCACAATTTTCATGTTGATTTTTAATAAGCTAAAATAAGATAAAAAATGTGCATGCTCCACTCTATTGTCTCATGTCTGTTGTGCTGCAAACCTCCCCATTCATGTTTCTCTCTGCAAACATTTTCCACCTCTTGCCGGTAGGCACTATAAATATTATTTTGTCTTTATTCTGCACATTTGACATCTGTCCTAACCTATTACATTCGTTTGATGACAAACATCTTACGGGTACACAACCAATCACCCATCTGTACAATAATAATGTCTGTCTTACCACAAAAAAAAAAAAAAAAAAAAAAAAATTGTTGCGCTGATCACTTTACAAAATGTCATAAAATACAATAACATAGCCACATGTGCATGTTAGAGGCTGGTAAATGTGCTGAAGAATTATATCAGCTTTTCTTGTTTTTGTGGATTCTGTTCATATGATGTCACAAATGTATGAAAATAGCACTAAGTGACTTCTATTGTATGTGCCAAAAAAAATACCCATGAGCACTTGAAAAATATATGCAAGCTATAATATTTTTGTTTCCATATAGTTTCATGTTCCATCTGTCAGAACGGTTTTGTCTGTTTCTGTACACTGAATGAATATAAACACGGTTCTGTCTAAATATGGAAATGACTGCTTATGATCTCTGGCCTTCATGTATAATATTGTAATGCTGATGTGACGTCATAATTCAGTGGAAAATGAACACGCAAATGCCTTTAAATAAATGCAAGCTAAACCTCAATCCATCAACATTTCTCCAAATGTGCACTATTACACTAACAGCCCTATATGGTTGATGATTATTTATTATTGGATCCATTTGTGGGTCATTAAAATGTAAACAAACTATAAAGCATTTTATTAGTGGCCATCTAATGCCAGATCTAAAACAGTAAAAATTTGGTCACGATAATCAGGGCATAACATACTGTAAGTAACATATCACAATATTTACAATAATGCTAAATTATATAACACCTGCAAATTCTTCGCTGGTTCTGTGCATATTCTAGATATTTCCCAGTCCTACCGTAAGTGCAAGATGAGTCTTCAATATTTTTTGTCCCTGTGAGGCTTCTCAGCCGCTGCACAGCACCTCAAAGTGTTTGTCTGTTATGCATAAACTACCCAACATGCATTATTCAAATGACTGGAGTACCAGCCACAGCCTCATAAACATATACAAACACCTAGTCTGCTGAACTGGGAAATAAAACCCCTTTCTCTTCTCAGATAAATGACAAACTAAACAAACCATCCTTCCACTCAAAATAAAACACACACTCAGTTTGAAAGAAATATTTGCTTGTACTTTAAAATGAAGTGGCTGTTAAATGCAGGGGTTTTGAAGTTGGTCTCTAATGTTAATTAAATTTGATTAAAATAAAAAAAGTGCAGACATGTTAATAAATTTGTTAAAATAAATATATATAAATAATAACTTGATATAGATCAACAGTATTGTAGTGAATTGAAAAAAGTAATACTTTATAATAACTTGATATAGATCAACAGTATTGTAGTGAATTGAAAAAAGTAATACTTTAATGTAATATACTAAGTTAATTAACTGATTACAATCAAATATTTAAATATAAATAAAAAGGCATAATTTAAAATAATAAAGTTTATATAAACAAATAAAATCTAACTACATTGAGTAGAAAAAGTATTAATGTAATGTAATGGAAAATAAAAAAATTGAAGTAATATAAATTAATATAATATAAATAACAATTGAACAAATAAAATCTAACAGTACTAAAAATTTATAGAAAAAAGTAACAATGTAACATAATAAAGTAAAAATTGAGTAAAATAAAATATTAAAATATAAATAAAAAATGTATAAAACAATACTAGTGTATATAAAAAAAAACATTCATTTAACAATAGAAACTAAAAATGACTTGATTTAAAATAAATCTTTTAAATTTAAAAAGATTAAATACAAAAAATTAAAAAAAAAATAAACAGGATAAAACAAATGATTTGCCTCTTGATTGGCCTTTTTTTATTTTTTTTTTTTTTATTTTTTTTTTTTTGGACCTTTTCTGTAATAGTCTGTCAATGCTTTTTGTGGATTGCACTGTCATGCTTGTTGGCATCAGATGCAGAGTCAGAGTAAAGTATCTACTGGGCCGTCTGAATCACCAGTCACTTCTTTTTGAGTAGAATAGCATGTTTAATTAACACCTGTGCTAAGCAGTGAATGTGCAGTAATTGTTAATTACTCCAGCGTCTTGCTCAGGTTGTGCCTCGGCTGAGTAAATTGCTGGAATTCTTCAGTCATTTCTCTATTTAATCAGGTGAGTGTCTCGCCACCTCCCGGTCCCAAACCGCATGCTCTCCCCCTCCAGCGGCCCGTAATTGGCCTAATGAAGAATCCAATCTCAACTGGCATCGCATTAGAAACTTGTCATTCTCACTCATGCTCTCTCTCCGTCTCTCATCTCGTCGCTCTGATGGTCTGTTTATCGGCTTGAAGCAGAACAACGTCATGATGCTCTTTTCAGGAGGGATGACAGAGGGGTTAAAGGCTAAGAGTAGCCTATGAAGTTCATTACTGGTGGTCTGGAAAAAGAATAACTCCTTAGATATCAGCCACAGCCAATTACAACCACAGAGTGAGTGTGAATGAGACTGTTTGACTCTCGGGCATCTGCACTGTTGAATCTGTGTTTGAGGTGGCTCTTTATACTGTATAATTCATCGAGGCTTCAGTACACCCCACCTGCTAGTATCAGAGGTGGCTGTGATGTGGATTTGGTTCTGTGTAAATGAATAATGTAGTAGTTCTGTTTTCAACTTTATCATCATGACAGTCCGTCATCTGATAATTGTTTACATTATTGATGCATTTTTCTGGTGATTTCTGTGTGTTGGTTCAGCGCCGTTGTAGTGAAAACATGGCTATAGCCAATGTGAATTATGTATAAATTAATTGTGCATTTACATTATTAATGATTGCATTCACGCATTCCTAAGTAGTAAAAAGCAACATCTAGATAAAACGTCTACAGACTCTGATTTTTTAAATAATTCTCATTTTAAAAATATATAAAATATATTTAAATAAAAATAACAACTTTATGAACATTCTTACAAGTGTTAAAGCAAGTATATACAACAGCAACGACAAAGATCTTTACAATAACGAAAATTTTGATTTTTCTTATTTAATAATTCTAAACACAATTGGCTTATGTCCAGATTATAAATTATAATATAAACAGCAGCTATAATAATAAATAAACTCAAATTTATAATAATAAAAATAATTCTTATTTTTTTTCCTGAGTCTGTTGAATACCTGAGTCAAATAAATAATTAAAAAATTAAATTAAATAAGTAAATTAAATTAACATTAAAAATAAATAAAAAAGTTAAATAAATGTTGTGGTCTATTTTAATATTAATTATTTGAACTATAATCCACATCTAATATTTAAGTATTTTTTAAATATTAATATATTGTATAATTAATATTAATAATTAATATTAATTAAAACATATATTAATAAAAAAGTTAAAATCACACCAAGATAGTAAATGCATTTAATTATGAAAAAAAATTAAATAAAAGATGTTCTTTTGAACTTCATCAAAATGTCCTAAAAATGTAATTTCACAGCCATAAAAATATTAAGAAGTGACTCTTCAACCTTGAAAAATGTTTCTTGAACACAAAATCAGCGTATTAGAGTGATTTCTGAAGGATCATGTGACTCTAAAGACTGGAGTGTAATGACTGCTGAAAATTCAGCTTTACCATCACAGGAATATGAATTTTCATGAAATGTCATTGCGAAGATGAAATACCCCAAGAGATCAATACTACAAGCAGATATTATTTATATATTTATAATATTTAGCCATGGGGGTTTAGCTGACCAAAAAAATCCCAGCGGTCACTGGTCTCTCCAGTCTGTTCGTTGTGTGTTACCTTGCTTCTTTCCTGTTCTTTGTCTCTCTTGTCCTTGCTCATATCTGCCCCATTTCTACAGATGGCATCTGATTACATCTCATCCACTCCTCTCTCTGATGGCGAGCCGTAATCACACTCCTCCAAATGGGCGCCATAGTTATGTTGCCATGCTGTTCTGAAGTGGACACACCACAGACACAGAGCCTGTCACTGGAAAAACACTCCCCATTCTCCACTAACCTCACCGCCAACAAACTCCGGAGCCTCTGCCCATAATGCCAGATGGTTGCCTGGTATATGTGCTGATGTAGGAGCCAGTGATATCACTGATCATGAGGGGTTTTCATCAGGTGTGGACTCATGGGATTGACAGGCCTGCGGGAACAAATTGGATTTTTAACCCCAATTGTCCTCTAGTCTGTAGCTGATGAGGCATGTTGCAGGTGTGGATGTGCGAATGTGTGTTTGGATGAGGCATAATTACCTGCATGATGGACGTTTGCCCCATTAACTGACTTTTAAGTGTTTTGGACCAGCTATCCCATGGTGCAAAATGTGTCCCAAAAATCGGAGCTTGCGGACACACTTATGTAAATTAGGGCTGTCAAATTTAATGCCTGCAATTAATTGTCACAGTATTCGCTTAGATATTATAATGGTTTTATTCTGCTATCTTCAACCAAATGTGCAAAATGATGGATGGCAAGAGCATTTCATTTATAAATTTTTTTTTTTGGCTGTTTACAGAGTTTTGGACCATTCCAGAGACAGGCCTGAGTTCCTATGACACATATTTCAGTGATATCTGTCAGGTATTAGGGGTGTTTTATGTGGGCATTCCAAAATTTAAAAAAAAATATTTATTGCTTCCAGCAACTTTAACTATCATCTAGCTCAACTAGTTCGAAATATTACCCATGAGCGAAAGTCATAAAAAATTGAATAAAAACGAGAAGAAAAATGGAAGATGAGGATATCTTTTTAATAAATTTGTTTTAGTGCATTTTTAAAAACTGATATAAATATATATTTTATTTACTGATATAAATATACATTTTAAATATTTTTATTTATTTGGATATAAGCCATTTATGTCCAGAATTATTAAATAAGAAAAATATAATTATGGGCTGTTATTACATGGGTACACTTGTAAAAACAAGTTCATCAATTGTAAGTTTTTTTTAAATTATATTTAATAATCTATGTATATATCTATCTATATCAACACACATGCATATGTTTTTTTTTATTTATTCTAGTGCATAAAAAGCTAATATTCAATCCATTAAAAAAATGGACATTAGCAATTTATCTTCAGAATTAAGAAAACCTAAATATGAGATGTTGTTGTTATTGCTATTATTATTATTATTATTATTATTATTATTATTATTATTATTATTATTATTATTATTATAAACATGCTTTTTAAGAGTAAGTTCATAAAGTGTGGTAATTTTTTAATTACTGCATATTTGTAGCAATGTGTGCTGTCAGAAATATATAATTCAGTGTTTTAGTACACAGTTTTTCTAAATATTCATCGACAGCCCTTATTATACACACATCCAATCTAAAATTAGGAGTAGGTCATTGCAGTTGCTCAATTATTTTTTTGACTTATGTTTCCCGCTATACACATAAAATCACACTCTCTTTCCCAGCATCTCTCCACGGGAGGGTTATGAGGAGTAATGGCATGAGTGTCGCTATGTAATTAGACGGAGGTCTGCTTGTCCTTTCCCGGGTGACACTGACTCATGGAGGGCCACACCATTAATGGATAGCTGGTTGTTTGTGTGTGTGCATGCCGGGCTCCTGTGCGCGTCCTTGGGTGGGTGAACAGCCTCTCCTCATTCTGCTGCTGAGGATGTCAGGGCCGCTTAGTTCAATGACCATATGATGTCCGTACATGCATGAATGCATGCATTTGGTGCAGCAGGTGTCTGAAGGTCACTTAAGCGTGCTAGTAAGGTTGGACATGCAGTTACGCCCCTCTTTCACAGTATTGGCATTTACAGGCCCTGACGGAGGCCTTTGGCAAATGATGGTCCATCTGGCATGCTGTCTCATGCTCTATGCATTTCTCTTTCCGTCAGCCGGTCAGACTCTTCAGTTGTGGGACTTTCACTTTCCCTGACAAGCTCTTTTATCGGGGCTGAATGAAGAGTGCACTTCTCCCTGCTCCCTCTGAGCCAACCTCTCCACCTCAATCATTCATGAAAACAAGAGGGACAACAGAACAGGAGGGAGGAGAGGAGGAGGAGAAGAAAAGACAGATAGTTTCAAGTCGTAGATGGAGGTAGTTAATCTTATTAAATTACGTGTTTCCTGTCTCTCCACTCACTAAAGTGGAGTTTAATAAACCCTCAGCAGTCTAAGAGGTCAAGATTTTGCAGGTTAGCATAGTCCAGGTAGCTCCATATGTCAGATGTCATAACTAATTTTATATTGATTAAATATATGTGTGTGTGTGTGTATATGATTAAGGTGCCAGAAAATGGAGGAGGTGGTTATTTGTAATTTTTTTTTTTTATATAGCTGACTACACACTAATATATTATTAACTTGTTGTTTTTCATTACATGGATTACTTGATAGTACATGCCGGAAGGCCTGCCAAGAGAGTCCAGTCTGAAGAGAACAAGCGCTTGGACAAGGAATTGTGTGGCCTGCTCTGATAGGAAGGGTATAATCTTCACAATGTTGTATAAAGCAAATCTGCAGGACAGGGCTGTTGTAGAAATATGGTCTGTTAAGCTTAACTGATCATCGGTCACAACTCCAAGGTTCCTAGCTATTCTGGAAGGAGTTATGGTTGACGAAGCTGTATAGAGAAGTTGTGATGAATTGCTGGGTTGGCTCAGACCATGAACAGTTCTCTCTTAGCAAGGTTGAGTTGAAGGTGATAGTCCTTCGTCCAGCCAGAAATGTCTGTCAGACAGGCTGCAATGCGAACAGCTAACGTCGGATCATCTGGTCGGAATGAGAAGTAGAGTTGAGTGTCATCAGCATACTGTAGCAATGATGGGAAAAGCCTTTTTTCTGAAAGACAGATCCTAATGATGACATGTAGATGGAGAAGATCAGTGGTCCAAGCCCTGAGCCCTGAGGAACCCCAGTAGCAAGAAGTTGTGACTTAGAATCCTCACCACTCCAAGACACCCTGAAAGACCTTCCAAAGATGCAAGACTTATGAGGGTGGACAGGAGGATCTGGTGGTTAACGGTGTCAGAAACAGCAGACAGATACAGCAAGATGAGTACTGAGGATTTATTATATTTATATATTATATATTTGTTAAATTTGTTTAATGTTTGTTAAACTAGTACTCTACTCGTCTCCGAAAAGTTTTACTTGTCAGGCTTTTGTTTGTTGTTTCACAGCATTCTGAGGAAGCCAAACCTTCAAAAGAGCAAAAATAAAATGTGGGGAAATTGAATTATTTGGCCTTTCCAGCTATCTGAGAATGCGCTTCATCTTCAGTATTGAACATGCCACTTTTATAGGCAGTTCAGGTTGCCATGGTTACATGCCAGGCCCAGACAACAGTCATCAGGGAAGGACTGCAGATACAGGAGCTTGATGCGTCCAAAGCCTTTTAAGTGTGTAGAATTGCGCCTCTAATGCTGCTTCTGTTCCTGCTATAATTGGTCAAAACTACCGAAGGGTCAATCGGAAGAATGTTTTTGAAACGTTCCTTTAAGAGACGGATAATGAAGAGGACTGGAGTAAAGAATCCAGTGATTTCGCCTACATAACTTGTAAACACTTTAAGGGCAAATGCTTTGCAGTGCTTTGTTTCGTGCCGTTGAGTCTGTTAATGACCTTTCATCCGCGTGCTACTCCGTGGGCTGTTTTTCATTTGTAAATGGTTTTCCAAACATCTGCGTCATTCGCTCCCTCCCCAAACCATCGTCCACATCCTTCTTAAAGCCTCTTCCGACAACTGCATCGACCGCTGCCTTGAGACTATCTGTTTAAGGGAGTCCTCCAAATTGTTGTACAAATTGGATACCGTGATTAGCCCAGGGGAGGAGGCTTCCTTCACAGAAGTTAGCTGTTATTCATAACAAAAGGGATGTGGGAGTGAGATGCCCCGTTTTTCTCTTATTAGCTTTGAGAAAATAATACCTGTTTTGCTCTAGGATGTATTTTAGAAGTAATACTAACAGTTAAGACTCTAGAAGTTTAATGACCTAAACTGAACCAGCAGGGTCCTACATCACAGGTTTGATTTTGATTATTGATGTAAGAAGGCAAAGAAAGTAGAGATTTTCAAGTATCATTGCAGCTGTGTGAAATGCCATCACAAATAGAATTAAATTGTTTACTTTTAATAAATTAGTCTCTTTGCATTTTACATGGCTTGTGTTCAGAATATTAAAATAATCTAAATATTAGCATTACAAAATAAAACAGAAAAGGTAAAATAGTATTTTATTAAAATCTGATCATGTTTCGGCTCACGTTCACTTTGGATCTTCCAAAGTCTTTTCCAGTAGAAATTCCTTAAGTAGTTTCTGAATTACTTTTCCATAAACCGTAAAATGTGTATTGTGAGATATTGGTATCCTAAATCAGCAGCCCGACTTAAGCTTTCTTAAGCTAAAGATAAACTATTACCCTTGCTACAAAAAGCATATAAAATATGAAAAAGGGCCTGTCGCTCTCAGTTCCTCCTCTTTTAGAGTTCAGAGGTCAGTGTCAAAATGCCTCCATCCAATCAACACCCAGTGTTGGGCCCGAGCCAATATGTGGCATTTTAACACAGCTGATATGACTGGTGCACCGAGGCCTGCAATTTCTCCTAATAAGGATTTACATATTTCCATTTTCATATGACTGGGATTTTCCACCGCCTTGGGTCAGGGCTGATCTTTGATCCTCTATGCTGGTTTGTGAACTGAAGTGGCAGATGTTGGAGGCTCTGCCGCGGTGCTGTTGTTCGCTAACAATTGTTTCAGTACATTTTAATTGGAGGAAACAAATCAGACGACTTAACAATTAGGCCAGTGAAAAATCATGGCGATGTCTTTAAATGTATAGATGGATGGATAGATATATTTGTGTGTAAAATATCTCATCTTATGCATCTAATTTGAAATCCCTGTCTTATTGCCCCCAGGTTAAGCTCTTAATTACATAAGCCATTTAACATGGTTTAGTTCAATCAGAAAGTGTTGATTAAAATCTCTGTGGTATAATCAGTTTTGGCTGGGATGATTTCATGCATATGAACATTTTGTGTAAAGGGACTGCGTGAGGTAGAAGTGAGCATTCAAATATGAATGAACACAACCGTTCCGTCCTGCTCAAGGTCACTGTCCCATTGTTTCAAGTTCATAGCAGTAACCATGACAGCAG
The DNA here is from genome assembly GCF_018340385.1 of Cyprinus carpio. NCBI lineage: Eukaryota > Metazoa > Chordata > Actinopteri > Cypriniformes > Cyprinidae > Cyprinus > Cyprinus carpio. The sequence continues at coordinate 7,279,380 of NC_056575.1, forward strand.
TCATATTGAGCTTTTCTGGGGTTTTTAAAGCACCTTGACCCAGTCTGTGTTTCGCCACTGTTGTGAGCGCTTATGGTGACCTTTTGGATTCACACATTATATATTTTATGAATCACTTTTAAATGACACTTTTAAATGTATTTACTCATTTTCAGATAGAAAAGCTCAAGTTGGGTTGCTTCTAGTTAATGTCTATTAGCTGTAAGTTTTATGGTGGTGTACAGTAATGTACTTGTTTTTGTTTTGTAAGTTTTATGGTAGTAACAGCAGTGTAATTTTTTTGTTTTGCTGTTTGGTTGAAGTTGATTTGTTGAGCCTTAAAGCCTTTGGGATCCGTCAGCGGTTCTTATTCTGGCAATTCATAATTTTCAAATCAAGCACTGTTAAACATAAATTGAATGCGTATGTGTGAATGACAGTTAGTAATTGTATGTGTGCTTTTGCATGCTTGTTGCATGTTCTTCGTTGAGTGCATATTTAGTGATTGTAATAGTGGGCACAGCTGTGAGGATGCTGTCAGTGGTTGCCATGTTTTCTTTTGTCTACATCGCATCACTCAACCAAAAAAAGCAACAAGTGGGAGTTATAGACAGCAGGGCCTGGCATTGCACCCTCTACCCATAATTAGCCTGTTCTGTTAACAGAATCCTGACGAGGGAAAAACAGCCTGCTCTCTTCCTCTAAATTACACAGTATTTATATAATCCCTGTTCCACTGAGAAATACAGCGATAACACAAAACAGCAGAAGAATTTGCTTATGTGAGAGACTTGATGAGAGACTGTGGAAATGATGCATTAACATTGAATTAGTAGCCACACTGACAGATCCAACTCCGTTCTACTGATTCAGCAGCTTTTATTTGCAGCCTAATTTCTACACTGACAGATTCAGCATTACTTGGGAGCAGCTACTGATTTACTTTTTGACTTCTACATTGAAATGAAGTGAATACACTAAATCAGTAGCCACTCTGACCATGTCTTGGTTTATCCTCATTTTTGTAGCTAGTACCAAGTCTTTTTTGGTAATGCAATGACATTAATAATAATATAAGGAAAATAAAAATAGTTTTTGGTGGGTCTAAAAATGAATTATATCTCACCATTTGCATGAAAAAACTCCTGAAATGTACATAATAACTGTGACCAAGGACATGCAAAGGTGCAAATTATACATCAGCAGCAGTTCTCTTCCATGAGGATGATTTTCTTGCCAATTTTCTTCCAAAAGTTAATGCGACGCATGTGTTAGACCACTGTTTCAAATGGAATCAGTAAACCAAGGTTACAGAAAGCACCCTTAAGCACACTTATATGAAATGAAGCCTAAATACAGGTCTTCTGGCTTGGGGTCTGTCAGACAGTAACGTAAGGGTTCTGTGTGAAGTTGCATGCCTTTAGGGGTCCGAATCCAATACGGCATGCTTCATTAAGTTTTTTCATCTCCGTTTTCAACCTCCATTTACCTTCAACCAACTACAGCTGCTGTCAAACCCCAGCAAAGAGGTCACCAACACTATAGTGCACACATGTACACGTACAGCTACACACATTGATGTGCTTCCTGCTATGCTTTGATCATTTTGAATAAGTGTTGTCTTTAGATGCAAGCATTTGGAAAAACATGTAAAAGTGAGAAAGTGAAACAGGTGAGATGTCAAACTGCTCTTTTACTCAAACATAATCGGGGCAGCTGAAGAGAGAGGCACATTTTTAGAACACGTCCTCTTGGTCTGTTTAATCGTACGTCCTCATAGCCCCAAATGTCACTCATTATCTGCAAGGTCGTATTTGAACATGTCATCTCAAGATGGAAGGGAGATGAAAGGGCGATAGGTGGAGGAAAAAAGCATGCTACATGAGAAAGAGGGGTTAGAAGTGAAGGTTAGGAAGAGAATGGGTCAAAGCCCTCACTGTCATGTCATCAGGGCGGATGACATCGTATGCGACAGCATCTCGACTGATATGGCAGCTCAGTCTCACAAGAGATGTTGCAAAGTGTTGCTCTGAGGTCATTTTAACCTTGTTCGACAGGATTTTGTGAAGTCTTGGTAACCTTTGGACTTTGTTTCAAAAGATTCAATAAACTCTTATCTTTAATTGTATTTTATGGTTTGTCCTTTCATGTGATATTCTAGTATATACAACAAAGTTATTAAAATGAATTACTTGAAACAAACAAACGTATTTTATTTCAGGTTGTTGCCAAGGCAACACTTCTCATTTTCATAGGAATTTCAGGTAGTTGCCAAGGCTTTTTCATTTTCAAGTTTGTTGACTAAAATAACTAAACAAAACTATAGACATATTTTTATTTAAAATCAGAAAATATTGCCAAGGAACAATAATAACTTAAATCTAAAAAACAGTATGATACATTTATTAATGATTTATTATTTTAAAAACACTATCTGAAATAAGATTTAAAACTTATTTCATTTTCATTGTTAAGTTTAAAACTTAAATTATTGATACACAAAAGAAAATGACACAAAACTACTAATAACAAAAAAATATTTATTACATTTATTAATCTTTATTATTTTAAAACAAAGTAAAAAATGGCCAAATGAACTAAAAAATCAAATGAAAAAACTATATATAAAAAAATTACTTTTTTTCTTTTCATTTTTCACATCATTTAAGAGCCAGTTTACAAAATACAAATTTCTTAAAAGAAAAAGATTGCCTATTTATATTTTCTTTATTTAATTTGGAAAAAAAACGCATACCTAAAAAATGTATTCCAAATGTCAATTCAGATTATCCTTGTACAGTGTATGCTGAGGATGTTTCATCCTACAAAATAAGAAATACAAATTCCCCTTAACAAGTCATGTGCATATTGTATGCTCAATTACATCCTCAGCATTACTGAGGCTCCTGAGGATGTTTCATCCTTCCAAATAAGAGAGATAATTTTCTTGTAACAGCGATGGTCAAAGAGGAGTTTACAGGGTCAAAGAGTCAGTAGACTGATTGTCTTTTGAACAGATATTTATGCTGATCTGATGATTGTGTAGGATGCTAAAAATATCAGTATATAAGCTGATTAAATTGAAGTATTATATTTTCTGTGTCTGATTGTTTCTGTGAACACATTTCCCCAACTGATATGACTTCGCCAAACCAGCACCCACATTTCTAGGAATTTGGTGATCTGTGAAACCGACAAACTCCAGAATATCCCAGCAGCAGACACCCCAATTTGGAGACCTTTTCACCTCATTTAAAGTTGGAATAATGGAATATGATGTTTCAATGGGTGGTAGGCATCTACGGTCAGAGCTCTCTCACGGAGTATGTAATACTGTTGGCCACTGGCCACAGTCTGTGTATGTTTAGACTGAACCCTAGCTGATGTAAGATGGATTAGGGCTCCGATGGGAATTCCAGCTGGCTCTCATTTCTCCTGTCTCTCCAAACCCCTCATCTTATCTAACAGCCCGAATGTTATTAGAGAGAAAGAGTGAGTGTGTGTGTGAGCGTGAGTGAGATTTATGGAAAAAGAGATCAAGAGAGCTAAAGGAAGAGGAATGACAATATGTGGAAATTAAGTACCTCATTTATTTATTTTTTTAAAGAGACAGTGCACCCAACAATTTGAAGAACATTTTTCAACTCCGTCTATCGGCTAGATTTTCAGTCACTTACAGTATGTATTTTTTTAGTAAGATTTTCAAAGTATTTATTTATTGGCTTTATTTTTTATTTTTTCCTGATTGTCTAGAACATTGTCATATACAGTTTGTTTTGTTCATTGCAGATTCATGAATAAATTATTCTTTTGAGTCAGATCTTTTTGATAAGTTGATCCAGTTGGCTGCTCTGAATGATTCGTTCATGAATCAAGAATTTGCAAATGTGCCATAGATTTTTAGTGGATAACATTTAATAAAAAAATTTTGTCTATGTTTTGACTTTTGAAAACAGTATGTGACCATTTAATAATGCTTTTGTGTCTCCAGTCCCCATGCATGACAAAGAGCGACCATAATCATTCACAGAAGGTAAAGTTCTGATTTAAAATATCTCAAGGGTGAGTGAATAATAACAGAATTTTTTAGAGCAAACTATCCCTTTAAAACTCTTTGATCTTTGGGGAAATACAGTGTGTATGATTTGAGTATGGGACAGCGGGTGTTCGAAATGACAGGGAATGGCAGACTTCTCCCTACCTCAGTCTGATTGGGTTCGTTATGGGTCTTTATGGGACCCAGGGTTCACCGTGAGGTCAGTTTCGACATCTGATGGATTTGTGGCAGTTGCAACCCATTTTAAAAAACATTTTTCTGGAAAGCCCGGTGTTGATAAAAGTGCATTCATCAGAGCAACACCGGTGCTTGAGTGATGTTCGCGCACACTCCTCTCTAGTCATTTACAAGAGTGATATGACCGAGATGATATACAGTACATCAGGACGACGCTCATGTTATTTACTGAGCTCCTGTTTGGTGAAGTTTGTTTACCTAATGAGACACATTTTGAGGTTTTTCTCATATATGCCAGATGAGCCTCTGGATGATGCATTCTCGACTCCGTTATGACAGTCACATCATGTTTTTCAGAGTTCAGAGGGTTGCTGATGTAAATTTGGACTGCAAAATGTGTACCATTTCTTTTCCTCAAAGATTAAAGCCTTGGATGATGTTGTCAGGAATTAAGGTGTAGAAATGTCCGGTCGGTTGGCTACCAAAAATAAAATATGGTTGCAATTCGATAATGATTTTCTCAAGCACAGTCATCATCCCCATGCAAATATATTCAGATGGTATGTCTTAAAATACTCCTCTGAAAAATGTGTTTTTGGATAAAAAATTTTTTTTCTCACCCTGAATATATAAAAGGTTAATTATTCCCAGTCAACAGATCTGACTTGTAACTATGCAATTAATCTTCTTCGCTCACGAGGGGACATCGAGGTAGCGCTTATGCAAAAAACACACTATCGCAGCTGCGAGACTGTGTGTGTTTGTGTGTGAGAGAGACATCGGTTCTGCACACCTAATCCCCAGCCTCTCTAAATGTTTGTTATATCTGAGACACACATACGCCATCTTCAAGACCTCAGCATATAATGCCTGTGTTCCTCATTACACTATACAGAGCATTAAATCAGCTTCCATTCTGTTGCCACAGGCATTGTTTAGGGGCAAACATGCTTTAATATGTTTGCAATGGGTCTATCGATGGTCCAGAAGACAGCCTAGAGCTGCAATTCTTGCCAAGGAGGAGTCCGCTAGATCTGAAAATGTGTACAAGAATAGTATTGATTTAAATGCTGGGTGAGTTATGCAGTTTTTTCTTTCTTTTTTTTTTCCCACAGGTAGGGCTACTGTATGTATTGATACAGTATTTCACAAAACTGTTTTTGATTCGATTCCACCCAATTTGCATGACTTTGCTCCTGATTTTAAATTGTGATTCTGATTCATTTGCTTATACTGTACAGCATGACCGCTGTTCATTATATGTTTTTTGATTCACTAAAAGAAGAGAAAACTAATTTGTCTAAATAAAACTTGACCAATGTAGTCTCATTCACAGACATGATTGCAAATATTTAGTAGTACACAGTTCATTGCATCACATTCTGCAAAATACAAAACTCGGGTAAAATGATTTCATTTGCCATGAGTTTGAAGATTCAGTCATAGAGGGAAAAATTGGAAAACAATCTCAATACACATTAATATTGGGAATTTTAAGAGTCTGTATCTGGATTCTAAAGATTCATTCTCTCTGCAATTAGATGGAAGCAGGTTTGTATTGAGCTGTGGGAGTTTCTGAAGGCTGCACACTCAGCCTCAGTTTGTTACATTATAAATACAGCCGTCACTGTTTTTACTCTTGCGTTTCTCTCATCTCTCCTTCTGTTTACTCCGGACCGCTGGCAGGCTTCCATTATATTTCACAGTTCAGCTGGCATGGGGAGAGCTGCAGGGATTTTGGGGTATCTGAGATGCTCAGCCCAACCAAACTCAAGCTCACACATATTCAGACGCATGAGGGCTGTAGAGACAAGAGCAGAAGAGATGTTTGCTACCATTCTCTTACTTGTAAATGGCTAGTTTGTCCATCTGTATCTTACTCTCAATAATCTGTTGTGTTTACAGCCTTTGGCTTCTCCATATAGATTTTCTGCAATAATTTTTGAAATAAAAGCAGGCTTTTCTAAAACCTAAAGTTATTTTAAAGAGTTATGTGCAAATTGTTCCTTTTATTTGTATGGTTTTAAATTCAGTATGTGCTATGTACTTATACAGTATTATGTACAGTAGTATCTCTTTTAGAAATGTACATTTTAAGAGTTTCATTCATAAACGTGTCTGTTTTTGAAAACAACATTTAAAGAGCTATCACCTTTCATAAACTTACTCATATTTTTAGTTTGCTAAAGCGTCTTCCTTCTGAAGCCACTGGGTTCTAGTCAAGCGTTTGACTGCTTTAGCAGCCTGGAAAAAACTAACCTGAACTGTTAAGTAGTTGAAGCAGGGTTATATTCTAAGCAGGTTCTAATGTCTCTATCTATTCACTTGCTGTGTCGATCAGAACACAGGAGTGAATCAGGGCAGTCAGACACAGTCAGTGAAGTTTATTGCACTGACAATGTTAGAAGAGGTTTGAGAGTATGTGTGGTTCGAAGTGCAGCAGAATTAAATTAAATAATAAGCCTAACAGATCTTGACATATACAGTATAGAAAGAAATCACATTAATGCAAAAGTGCAGTAAAAAGTAAGTAACATATGAGTGTCTTCTCTCTAGAACAATGCTTTGTCTTATGTAAACAAAGTCAGCACAACGAAATGGTCAATATCCGTGTATTGGCAACAAATATCACACATAGCGCATTATATACAACACTCAAATGAACTTATCAGGTAATTATCAGCATAAACAGGTACTCAAAATCAGTCACACACACACACACACTACTATGCACACTATAGCACAAAAATTGGGGTTATTTCTCCTGATCCCGAGGCAAGTTTTTCTTTCGGCTCATTTTGTAGGGTAATGGCATTGATCGACAGGCCCTTTCAACATTGCTTTATGTGTAAATTTGCTCTGTTGGAAATTGAATCATGCTGACTGTTGTCAGTCTCTTCTTTTAGGAAGCTAATCCTCATCAGGGATTTCAGGAAGCACAATCAGATTAACTATAGGCTGTATCGCTGCTATTCTGACATGACCATCAGCCCAAAGAAAAAACTTTTGTGACACTTCTGATCTGCCACATGGATCGAGGTAACTTTGGGATCATCTTGCATGACTATGGTACAGGCTGAAAATCAAATTATTTTCCACTCCACTCTCATCTCAACTACATTAATGTAATGCATTACCAAATCAAACCATAACATAATATCAAATAAAATATATTTCATCCACTCCAATTCCATACACAAAAAAAAAATTATGCCAGAGGCTTAGTTTAAGATAATTTCGATCTCTGTCAGGACTGTCTGAAACACACTAAACCAAGAGTTGCATGAAGGGCAGCTTTTATTGACTGAAACCCCCTCTCTCACACACCTCCAAAGTGCAGAGGATTGAAGTTGAAACTTACAGTATCTGTTGTCTGGTTAAACAACTGCAACAGGTCATCACTTAGTTGGCCGAAGGATTCTCTGACCTGGGCACAAACTCCCAAGGTGGAGAGACAGAACTCACAGTATAGTAATGCAAGCTGTCCATGTTGCCTCACAAACCTACTCAGTATCATCGGGAAAGCATCACAGGTTAGCACTTCAATGTGTACAGCACAGGTGTTGAGACATTTGAACAAGAGATCCCATCTCTTTTTTCAAAACAGTTCATTCCTACCAAATACTGTAGAAAGCAGGCTTAAACAGGGCTGCTGTTACAAGACCTTGTAATGGCAGGACTCAGAAAGGAGTCAGTGGAGGACAATTGTGGAGTCAGTCTAGCAGGTAATCTTGTCCAACTTCAGATTAAGGAACTTCACCAACTGTACTCCTGTCAAAGCGACACAGAGCTTGAACTATTGCTTTTGTGAGGGCCACCATCAATCAGGCTAGAAGTAAGGCAAGTTGGAGTTCCTCTATGTGACCTTTTGAATGCTGGCCCCATATGGTCTCTCAGAGGCATCACTGAAGATATGAATCTCCTGACACACATCTGGGTGATCCATATAGGAGGGGCTGTGGCATCTAGGGAGTATTACCTGTGGTAGATATTGCAGCTCATCTTTTCAGGCTATCCATGCTTGCAGGAGCTCACCGGGGAGTTGTGAATCACCCTAGTTCCTGTGGTTTGCCCAGGAACTAGGCTTTGGTAGTATCGGGAAGGATGACTCCAAGAAGGTTGAACTGATTCGCCAGCCATCTGAGAGATGCTCCACATCAACAATGTATTGTATGTGATGGGTCTTTGTTTAAACCCCAGATTGTCCAACTTGCAGTGCCAGCCCAGGCCCAAGGTAGATTCTTTTTGGTCAGCTTTGTCCTGAGAGAGCCACAACTCCAGCTTAGTGGACCTGGCTTCTGGAGGTACAGTAGGTGACCGACAACTTCCGACACATTACAGGTCCACTGCCAGATATCGACCTTGTGGAGGATCTTTAGGTAGTGCCCTTTAGAGATACTACATGGCTTCCGAAGGGTAGACTTGGCATGCATGCCAGCAGCAGTGATTCATCTGGATCCAATCTGTCATTAGCTGTTTGCTAAAGGACTTGAAGGTAGCGAAAGGTGAGTTGAAAGTGGAACCAGCTTCCAAGCAGGTTTCAGTTAATCTTTAATCCCCTTAGAGAAAGACAGATCTGACCTTACTGGTTCTGTGGCTGTGTTGGTCAACTGGAATGACGTCCTGATGGTAGGTGAGTGGGGAAATGGCGTTCAAATGGGACTCTAAACTGGCCAGCGTGAGGGGTTACAGACAGTTCGTGAGAATGATTGAATTTCAAGGCTGTTGGTATGACACAGACTGAGCAGGTTTAACAGGAGCCATGGGAGCTTGAGTCTGTGGTGGTACTCCGAATTTCTGGTGACCACTCAGTTCTATGAATACTGACTCACAAGACTAGAGGCTCTGTCCAATGGGGAGGGAGCAATCATGGCGACATTGAATGGACCACACCTTTCTGACTCCTCTGTGGTACGAGTCATCATTGGCTGGCTGACAGACCTGTCTACAACTTACACACACACCTCTTCTGGCTGCATGTTAATAGATGCTGATAGTTCCTCTTCATCCAATAGCAAAGAGATCTGGCTTGAAGGACCCAATTATATTAAGTTTTTCTAATTATGCTATGTTTATCTAATTTGAATTATGTTTGCATCATAATTGCATCACTACTGTTTTTAGAACTTTATTTTGTAGTGTTTTGGGTTATTCAGATTTTTTGACCCTTGTTTTTACACACATACACTTCTTACAGGCTAGCATGAGTCAAGGCATGCTTATTGGATCAAAGTTGTTCCTTGGCTACCCTCAAGGACTGAGAGTAGCTAGGTCACTCATCCTTATGTGGGCGGCATTCTGCTCAATATGACACCCCACTGCCATTGATATGAGCACCATCAGATATTCTATCATATTTCAGCAGCCTGTGGCAAGGTGAAAATCTGTTTTTATTAGCAGTCAGGAGAAGAAATGATAACAGCTGCAAGAGGATGAAGAAGGGGAAAGGAGAGCAACAGTTGTCAGTAAAGAGGAGAGGTTCTGTTTGGGGTCATTGTTCACTTGATATTTTAACCTCAAAGGTCTGTGAGAGATGAAACTAGATGGCAAAATACATAAAATGTGTTGGGAAATGGGCTGATCACACAATGTGCGCTACAGGCCAAATAATTGTTTGTATGGAAGAAAAATTAAGAACTGGTTTTCGGAAGCTTCATGGGTTGTTTTGGACTGCACATCTGATTCAAACCAACTGTCTGAATTAATGAATGTTGCCATATCTCCATCAAACCAAGGTGTGGAGAGAGGGACATTTAAGAAATGCAGATTAAATTGTTTAAAGGAACAATTAAGGAACACAAAAACCACATTGAGATACGGTATGTTTGTGGCTTGTTTTAAATCTCCATCTTGTGATTTTATTTCTATCCTTCAAATTTCATCTTTTTAAAGTGAAAACAGATGTCTCTCTTTTTAAAGAAAATTGATGCACTAAAGTACTTGATTAATAAAACAGGGCTGCCTGCTAAGGGATGGTGTCAGACCCAATGCCCGTTGTAAACTAGGTATCAGATGAATTTTAAATGCTCAAAAATTATTAGACACATTAAGCACTGGCTGCAGGGATATTGCACTGTTTGTCTGTCTAGTGTCCTAGTTAATCCTAAATAGGGTTATTACGTTTAAAAATTCCATTCCATTCAAAAGTTCTTATCAGTTTCTCAAATTTGCTTATTTGATTAGTGACCTTAAACTGCTGCAGAATTTGAATGTAATATATAAATAACTTTTTGTTGTTATTATACACTAGGAGTTTATGGGTGACGTTTGCTAATTTGGATAGTGACCAAAAAATGCATGCAGAATCGAAATAAAAAAATTAAATTAAAAATGTAATTTTTATAATAATGTATATTTTATTAGTATACACAAAGAGTTATGATTAGTGTAACAAATGTGCTTAATTAGTGAAGTTAATTAGAAAAGGAGCAGAATATAAATTAATATCAATGCTTGTTTTATTAGCTACCTAGAAATAGTATAGAATCAGAATTATTCAGTTACAATTTTATATATATGTATGTGTGTGTATGTATATGTGTATGTATGTGTGTGTATGTATATGTGTATGTATGTGTATAATTGTATATTATATTACATACTGATGATGCACTAGTTTGCATTTATTAATTTCATTCTGTCATCAAATCTTTTATAAATAACAGATATAGTTTGCAGTTAGTATTCCCACATTTGCTATATTGCAGCATCTGATGCATGCTGGAGTAAGACGCACCCCTTTGTTACATCAAAGCAAATTTTGATAGCTAATGTAACAAATTAGCCAGACAGACTTTCATATCTGAATGGATGGTTCTCATTCTAAAATAATAATGCCAAAATGCTGCAGATTTAAAGCTAATAGCTTGACACCTTGCGTAACACTGGCGCCCATTTTGTCCAGTTCTAGGTGATGTGTAGTTTCACACATCTGTGCTGTTGTTAGTAGTGACTACTTCACTGCTTCATTCACACTCACAGTCGGTGAGGTGGGAAGGTCTCCGTGGCAACCATAACAAATAACACCTTCCCATTTATACTGATGTGTGTGAAATTTGACGGCCGGTGGAGTCGACTCCGATCATCTTTCATCCCATATTACTCAGCCTGGCGGAGACAGAGAGTGAGCGCACCCTTCATAACTCTCCTTCCACCATCATCATCATCATTTACTTTGAAGGGGGTGAGGAGGAGGTGCGCCAGAACACATCAGACGCTTGTCTGCGGGTGGAAAGGGTGAGAAGAGGCTACCTGCTGATTTTCTCAGATCAGCAGTGCTGATGGCTTCTCACAGGGGGAGCTGACCCAATTCGCCTGGGTGTTTATCACAGGCACAACAAGGTCACGGCTGACAAAGCAGTGCTAGTGTAGTCTCTTTATGCCATGGGGTGTGATGGGAAGGCACAGGGCGGTCGAGGAGACGTTTAACCACTCTCTGTATTCAGATGTTATTACACAGATTTTAGAAAAGTACAAGATGATCTTTGTTATACAAAATCTGTTTAAATCAGTGGTTGTCAGTTCTTTGGGTGATGCTCCATTTTGAAAGTTTTCCAGTGAAGGAATAGTTCACCCAAAAATGAAAATTTGCCAAAAGTTTCTTCACATACAGGTCATCCAAGATGTAGATGAGTTTACTTCATCAGAAAAGATTTTGAGAACTTTAGCGTTACTTCAATCGCTAATCAATGGATGCTCTGCAGCGAATGGGTGCCGTCAGAATGAGAATCATAACAGCTGATAAAAACATCACAATAATCCACATGACTCCAGTCCATCAATTAAAATATAAAGTATATGTATGTGTATAAAATATATATTAGTAATACTACTAATACTATATGTAGGAGCAATATGAAAGGAATAGTTCATTTCGTGGCTTCGTATGTGGTATGCTCCTTTAGTGTATGTCTGTGGTTTTTTTTTTTCGTTGTATCTTTCATAAGGTAAAAATTGTAAGTGTGATGAATCAGAAAAGTAATAACATCTCTCCTCAACCCATACAATTTGCAGTATTATTCATATCCTTAGCACAAACAGTGTGTGATGGGTTACATGCCAAATGGCATACTTTATAGTTAGGGATTTGTTCAAACAATATAATGGTGAACAACACTAATAATTGCACCCAGTGGATATGGAAGATGTTTCAACAGAGCTTTCAAACATCATACACAGGCTACAGGTGCAATAGAACCAGAGTTATTGAGTATTTCATCCATCTCTGAATAGATGTTGATGGGTTCTGAAACCCTTGAATGTGAGAGCCTCTCACATTATTATATGTAGTGATGGATTTCTAGGGACAAAGATACATCGTTTTTATTATTGTAAAAGGATGATGTTCGTCTTTTACTGATGCACTGCTCTCTTGTTTTACTGCTTTTCTCTCTCTCTCTCTCAATGGCTTTTTTGCCATTATTTTCACATTTTATTTCATTCAATCACGCTTGCTGCTCTGGCGGCACATAAGGTGGTAAACAACCTGATTTATGTCTCTGATCAACACACTTCTAACTATACCACCTTAAGAAGATATCAGTGAAAAGAGCTGGTGTTTTTCCTCTATCTGTGCTGTTTCATCCGCTCATCTCTCTGGCTTTCTGTATCTGCCACAGGCGTTTTCTCAGAGATGGCAATGGAGGCAGTGCCAGCTCAAAGATTTAGATAGTTAACAGCACTATGGTAAAGAAAACACAACCAATATTAAGAAATATGAGATTGAATATAGACACAATGCAACAACATTAGCAGATGAGGTTTTAGGGAGAGGCAACATCTCTTTTGTCTCCTTTCAGTTCATTATGTTCTCATTTGGATAGTCGGCCCAAAAATGTTTCATTATTCATTTTTGCGTGGACTGTCTTTTTATAATTTAGAGGACAATGGCAAAAATGAAAAGAGAGGAGGCAGTGCTTCCATGTCACTGTAATTGGCTAATTAGACCATCAGTATGATAGTGACTTTCATGCAAGGCAAGGCAAGTTTATTTATATAGCACATTTCGTACACAATGGTAATTCAAAGTGCATTACATAAAAGAAAGTAAAATAATCATGAATCATGAATAATCATCACTAGATGGAATAAATAGTTAAAAATAGCAAAAATAGACTAACTGTAAAGTGAACAGCTCACCCATTCAGACGTCTCTACTTTTACTTGAGGTACATTTACATGGTGATGTGCTAAAAACTGAAAAGTTTTTTCTTTGCGTTTTCACGTGCAGACTACAACATTGTCGAAACAATCCCCGTTCACACAGATGTGTGAAAACGACTTAAAACTCTGTATTATGCATGGCAGGCCAGTAGGTGGTGATGTCACTGTAAAGAAACACTATGTGGCCACGTAATGTGCATGCTTATGACATCACTGATTTGTGTTTTCTTTGTAGACAATTACGTTTAATTTCAATATCATTTTCAAAAACTTGCACTTTAAAACATTTTTAAAAGTTTGCATTTTCAGACCCCCAAAATGCTCCTGTTGTGTAAATGAAAGTCATGTTAAAAAGTAAAATGACATAAAATTATATTATATTTTAATATGTAATTTTATTATTTTTGAATATGTAAAAAATACTTTTTTATTGATTATTTGTGTTTTTAATGATAAATGCGCACAACGTGCTTTTTACTGTATTGTTGTAATTTTAACTTTTTTTTTAAAGTTCATATTAAAGTTAAATATATTTTGGTTTCTGCTTGTTGATAGTACAGAAAATAGAAGAATTTGACCCAAAAACTGTAAATGAAATTGAAATATGAATTTACATAATTTTACAGACATTTTAAGTGTCTGCCACAATTCACTGGCCTTCCTCATTCAGTCCTTTACAGTTTGCTATTCGCCATTCTTGTTCTGTTCCTAAGAATTAATTAGGACACATGGATCTGCATGTAACTTGTTTATTAGTTAAATGCAGGTTTTAACCTCTTACTCTGTGTTTCTCTATGTATCTCCTGAATGTACTCTGCTTTGCCATTTAGCCATTAAATGACAGAATCACAGTTTTGCATCAGTAATGCATAACACCTCCTAGCATAACACCTGCTGGGCAGAATTCATTAATCTTATCGTACATGTTTTATACATTTAGCATATTTAGTTGCACTTTACATCATTTCTTTGATCATATATCCCTTTGAGGGTAGACAGATCTTCAGGATGCTACTTTACATTCCAACTTATCTTAAGCTTCCTGAAGCTTTTTATTTTAATAGCTGTGGTTGTCTCGGTGCAGTCCGGTGTATCATAAATCATTAATAGACTTCATCGTGGACATCACAGCTTGCTGCACTTCATAGTAAGGGGCTTCAAAGACGCCAGGGTCCTGCCCCCTCACCCCCCACTGGCAAAAGACCACCAGGCCTTAATGAGAGATGAATGGAGATCTCATACCGAGCCAGCGGCTATTTAACATTAGACCACTACCCCTGTTTTTCTTTGGCTTTGGATGAGGGAACATAATCTGACTCTACCTAAAGGCCTGCCAAATCTGGTGAGTTGGTGGTAAGAGACAGATCGGAGTGTTACAGACCCATGAACATTTGTGTGAAGTGGTGTCACTCTGATAACATTCATCACTGTATTTTCACTTTTTATTTAGGAGGCCTTTTACTCTAAATAGGGAAGCCCATTTCCGCCTCTGAATAAAAAATAAAGGTAATTGCGACTTATCTAACAATTTTGCCTTTTTCTCTCTCTCGCAATTGTTTACGTCTCACAATTCTGACTTTTCTCTCAGGATTGCGTGTTATATTGCAATTGCGACTTATAAACACTCAATTTTAAAGTTAGAAAAGCAAGGGGGGATTTACAGTACTTGCAATTGTGACTTTCTTCTTGCATTTCTAACTTTTCTCGCAATTGTGACTTATGAAATACTGACTTATTCTGAAATTCTGATTCTAACTCACAATTGCAAGTTTATCTCACAATTCTGAGGAAAAAACCCTCAAAATTATGAGTTTATATCATGCAGTTCTGAGAAAGTCAATAGTGAGATGTAAACTCACAACTGCAAGAAAAAGAAATCAGAATTGTGAGAGAAAGTCACAATACCTTTATTTTTAAGTGGCTTAAACAAGCTTCCATGTATTTTATTTAAGTAGAGATGATTTACAAACAACAACAACAACAACAAAAAAACAAGCAGGGTTTTAAACTATTCAAATTTTTAGATTCTTCAAAAATTCTATTTAAATTTTTTGTAACGGTTTGTTGATACCAAATAAATGGTGTTTTGTGCCCTGAGGTAAAATGACTGAGGTTTTATATTTTCACTACCGTGGAACAGAAATGCCCTTGTCTTGACATCAGTAGACAAAACCAGAAATCGCAGTCATTCAGAATAGTGTCATAATGAAGGAAATTGTCACTATGGTTGATTGAGACCCTGTGTCTCATCTTATCTCTCTTGTTCTCATTCCCTCTCCTCCCTCGCTGATGCTGTAGGGTGTGAAAGTGCTGAATATCCTCTCTAGTTGTATGTGATAGATTGTGCATTTCTTCCAGAGTAGCGGTGAATGATCGGGTGACAGTAAATGCCTGTGTTTTTGTCATGTTAATAATCCCTCGGCCAGGTATGCCATTAATATAGCCTGGTCTAATCTTGTTGCCATCTATCACTGTAGTCCAAGTGCACGAGTACGGAAGAGTTCCCCTCATTTTTCACCACCCATTTTTTTCTTCATGGGCTCTGGCTACCTGACTTTCCATATGCCACATTGAAATTTAAGTCTTGTAGGCTACTCGGACACCTGAACGCTTAATCATTAGTGGTGTTTGCCGTTATTAGTGTTCATATTTGGAGTTATGTATCGGAACAAACCCAAAATCTGAAGTATTAGACTTTGTTCCATAACTTCTCCCTCGCTATTTGTGGTACGAACTAAAATGCTACAAAATATTCAGTGTCTTAGTAACCTAATAGCAACACTCTGGCAATCACTCTCAAACACCCTGGCATTGTGATGAGTTTTTCACAGTGACGCAGCACTCATATTTTCTTCAATGTGTTTTCTCCCTGTCCACCATCATATTCCCCTCACTGAGAGCTGTGTTTTTTATCCTAGCAGTAGCAAATTACTGTGCACTCTCAGCGGGCATCATTTCAGAGTGCCTGTGGGGAGGAGAGAGAGAGACGAAACTCCCATTACAAGGGAAACAGTTGTTCCTTCCCCAAGAGAGAAAGATCCATCAGAGAGCTCTGCACTGTGTGAACAAAACTCAAGGAGTCTGGTTAAAGCTAGAGCTATTAGTCCACTCTTCCCAAGTCAAAGGTCATGAGCTAGTTTTTCTAAGTTACCTACTACTAGTGTAAATCACTTGACCCTATGCTAGTTGAGGAAATTGTTTGCAGTATGAATATGTGGCTGTGTATGTGTGTGAAATCAATTACGTGTGAATTATTGAGGCTGATGGGAATAAATATAATATATATAAAATATAATAAAATATATATATAATATAAAATGGTACGGCTCAGTACGGTTCACTTTTTGGGGGTTTTCCACTGGGTACAGTTCCTGGTACTTTTTTTTAGTACCACCTCGGTTGAGGTTCCAAGTAAGGTCCAAGGAAATTTTCGCACAGCAAACCGTGACGTGTAAACTCTGAGCTGAATCACGGATTGGCCGCGAAGAGATATCATCGCTACCTGCGCCTGAACTCATGAGACAAACACAAAAGAACCCCATAGTTTTAAACAGCACCAGCCAGCCAACGATCGAATGCAACGGTTTTGATTGAGCACAGACTTTTTTTTTTAACAAACAAACGTTTCTTTGTCTGTTGCGGGCAGTACAGCACGTTCTTCTCTCGTTGAGTGATAGCAGAGGAGCGGATCCAACGAGAGCTTGATGGGGTGACGCAAAATGAAAAAGTTTTTTTTTTTTTTTGTCATGGCACTAGAGGCAGCATAATGACATGTAAATAATCCCACCCACTCTAAAGCGATACTAAACTGCAGTGGAAATGCAAACCGTGCCGAGCCGAGCTGTACCTTACCGTACTGAGCCATGCCGAGTCATACCACGCAGTGAAAAAGCGCCTTATAATAGATGCTCCTCTGACTTAATTAGTTATCACAAAGAATCATCTCAAGACACATTATTCTCAGTTAGCAGGTGTGAACCATGTCTTCATCTGAGAAGCGGAGTGTCTTCAGTCCATTCTTTACCAACATACTGGTTTGTTGAATCCCAGCAAAGCAGTAATGAATGCCCACCATTCTGTTTCGGTTATTTTCTTTATGTGATGTGGAGAGAGCGAGAGAGAGAGCAGTGGTTTGTTCACTCAAATTGACCGTAAGCTTCAGCTGCTGCCAGATACACTGCACTCATTTCAGTAATAAGCAACCATCTTACAAAGGTACACTGTGTTCCATTGTAGTGATATATGTATGTGGTATTTGAAATGATTACAGAACATTTTGGTCTGCCTCCCACCCTCAAAAAAAAAAAGAAAAAAGTGAAAGTAAAAAAAAATATTTTATTTTTTATGTACATTTTTTCTTTTTATTTTATATATTTTTAATGTAATTTTTAAATTTAATTTTTTTTTATTTATTTTAATTATTATTATTATTTTTTAATATTTATTTTCTGAAAGGCTGAATATAATAAAATTATTTGGGGGGGGGGGGGGGGGGGGTTTGGTATAAATTATTTAATCTTTTTTAAAATCATAATTGTATATTTGATCAGTCTGGAATAATAATAATATGGAAAAATAATAATAATAATAAAAAAAAAAAAAAAAAAAAAATTATTATTAAAGAAATTAAGCACCAGATAAGCTGCTGCTTTATCCAAAATCGATCATAGCATTTTTTTGTCTTTTTGTGTTACCCTCTGTTTTAGACTCCCAAAACTTTTGTTTTGTTTTAACTTTTCTCTCTGCTCTATTGACCAGTATCGAGTCCTCTTTTACTTCTCTCCACTTTGTTCCTCATCTCAGCTTTCTTTCTCTGTAAAGTGTTAAACCTCCAGACGCTGACACATTGCCAGATATCCAATTAGAATTACTTGACTGTCAGGTTACCTTAGTATTGCTAGGATCACCCTGCACTCCATTTGGAAACATGAGCTGTTTAAGTCTCTCTGTAGCAATTTCTCTTAAACGCACAGAGCCCCAGTGAGCCTACAGTCGAAGAGACTGAGATAAACCAACGGGCTTCAATTCCCCCAATGAATAGTGCAGTTATCACAAAATCCCAGGGAAGAATCCATACCCATGAACTGCCATAAAAGCGCTTTGGTGGATGGTAAAGGAATCTGCATTATTGAATTTTATCTGTGGTTCTTTTTGCTATTACCAGTCTCACTGGAGAAAAGGTGGCCTTTTTTAAAAAAAAATTATCCAATTCGCTTGAATTCTTAAACCTCCATCACAATGACTGGCTCTGCAATTCATTTTTCATTACATTACTACAATCACATAATTGCGCATGTCTGGCTGAATTATGGATGAGGTTTACTTCTATAAGACGAGGGAGAGGTTGATGACTGACGGGAATTCAAGTTCCGCTTCAGTCCTGTGGGCCCCCAAATCGGATTCTGTCACACCCACTCAGTCTCCCAACAACCCCTGCAGAAGAGTGGAGCAGAAAGGTCTCCGCAAAGGATTGGAGAAAGGAGTTTGGGAATTGATTTTCTTTAATAACACCTGTGTGGCTGGTGATTTTTATTAAGCAACATGCATAGACTGAACCTGGGGCTCAGGTTGTCATGGAAGAAGGTTAGAACTTGTAGAATATCCCATCATGCACCCACAGAGTACTTAGTTACAGGCATTTTTAATAACATTCCATTATACTGTAAATGAAGTGATGGAGACTTTTTTTGCTTATGGTGAAAAATTGTGTGCCAAAAATATAATGAATGAATGTAACGCATTAAATGAATGAATAAACTACATTGAATGAATGAATGTACTGCAATGAATGAATGAATATGCCACATTGAATAAATTAATGAATGTACCACATTGAATGTAAGAAAGTACAGAATTGAATGAATGAATATATTTTTTTCTCCATTGTGAGAAGTTTTTTGCTGTATACAGTTGCATCTTATTTCGGGCATTGAATGCAACTGCTTTGCAAACATTCCTTTTTTCTTTTCTTTTTTTGCTGTTCTTTGCTATACAGTGACATGAATGTCTTTGTTCTTTGGATTGTCTGATATTTTGTGCAATTTTCTTCTGTCAGTCTTGTAATCGATTGTCTCCATTCAAAGTCTTGTTGAATATTTTCCGTTGAAAGGGCTTTAAGTCGGGAGCTATGACTCAGGAGTGAAAATATTTATTTGTAGGGACCAGAATTTCATAGAGACATGGCTCAATACAAAAAAGACAGATGAGCAATCAGCCCTCTAAAATGAAGCGTTTTGGTGCAAATTACAGAATTGCTTGATTAAAGATGATTGTTCAGCAGTGCTTCACTGAGTACATAGCATTACATTTTATACATACATTTAAGTACCATTTGAAAAGGTACTGCTACAGTGACAATTTTTGTACTTTTTTCTTTTCTTTTTTTTTCTGACAGTGAATCCACACATGTAGCTGAACTTCTTAGTCAGGTATTAGTTAGTTTTAGTCAGTCTAGTCAATTAAACCAATCAAATGTATGTCAGGCAGTCAGCTAGGGAACATCAAACGGGGAAAGTGGATTTTTCCATGATTTCTCCAATGGATTTGGTTCCTTAGTTTTTAGTTGTGTTATTCAACATCCCACAATGGGTGCTCCGTCCTCCATGATATCATAATGGCCTTCAAAATGATTCTGACATTTGGAGGAAGAGCCCTCAATATAAACACGTCGCATTTAACAGCTTTGTGGAAATGTTGAGCTTTAATTATGAAAACATGCCGCTGTTCTCCCTCAATCACAGCTTTCACATTCCCCATATAATGATTGTAATTATTGCCTGTAAAAAAGAGGCAGATTGGTATATTTACACACGCATAGCTCCATGTTAATTGGCATAGAGGTTGAAAGCTTCTACTCCCTGTGGGAATAGAGGCTTTAGACGCTACATTAACTTTGTATTAACAACCCCGTGACCTTTACCGCTACAAGATGGGAAATTGTTTTTATTATTATTTTATGGCAGAATATATCAATTGAACTGTTATGGTTTCTCATTATTGATTATCATGTTTGGATATCAATCTTGTGAGATGTTTTTCAATGAAGTGCAGAAAGTTTTGGAGTGTGTGAATGCCGTCCGGGGTGATGGAGGGCAGGGATCTCAGACTGTGTGTGTGTGTGTGTGTGGGTCAGATGATAAGCTGCTTAGAGACAACCACACAATTTCCTCAGATGGTGAGGGAGGACAATCTGAAGACATCATGAACTGTCAGTACAGAGAGAAAGAGGCTTTGTTTGGAATTGCACGCTCGCATACTTATCTTACTATTTCGGCAGTATGTGCTGGGAGGAAATTACAGACAGCTCTGCGACTGATGGCCCAGAGGCCAAATCTGGCCCCTTGTTGAGTTTTATCCAGCCATCTGATTTGATTTTGATGAAACATTGGACATCAGAGCACTTTCTGTTCAAAACTCGCTGGCGAGTTTAGAAGCACTCAGAAGTCAATTAGTGATCCGCGGGCCAAATTCGGTCCAGAACGGGGACATTTAAGCCTTTTTCTGGCCATAGTTCAGCAAAGCTACTTTCCCAAGAGTGAACCAGCACCATTTAGGCTTGTGTATTAATTTAGAGTCTTATCAAATCAAATGTATTTATGCAAATAACTTGGCTACGGGCAAATATTCAGACTTAAAAGACACGGGTGGGATCGCAGCTGTGAGTCAGCATTCTCCATCCTGAACATCAAATCAAGTGCATTCTGTTTTCAACTCGAAATTTATTTCTAAGGTAATATTATGATTGTTTTTGATATTTTCTATGTTGAACATATTTGGTTTTAACTGGTCTTCTGTTTTCATAATTTGTGACTAATTAAATATTGAAATAATCATGGTCTTAGTAAAAGTGTTTGGTTTAGTTTTCCCATTAATGTGGCACATAAATACAATCAGGACTACTGAAATAAGACTTAAGTGCAAATAACTTGAAGAAAAAAAAAAAGGAAATGCAATCAAACGTAATGGTCTGACAGGGTATTTCATTTCTATATAAACTACCAATCAAAAGTTTGGGGTCAGTAAGGGTTTTTTATGTATTTTTTTATCCTGTTCTGGTGAACTATTCATCAAAGAATCTTAAAAAAAAAAAAAAAAATCATGTTTTCCACAGAAATAAGCAGCACAACTGTTTTCATCATCGAAAATAATAAATGTTTCTTAAACACAAAATCAGAATATTAGAATGAGTTCTGAAGAGGAATACTAGAGTAATTTGCGGAAGAAATAATCCTACTCACAATAGTGATTTAAGTACAAAAACCGGACGAATCCCTTTAAATATATCATCTGACAAAATTCTCGACATCCAATAACATTAAAACAATCAAAATAACCCAATCATAAACCCTATTATATAATAAAAATAATGCACACCCGAGGTGTAACTCCACTTCGCATTGTGGCCGCATCACCACCTCGGGTGTGCATTATTTTTCTAATAATTCAACGGCCCGGAGTCAATTATTCCTTACATAAACATCTCTTTCTGGGATCGTAATCTGATTGGATTGTCAAGAGACCTTTTTGCATGAAAAAAAAGGCTAATTTTGCCTTTTAATCTAAGATATTAGCTGAATCCCAGCTGCTGATTTAAACATGCAACATAATGAGGTCATGTGCCAGTCATGTAGCATACTATTGTTTGAAATGTTTGTCATATAATGCATTTTCACACTTTTTTTTTCATCACTTGTCAGCTCAGCATATTTTGTGCAGTGTGCTAGAATTTATTCTGAACACGTCTAAAATGCTAGAAGGGAGAAAGGAAATAGTAAGATGGCAGAATGATAGGCATTTGTGGATAAGTGGAAGGATGATTTTGTTTGAAAAGTAAATAATATCGACTCACCTATATGCGGAAAACATGTTTAATAATCTTTAGATCCTCTGATATGTGACGTGCAGTGCAAACATTTTCTAAAATGTCGGGTTGGTTTCAGAATCAGACTGGATGTTTGTTTCATTAGCGGAGAACTGACTGTGAATACTAATTGTGAGACTTACTCTCCAGCCACAAACACACACTTTAATAATTATGAGCGTCAGGCCTGAAACATACTTTACGCCAGTGCCTCTCAACTGGGTCACAGGTCTGTAATAAAACCCAGCTAACCATATGAATTTGCATGCACAGAACTCTAATGAATTTTGACACTTTGAATTTTCACTTTCTATTGTGTGAGCATTTGGATGTTTGCCTGTTTTTGCATGCTGATCTTAATGCTGCTGCAGGCCACTCATGCTTTGCTGCCTTATATGAGCTTGTACGACAGGTTTAGAGACTGTATTAAGGGTAGATCTCAAGGCTATGTTGTTCAATTGGAAGGCCTTGGGGGATCATGGGAGTTGTAGTTTTGGAGAACGCTTCCCCACATCTGTGGGAGAAGTTAACGTTACGGGAGCCTGTGTATGACTGACGGGAACACGACTGTAGCTAACAGCGTTTCAAATACAACTCAGCCAACCAGTCTACACTCACAGTGTGAGGTCTGGAGGAAATGTGTGTGATTGAGTCCTGCAGCATGGTTCAGTTTGTTTAAGCTTGCTTGCATTATGTATGTATGTATGCATGAATGCATGCATTTGATCGTTTTGTTTTTTATTTTATTTTATTTCAATTTTTGTTTTGTTTTTATTTTATTTTAATTTGTTGTATTTATTTTTATTTTTGTTTTATTCATATTAATAATAACAACATAAAAAATAAAAAAAAATTATAATAATTTATATTTATTTATTTACACACAGAATCAAAGAAAACATCAAAACCAGTATTACACATGGTATTACTGGTTGTGATGTTTTCTTTGGAGTCATACCATGCAAATATGTTCTAAAATATTTATAGTTTAATGTTATTTTATATATTTTTTTATTTGAATTATTATTCTTTTATTTATTTATTTTTTTTGTAAATAGTGTGTGTTTTCAAGGCTTATTACCACTGTGTGGAATGGATAATAGATGAATATACACGAGAAAACAGAGCACATTACAGTTACAAACAGAATGATGAAATGTGACACTGAAATGAGTGAACTGACAGAGAGAGGGGGATATCAGACACAAGTGGCCTTTAATTGTGTTGCTCATGTAATCCCCGAGAAATACAACATCTCTCCATTCAGATTCATGGTAAACCTCCCTCTGTCAGTCGTCTTGAAATTCATGATCTCAAAGTCTCGTTAGCATGTTGCCTGCATTTGTGCGTGAGCAGGATTTATGTTTGATTTGCTTTGGCCTCGGGCTCTGCTCATTGATTTCACTCACTCATTTATCTCAAGAAAAAACAAAAAACCTAAACTGAGTCTCATAACTCATTCCCTCTCTTCTCTTGCATTTCTTTTTTTCTATCAATCCCTGTATCTTTCCTTGTCGGATTACTGATGTCCTCATGTTCCTTTCTCTAGTCCTTTGTGTTTCAGTGGTGAATTGACTTCTGTTTATGCATGCAGTTACTCGGCAGCAATACAAATGGACTCATTTGATTGGTCCATGTATGTAAACAAGGACAAGAGCAATTCTGAAGCATTTGATTTAACAAACAATGCACTGTAAACTTTAAACCATAGTGCTTAGCATATGCTGTAAGACAATAGCAAAGTCATTTTAATCAAATGCATGCATGGACTCTATTCCATGTATTTTATTTAAATGAAATCCTAGGTTTTTTGCATACCTGCCATTGCCTGGCAAATTGGGAATTAATAAATAAACACTGGTCAGTAAAACAACCATTTAAGGATTTTGTTCCCCGATTAAAGAAATATTTTTTCCCTCCATATATTTCCTCTCAAATGTATTTATTTTATTGATTGATTCATTCATTTATTTATTGGCTTATTCATTTATTTATTGCTTTAGCTTATTTATTGAAATGTATTAACTTATTTATTAATTGAATGGGCTTTTACTTATTTATTAGCTGTTTGTTTATTTATTGGCATTTATTTTAGTTTTTTTTGCTTTATTTTTTAATTATTGACAGATTATAATTTATTTTATTTGTTTGTTTGCTTATGAAATAGCTTGACATCTGGAATTTTATTATTTTAAGTTTGAAGTAAAAGAAGAAAGAAAAATCAATTATTTATTGTATTTATGCATTTAGCAGACACTATTATCCAAAGCATTTTGTCAGTAGCTTAGTATATTTACAGTAGGAATGTTGGATTAAAAAATACTTTGCATAAATGGTGATTTTAAACAAACACATTTTGCAATTTATAGCAAATTTGACTCGAGGATAATTTGAACTTGTAAGGCAACTGCAGATTCCTGTAGATGGCCGTGACTGGCCAAGGTGCCTGTGGACGCGTACTTTCCAATTCCACAGTGTATTTATAGATCCGCTGTCATGATAGTGATCAAGTGAAGCTCATTACAGTTAAGAATCAGCTCATTACTTTGTGAAGAAGTGAAAACCGCTTTTCTGAGTCAGTAAACATTTGATATATCCTCATGAATCATGTCTGCGGTTGTTTGTTGGCCCTTATCTCACATTTCTGTTGAAAGATGGAAGCTAATAATGCTGTGGGGATGTAGAAACTGGATGCACATTAGAGCTTCTCATTACTGAAGCGTGTTTACAGTGTAGATTGTTTGATCAATGTCTGACTGTTGACAAATCTCTTACACCGTGTCCTAAAGCCATTTCTTCCATATAAATCAGAGCTTTTGTCATAACTAGCCATGATAAGCAACAGGACATTTAGTTAGTTTCTGTTTCTGCCGTTGCACTCAATATCCCGTCACACAGTGACATCTCTGGTCTAAAATACTAGATTTGATGAGAAGCGGAGTGATTTTTGATAATTCTGATATTTTTGTGACCCGAAAAAGCCTGTTTGAGAGCCTTGAATTCAGTTTTGTATTTTCCTCGAGCAGAGCACCAACACACACGCACGCACGCACACACACACACACACACACACACACACACACACACACACACACACACACACACACACACACACACACACACACACACACTCAACTCTGTATAGCTATCTTTTTGTGAGGACATACATTGACACAATGCAGTCTCTAACTCATTACCCCAAACCAACCCATCAGAACTAAGTCCCTCACCCAAACCCTTACCCTAAACCTAACCTTTACCCAATTATAACCTGACCCCTAAATCCAAGTCTTGACCCTAAGACAGGCCTTTAAAGGGATCTCAGAAAGTGAGGACTAGCCAAAATGTCCTCTCTTTACAAGATTGTCCTCATTCTGATGGTCTAAAACTCAAACTGGCCCTCACAAAGATAGCTGTACAAGTGCACACCACACACACACACACACACGCTCTCATTAAGAACTCTGTGTCCCTTGTGGGCATGAGCAACCATTCTCATAGACACACTGGACTATGTTTAGAAACCTTGACCTCTCTCTCTGTCTCTCTCTCTTGCTCATGTTACTTTCTCTTGCAGCGCCAGCCTTAATTATGTCTGTGAGTGTATCCTTCACTGGAGTGTGTCTCAGGTGTACAGTAATGTGTCAGGCAAATACAGATGCATTACAGTCAACATGCACAATGTACAGTACATGCTCTGGAGTCCATGACATGATGGCTGACAGATCCATGACACTGGATGGTCAGTTCAGCGGTATAGTTTTTGGGCGGTGTGTATATGTTTATAACTGTTGATTTTGAATAGTTGTTTATTTTAACTAGTCACAATCTGAAGTTTTAAAAGTAAGAAAGTTTTGTTTACATTTATCTTTGACATGGAAAAAATGAAATGACTAGTATGCAATAATAAAATATATTTTAAATGAACTCGCCCTCACTAGGAGTTACATGAGTTACAAACTGTCTATATGCAAGCATGTGTCAGTGTAAGTAAGCAGTAATGTGTCTTATCCAAATGTACAAGTAAAAATTTGGCCTGTTAAAAACCATCTACAAAATGGCTATTTTCTCTCTATTTTCAATTGTGTACAAATAAAGCATTAATAATTTGTGCTCTCTGCTTCAGTTCCATAAAGAATACTGTGATTGAGGGCTTTAGCTGGAACCCTAGTCCTTCAAACCCTCTCTCATTCACAGCTGTAATTGGCCCCGCTGGACCACCATAGGAGTCAATCACTTGCTGGTGCATACATATACACAGTCGGTTGGTACTGGCTCAACTGAGATATTTATTCCTTAAGCAGTGGTTTCCTCTGGTCCAATCTGCTCCATTATTTATGCTGAAAAACAGCACAGTGGAGGCATCAGCAGCCACAGCTATGCCATATTCACCAGGCTGATTAGATTAAATAAGCACCCGTTGGTTGCTGCAGCGCTCTGAGATCGATATGCACGTCTACCAGTGGCAATACATGGGCTTAGCAGCAGCCAAACTATATCTGACAAAGTGGAAAGAAAGAAATGATTGTTTTTCTCTTGGTGAGGGTCTTAGGGGTGTCTGGAAGCACACAGCGAGGGGTACACAAACACACACACCTGTAGTATATGCCTTTTATATTTCTTTCTCACAGCTCTGAATAGTTTGTTTTATTTGAAAGATTTTAATTTTTTTTTTCTGATCACATAAATGCCATATTTACTGCCCGTCCGTCCGTCTCACTCTCTGTCTGTCCGTTTGTCTGGCTGTCTCACTCTCTGTCCGTTCATTTATCTGTCTGTCTCTCTATAAGTCTAGTTGTATTTGTCGATTTCTGTATCTTTCTGCCTGTGTCTGACTGGCTGTCTATCTAATCCATCTGTCTGTCCCTCACTCTCTTCCTATCCATCTATCTTTAAGTTTCTTTCTTCAAATGAAACCTCTAAAAGGACTTGCAGTCCTGCTTTAAACAGATCATCAACCTCTCTGTCTTTCTCAGCATTCTTCATCGTGTTTATCTCTCTGTCGAGAGACTCTGCTGAGCTGCTGCTATTGTGGAGAATTTTGTTGATTATTGTATAACGGCTCCCCGACACTCTGCCCTATTTCACACCCAGCATGAGACCCTCCTGTTGCTGGGTTCGAGACGTGGTCTTTCAGATTGACAGAACCCACAGCATCTAGAGCATCTCAATAGGGCAGTATCTCAGCAGGAGAGCCAGACATGCCTTCTCCTATGTCTGCATTAACAATGAGGCCTGACCCAAAATCCATCTGTGGAGGTGAGCCCTGCTACTAGAGCCCATCA
Organism: Cyprinus carpio; assembly: GCF_018340385.1. NCBI lineage: Eukaryota > Metazoa > Chordata > Actinopteri > Cypriniformes > Cyprinidae > Cyprinus > Cyprinus carpio. Next base: position 7,306,900 of record NC_056575.1, read on the forward strand.
TGATGGGATGGGCACTTTGAAGCAAGTGTTTTTTTTTTTTTTTTTTTTTAGATGAAGACTGCTCATGAGTGTACCTGCCCTTACTCCAATGCTTGGTGTTATCAAACGCAATATTCAATGATATCAGGAAGGAGATGGTGTGAAGAAGTGGAGTGTAGTGTGGTCTAATAAGGGAACATGAGCCAGCTAGAAATTTTCAAAGAGAATTTGTAAAGCAGGAGCTTTCTGACAGGAACTGAAATATAGGAAGAGATCCTTCTGATTCTGAGTGGGCAGAAACAGGAATGTGTCTGACAATAACAGCACATCATTACCACTACAGGTTTACCACAATAGCTTCAAAACCTAGTGAAAACCTAGTGCCTACATAGACAGCTGACTTTTGAGATAGCATCTAATTATTGTGAGTGACTAATTTGAAACACATTATTTAGGCAGCAGGTCTATCTCAGATACCAAATTATATAAAAGTGATAGTTATAAAAACATTGTTGGAAAATTGTTTTGACATGTTTCTAAAATATCGAAATGTCCAGTTTTCTTGTTGTGGTTATGTTAAAGCTTACAAAAATGGTAAGACTTTAGTTTAGGGACCAATTCTCATTTTTAACTAGTTGCTTATTAGCATGCATATTACTAGCTGTAACAAACTCCACTGAGGCAAGCCAGATGTAGAACCCAAGTGCAGTTTATTATCTTCAATAGTTTGACATACTGTCTTTGTAGGCAATGTTTTTAGATAACTGCAAAAGAGTCTGGAAAATTGCTCCATGTGTTTCCAAGCAACTGCTTCACAGTCATAATCTTGGCCTCCACCTTTTCAACGCACACCTACAAATGCTTTTTAATTCTCTGAATACAAGTTGTATGGCCATCTTTGACCAAGGGAGAAATTGTGATTGCAGAGAGATCCTGCAGGCTATCTCCGCATTGTTCAGGTATGCTTTGAGTGAAATTTGAAAGCCTTGCAAACTTATTGACAGCTCAAAAATGTGATTTGTAGCAGAGCACGGACACCGCAGAGGGCGTTTAGTGGGATTGTGAATTTTGTAGCTACATTAAAAGGCAGGATGTTGGGGTTGTGTGTAGTTACTGCTGTCTCCAGCCCTCGCTTTTGGGTGACACATTCTCCTCCGACTACAGGTGTGCTTTCTAATTCTCCCGAAATGGGTTATACTGGGTTTCAGCAGTTATTGCCTCGACTGACAATGCTTTAATCAATGTGATTTTATGTATGTGTGTGTATGCGCTCCGAGATGGCTGAGCTGATAAATAATGGACAGCCGATCTGGTAAATAATGCCAGATGGTCTGTTTAATGACAATATACCTCAGCGGGTCTATTTAAGTCGATATAAGCAGGGTTCTAGGGGACTTGCTCTAAATTGGTTAATAAATATGTGGGAGGCACGCTGTAATTGGACGGTCAGTATGATTTGTGTGTTAATTGCTGAATGTCTGAGTCAGCTGCTTTAACTGGTTAGTTGGAGTGTGGGTCATGCTCTGCAATTGGCCGGTTGTAATGTGGGATGTGTGTGGGTTTGGATGTAATTGGCTAGTTTGATTTCCTGTGGTGGCCTGATTTTCAAATGAATACATTATTTATGCCCTTGCAAACGCATAGCGACATGCAAAAAAGAATTTTTGGAATACCACCCTCATCACCATAGTGTTTTTCAGATGATATAAAATTTTAGTTGAATTATTTATTAATTTCTTTAAATATGAAGTCAGATTTTCACCCGTCACACTTTAAGTGTTTGTTTAGTCTAAGTCTACTACCAAATCAGTGTGAAGTTATGTAAATTAGATTGGGAGAAGGGAAACAATATTCACAAATAATTCTCTGAAACTTCTATAGTCCTTAATTCTTTGTCAGTCATGAGCCCCATCCTGACTTTTTTCTTTCTTTTTTTCTGAAGCATAGTTGAATTAAATAGTGCAAGGCAGAAGTGTTGCAGGCAGTCATCTGTGCTCATCTGGGTCATGTGAAAATGAGGAGGATGATGGTTTAAAAGGATAACTGTGGCCTGAGGGAACATCTTTTTAAGTGCCATTCTGACCAATCAGAATTCAGCTCTCAGAACAATTTATAATCACATATGTGTGGAGGAGGAAACAGATTCTGCATTTATTGGTCTCAAAAGTTTCCTTAATCATACAGATGCAGTTTTTGTTTGGGTGCAGGACTGTTGTTTTGCACTGAATTATCCATACTTTAAAAGATATTTCATATTTTCACAGGAAAAGCAGGTAAAAGTCATGAACCACATTTATGGTGTTCTTTTTCCATTTATGGAACTAAATTGTGAAATTTTGCATAACCAGATGCTACATTTTATTTATAATCAATAATAATCATATTCATCTTTGGATGATTATATACAAATACAAAATTGTATTGATGATGACAATAATATTAATTTTGCATTTTGATCAAATTATAAATTATTGTGCATGATTATTCATACAAAAGTATTTATAAATGAGTTCACTTATAATAATATTTTTTAATCAATTATAATTTTGCCTGATTATATGAAAATGCTCAATTTTGATATTGTTATTATAGATTTAAATTAGCATATAATCATTCAAAAATATTTATTATAACAAAGAGTGATTTAATATTAATATCTATCAATCAAAATAAAATGTGATTGATTATAATAATAGGTGTTACTACTTTGCATGATTTTATATATTTTTAACAATTATTATTGTTAAAGATTTACATTTTCATATAATCATGCAAAAATATTTATTCTAAAAACAGCATGATAATAGTTACTTATATTAATATTATTTATAAATCAATGCTAATGCACAGTAATAATAATAATAATAAAATATTCACACTTAAGTTTTCAAACAAGTTTTGAATGCATTAACATTCAGCTTTTCAGCCTTCATATTGACTCTCAAGACATCTTGTCTGTCAGTGATGTTTCAGTGATCTATCTACAGTATGATGAAGGGCAATGCACAGCTGTTCTTGTGGTGGTGTTTCTCTCCTCTCATGGCTAACCACACTCCCCATGTATGTTTTTCAATTAGCACCACATCAATGTCATGGTGTCCTTACACATGCTGTCTGTCTGCTGTCACTGGCTCTCTGACTGCATGACTGCGGTGTGACTGTGTGTTTGTTTCTGCGGAGCCTGTTAATAGCAGCACTCTGTGACACTCACTTCACATAAAGCCGAGAGAAGAGATATGACAGTAAACTCTGAGGTGTCCTTTCCTGCGCTCTGTTTTAAAACTCATGTTTGACATGACAGGAAAAATTCATTGCAAAATCCTCGCTGAGTTCCTTTGTATCTTTTTTCTTTCCGTAATGGGTCATTTTCTTTCTGGGCATAGTGATGTTGAAGCGTGTATGTGTGTGTCAGGGCTGCCTGGACTCCGGGACTGATCAAAGTAAATAAAGTGTTTATTTGGGTCTGGAGCTCTCCTGACAGGTTGCGATTCTCTTTGTGTCACTATGACATGGTTGTGCTCCACCGGCTGTTCAGGGCGACATGTTTTTGCTTCTCAGTGCACTCTTTGATTCTGGCACTCACAATCAGATAAACTACACTACCCCCAACCTCTCTGTGTGTCAGCCTTGACTCATGGTTATGGCTAATTGCCTTTCAAACATGGAGGGAATTTAAAGGACATAAAAAAAAAAAAACTCACAACAGACACATGCAGAACTACTTGACACAACCAAAATGGTACTATGGAACTACCATGTGATTTTATTTTATTTTTTCTTTTTTTGGACATGTATGCTCAAATATTGCAATGGTACCATGGAAATGTAATTATTAATTGACTGATTGCGATGGCCACTTTTAAATTTTCAACTTAGAATTTCCAATGGTGGACATACATCCATCATAGGAAATTGTATGTACATATTTATTTATTTAGAAGTTGATAATATTAACTATTATTATTAATAAATTTAATAATATTACTAATAATAATATCAATGATAATATTAAAAAATATATTATTTATAATATAATAATATGTGGGCTTAACTTGTCTTGCTGAGGCTTATTTCATATCTAGCATTTTGTGAGTCTTAAAACACTTTGCTGGAATTGACACAAAAATATCAAATTATATTTTTCTTTATTTTCATATATCATATCAGCTCTTAAATTGTGGTTCATTTTTGAACGTCACTTTGATTATGATGGATTTTTTTTTTTAAAGTCCTGGACAAGGTTAAAACAATAAAATCTAGAATATAAAGTCACTGTTTGTCAGACAGCTTTAATATGATTTCATTTAACAAAATTAAAAAATAATAAATAATTCAATCTCTGGGACAAAAGTGTCCCAAGCTGAAGCTGAAGAAACATTTATACTGTTTATCAAAAGACCATGGTCATTGTATGGTTCTAGGCTTCTTCCTCATTGACCTGAACATCTTAGGGAGTCTTCGCTCACTATTGTCACAAAGCACCAAAGGGACTGAGGTTCAGAGTACAGTGGTGCCTGGGGAAAATGAGGGGAGGGGGGGGCAAGTTCGGGAGGGAGTTCAGCTTCCTGACAGCCTGATGAATGAAGCTGTCCTTAAGTCTGCTGTTCTTGGCCTGGATACTCCCTGATGGCAGCAGTCTGAAGAAGCTGTGTGACTGGTGAGTGGGATCACCTACGATGCAGAGGGCTTTACAGGTGAGACGGGTTCCATAAATGTCCTGGAGGGAGGGGAGGGAGACACCAACGATCTTCTCAGCTGCTCTCACTATGTGCTGAAGATTCTTCCGGCAGGACGTGTTGCAGGCACCATACCACACAGTGATGCAGCTAGTCAGGACGCTCTCGATGGTGCCTCTGTAGAAGGTGCACATGATGGGGGCCGGGGCTCTGGAGGAAGTAGAGATGCTGATGTGATTTCTTGGCCAGTGCTGCGGTGTTGTCGGTCCAGGAGAGGTCCACTGAGATGTGCACACCCAGGAACTCATTGCTCGTCTCAGCCCCATCTCACTCCTTCATCTCTCAGACTATTAGCAGAGCTGCCATAATGAATGTGTTTTATTTATCACAGAGACAATGCATAACTTCGTCCCTGATAAGGATGATCCCACTCACCTTCAGATACCTCCACTCACACTGCCACTAATTCACAGCGATGCTAAGTGACACTAGCCCATCATCAGTGTCATTAGAGTGAGCGTCTCCGGTCTGATTGGCTCTATAATTTGCCTGGAGTGAGCCATTGCTTAGTTTCATAGAGCCAGACTTGGACTGTTGGTGTAAAGATCACTTTTCAGCATATTCCAGTCAAGTAATGTCAAATTAGATGAGAAATTCAAATGAAAACAGCAAGCTGGTTATGTAAGGAGACCTCCAAAAACAAGCTCTACTATTGAACAGTGGCTAGTTACCATTAACTGTGCTGTGGTTTGATTGTCAACAAAGAAATAAACATTTGCTAAAGTTTTTTTTCATGTCATGTATGAAATAATAATAATGCATTCATTCAGTTTGGTTCTATTCATTCAAGTAAGTTGTCCAAGAAAGATTATGATTAAAATGGAAGTTAGTTGGTTCTAAATGGCACAAAATTGGCAGCATTGTTGTCTTGAGGTATTATCATTGTTGCTAAATGTTTAGGGCTGCTGTCAATAACAAAAGTACATGTTTGCAATGCCAGTGTTTGTTTACAATCTCTACTCTGAATAAATCTATATGTCACGAGTGTGTTGACAAGGTTTCCGAGTTTGAATGTCATTGTTTCTGCTTCTGAAAAGTGTATTCAAATGAATTGTGTATATACAGTACATTTGTGTGGATAACCAATGATGAATTCCAGTCCATAGTATTACCTCAAGGTTTTAATGCTTGCTCTTATTTTGTATAGTCACACTTGGATAAGCAGCTCACACTTGATTGCCCTTATACACATACACACTTTTTGTGTGTGTGTCTGTGTGACAGATCTCTTTCTCATTCTCTACATGTATTGCTGTTTGCTCACTTCTCAAGTCAGAAGCTTGAATTAGACACAGATGACTTTAAAAGGCTGTACAAAGTCCACATATTAAATCAATATAATTATCTGAAGCAAGCGTGAATGTGGAGCAGCTTTTCTGTGTAGACTTCAGATCATGGACACTAAATACAGAACGTCATCAGCCGCCATTAAAGCACTGTCTAATTTGTCTTTTTCCTCACCCAAGTTTGCAGTTTGGGATAGGAGAGGTTTGGCCACAATCTTTTACAAAAGAGGAACATTCATTTAGGCTGATCATACATGGGGCAACTTATTGAGCAATTTTGCCAGGCAACTTTTTTTGAGCAGTGTTGCTTGGGCACTTTCACATTGAGAATGGATAAGAAAAATGTGCATTTGGATACTTTAGATTGGTCGTGGGCCCTGTGTCTCATCCATTCCGTACAATCATTCCTTTCATTTGGTACATTGATTTCATTCATTCAATTGGGTTAATTCGTTAATTTTATTCGTACCTTGAATTCATTAATTTATTCACTTAATTTGATTGATTGGTTCGTTCGTTCGTTCGTTCGTTCGTTCATTCATTCATTCATTCATTCATTCCAGTTCATTCTAGTTAATTCCAGTTCATTCATTCATTCATTCATTCCAGTTCATTCCAGTTCATTCATTCATTCCAACTCATCCATTCATTCATCCATTCAATCATTCCAGTTCATTCCAGTTCATTCATCCATTCAATCATTCCAGTTCATTCTAGTTAATTCCAGTTCATTCATTCCTGCTCATTCCAGTTACATTCCAGTTCATTCATTCCTGCTCATTCCAGTTACATTCCAATTCATTCATTCATTAATTCATTCATTCATTCATTCATTCATTCATTCATTCATTCATTCATTCATTCATTCATTCATTCATTCAATCAATCAATCCAGTTAATTCAGGTTGGTTGGTTGGTTGGTTCGTTCATTCATTCAGTTAATTAATTCTTTCATTCATTCAATTTCATCTTTTTTTAGTTTGTTCATTTGTTCGTTTAGTTTATTCATTCTTTTAATTAGGTTCACTCATTTCATTGGGTTCATTATTTATTTCGTTATTTTTATATTTTTCATTCATTCCTTCGTTCTAATTTAATTTTGACTTTAAAGGAACAGTTCAGATAAATTATTTTTTTAATTCCATTTTTTTGTTCCAATACCATGTTTTCTCTCTTTTGGGAAACCTAAATGGGATATTTAGCAGAATGTCCATTGTTAACTGAATGCCAATATAAACTCCAATAAGAAAAAAAAACCTCTAAAAAAGTGTATTCAAAGTCTTCTGAAGTCAAGTGAAACCTTTGTGTGAAGAAATAGACACCACCAATAATCTTTCCCTCTGCTGGGGTTCTCAAATCTCATTCACACTTGTTTTTGGTTAAAATATTATGCCTTTTAGATGCAGCACTCCAGGTTTATAGTCATAGATATTAAGTAGAATGCATTCATGGTACTTTTATGGTGCAGTTTTGGTGATGTCATGAAATATCCTGTGTTTGATGGGGGAAAAAGTAAAGAAAAAAAGTTTGGAAAGATGTGATGAGAAAATTACAATGTTCATTTTTTGGATTATTTAGTTCCAATTTAGAAATGATAGATTGATAGAGGAATGGAAGCCAAGATAATAGATTGAGGGAATTGGAAAATAAATGAGTGAGAGGGGGTTTGAAATGGTCATGGGTAGATAGAGCAGGTGGAATGGAGGAAAGAACAGTGAACTTGGGAGAAAGCAGAAGGATGGGGGAGGGAAACAGAGACATAATTAAAAAAGCCACCTGTAGTTTTGCTCGAATCAGTCACCTGGAGAGCTCGCTGCAGGTAGTGGGTGCTGGTCTACAAATGAAGGGAAAGAAGAACATCATTAGAGAAGATGAATCACCTGTGTGTTTATGACGGTCTTCATACTATACATAGATGACTTGCATTCTCCTGTCTGGGCTACACCTGTGCTCTAAATTAGCATCGTACTAAAGATCAGACAAACTGATAATCCCTTCAGCGTCATGACCCGTTACTGTGGCAAACACCATCCATCATACACCACCTGCTCCACCTTTTCAAGTTTGGGAGGTAGGGGAAAGGCTCATCTGCTTAGACCACAGCTTGTTATGGAGAGCCGGCACATGTGAGGGTGGTTTCATAGGGCCACAGTTCTTGAGTGCACTGACAGGCCAATTACTCCAATTCCTGGAGTCCAGAGCCGCTGTTTACTAAACCTCAGTCAGATTTCACACCACTCTTCTCCTCTAGTGCACGGAGAGACTTTATTATTATTTTTCTTTTTAAACAAACCATTTTATCCTAAAGTCAGTTGCAAATGTTACTCAAGATTTCTTAGACATAAACATTATTTTGTGATTTAGTTTCATGTGTCTAAAATTTTGAAACAAGGTATTTTCTAACTTATAAATAAGAGAAAAAATCTGCCATGCAGTAAGACAAAATACAGATTAAGACTTAATTTGTTGTTTCTTAATCACATGTGTCCTGCTTTAAGGACCTGTAGATATTTTTAGTGGGATTTTAATGGAAAGCGTCAAAAATTTGACTATTTAATTAGAATCATTTAATTAGAAATAAGACTAAACTAATTAGAAACTCAAGTCTTTTTTTTGACCTCCTTTATATGCATTGGAAGCATATGTAAACCTTTTTAATCTTTTCTGTGTGCAAAAGTTTGGTGACATTTGACCAGCAAATGCATGGTGAAAAGGCTTCACCAAAATAGCAGCGGTTCTCAACTGGGTCATGACCCAAAAAGCTCTCGCACAGCAGTAGAAAAATACAATGCTAAATGCAAATATCAGAATGTAAAATTAAATAAATAGCTCTATTAACTTTAAAAAAGATTTTTTTTATTTTATTTATTTTCAATTGAACAGCTGAGAATGTACACCCCTGAAACTTGAAAATGACATTTGCATTAACTATGTATGTTATAATTTGCCCATCACTGTTCTGTATATAATAGAATTTATAACACTAGTTGTTTTATGTCCCTTCCACTTATCTTGAAAATATTATATGGGTTCTCACCTCACATGCAGCCTGAATGACTGGCTGTGAAGAACCATCTCTCATTACATCGTAGGCTCACAAAGCTTTTTCTTGCTCACGTTTAAACCCCTCATGGTGTGAAACTGTGTAAATTACACCTTGCCAGACCTAAGCAACTTTGATGAATTTTCCAGTAGTGCAGAAAGAAAATAAGAAAAACAAATCGTTAAAATGATGGCTCCCACCCATGAAGGGGTGGGTCTGTGTGTTGGCTGGAGGTATGACATTTGAAATAATGATATTTCAGCATCTCACTCATAACTTGGGGCTGGCCGTGGGCCACTGAGACCCTGCTGCTGAGTAGAGCAGAAGACTATCGATCCATCGGCTGCCTGTTTTTCATCGGTTGTAATGAAGCTTGGTCACCTTGCAGCATACTAATACTTCTTCCTGTTTTCATGACACAAACATCTTATTTTTCTTCTCCACCTCAATGCAAAAGCAATCTTTCCAATGTTTTTCTTCTTTGATTGTATTTCGATTTTAACGTGCAGTGATGCACCAGAGAATAATGTAATATTTTTTACGTTGAAATATGTCCAATCACATTTTAATGCAAGTCATCACAAACACTTTCCTTATATCATCTTTTTTTAAGATGATAATGATTAAAAAAGTTTAAACTGGTAATAAAAAAATAAATAAAAATAAAGTGGACTCTATAGAACATAGAACGTTATTTATTTATTTATTATTTCCTCATTTATGCATTTATGAATTTGTGCATTCATGCATTTTTATGCTCTTTATACAATTTAGTAATGCAATGTATTTATGCATCAAATATTTTTTTATGCTATTTAAACAATTCAGCTATGCCCCAACAAACACCTATACCCTAGCTACCACATAACAGCCTAAAATGAGAACACTCTAGCTACGCAACATCCTAAGTAGCAGCTACCCTGAAAAAAAATATTTATTGTTATTTATTTAATATTAATTATATACTTTATAATAGAGGCCACAAATCAGTTTGCTTTGAAGATGTTAAACTACCAATTAAACTAAACTTAATTGGTGATCTATGATGCATGGTATTTTCTACTTTATGCTACAGTGACTTTCTCATTAATTTCATATTATACTGTTGATTCTTACTTGGTTATATGAGTATTTCGTGAGTAGTTACAGTCTTGTACACCCCGTTGAATACTTTTTTTTTTCTTTGAATCAAGTGTTAGATCCATGTTAGAGCTGTCTGATTTTGTTCAAGGCTTAGATCTCTTCATTTAAGTTTTTGAAATCCTTTAGAAAATGAATTTGAAAAATACTGAAATCAAGGCTGATGAAAAGCCAGTCAGCTTGTTGTGCTCTATTGAGCTGGGATGGCTGCTGTTCTGCGTCATTTACCCAGAACAAGAGAAGCCTAAATCTCCATGCTGTACTCATTCATATCTACAGTGTTAGTGTTAATATCAGATACTGTCAACAATATCGTTCTGCACGGTTGTCTGTGATTTAGAACACACACAGAACACACTGTAGAATGGCTCATATCATTTCTTACATACATGCGGCCCATTTGTGCTGACATTTCATTATCTGATACAGTGCGTCCTGCCTGTCAATGAGCCTGGGGGAAATTACATCTCTTTCTTTTCAGAAGAGCTGTTTGAAACTAATCTCCCAGTATTGAATTGTTAGCAATGCAGCAACAGAGATCCTGACATGTAGCTAATGGCAGATCCTCTGATATGCTTTTCGGAGTATCGTAGACATCGTGGTGGTGTGGTCAAGTGCCACTTGAGCTGCACTCATCATGTCATGTTGATGAAAAAAAAAAAAAAAAAAAGTTAAATAAGTTTGTTGTCAGAGAAGTGCATGCAATTTACCAGAATGCATTTATCTGAAACTCTGAAAGATGTATGACACAGACCTTGAGATGAATAAAGGGCAATTTGGCTTCTAGTACATGGTACTGTAGTTTATTACTGCGTATCCGAGAGACACAGAATAAAAATGTAATATTATTTGTAGGTTCTGCCTTTCGATTTTGTTATAGTCATCACAATGCTTATTCAATTTAGATGTTTGGTACTGAAATTTATCAGCAGCAAACTGAAAAAGGAGATGGCAGTGGAGAGAGAATTTTTCAGAGTTTTCCACATGCTGTGTACAGTATATTGCATGTCATTGTTTTGATTTACAAACTCACGGTTTGATTCCTGATTCAGTTCAGATTAATTTTGTGTATTTCAGCTATAATGTCCATTGCGTACAAAAAGTATTTCTCTTTGAGCTAGTGCTGTAAATGATACACTTAGTACAGTATATTGTGAAAATATTAAATTAAAAATGAGTAGGGATAGGAAATGCTGTAGAAATAGTATTTTAAGAATCAGTATCAGGATCATTGAAATGAATATTGTGATTTAATCGTAATTTTTTTTTTTTTTTTTTTTTTTTTTTTTTTTTTAGAATTTGATATTTTGTGCTTTTTATATTTTCAGTTTTCATTTTGTTTTTGTCATTTTATTAGATTTTTAGCCTCTATTTACCTGTGCACATTTGAAGTGTGATGTTTCTCAAAAGCGGCACTGAAAGTAGACATGACATGGAGTCTGGTTTTGTTACATGATGCATGCAGCAGAAAACTTGTAAGAAACCTCTTGATTATTTCATTCTTTTGCAAAAAGGGGAAAGTATACACAAGCAAGAAAATAACAGTTTCTATTCAGTAAATCTGCCAGAATCCAGATGTTTTAGGCTGTTCATAGCTACAGTTTGAGGTTCTTCTAATTTGTGTCGATTAATTGGCATTTGGGTGTAAATTTGATCCCCCTTCTCATATAAATCTACATTTTATGTTCAAAATGGTCATATTTCTCAATGGCACACTCTAATTAAATATTAAATACAGTAATCCAGTGCTTACTCTCAGCCCTGTTACCCAGCAGAACCAATGTGTATTGAATATAACAGTTTGTTACAGGAGAATTTTGCCTGTAGAAGTTTCTGGAACGCTTTTGTTACTTTTGTTGGCATTTTTGCCTCAAAATCTCATTTATTTCTGGTCTGGTCATTACCATCATTATGTGCAACACCATCACGCCTCGGTTTATTGAAGGGACTATAAAAATGAAATGAACAATGCATAGGTGAGTAATGGTGAGAGTATTTATTATGTGTGATATGGCTTCTATGCTGTCAGGCTGCCTCCCGTGTGTGTGGTTTTGGTGTGGACCAGGGTGGCACCTGGCAGTTCTAGTGCGGTTTAGTCAAGTCACTTTAGAGAGATGATGGTTTGGTGGATCGGTCAAAGAGACTTTGTGTGTGTGAGAGAGAGTCTGGTAAACATTAGGATGTGTATGGAGTAAGAATGGATAGATTTGCATGGGGTGTGTCCTCTATAAGTGCTAAATGCAGAGACTGTGTGTATATGTGTGTGCCGTGCATGTTTAAGTGAGTCAGAAAGTCTGACAGCAAACAGACTCTGAATGCCAATTACATCTTCAAACCCTCCCCAGTGCCCTGCCCTGTTCACTGCTGGGATTTCTGACAGAGTATTGCCAAGCACGTGTGTGTGTGTGACAGAGAGAAGCACTGCAACTGTCTGCAGAGGGAATTGAGGATGAAAAGAGAAAAAAAAGTCTTTCACCCACTGTCCTTTTCAGCTACTTCTAAACAAATGTGCTCTTCATTCAGTCTGTATATGTGTGCACACTTATATACACATAAATATATATTCCAATGTATTCCAAATTCAAGGACTGGAACTATGTGTTGGAAAATCTCTATGTAAAAATCTGAATTTATAAATGTAAATGTGATTTATATTGTTGTAAAAGTAATGAATTATGCATCAAGGCACAAAGTCCACATCACCAACAGTAATAAAGGATCTTAATGTGTGTGTGTGTGTGTGTGTGTGTGTGTGTGTTTGTTTTTACCCATACAGCTATTTTCATATTAATTATTTTTATTAAATGTTCCAGTAATTATACTACATTATATTTATACTTATAAGTGTGTGTGTGTGTATGTGTGCACATCTTATATAGTTGTATGTGTATAATTATAATCAGGGCTGTGTAGTAACTGATTACATGTTATCTGGATTATCACATTTAAAAATGTATTACTTTTTAAAATACTTGTAATCACACTGGATTACTGTTGTAGTGTTTGATCTCCACATTAACTTTTACTTTTAAATCATCTTTTTTTTTGCCTTAATTCATTGACTGTGCAAATAAATGTTTAAAATATTTTAAAGTTTAAAAAATTTCATGCAGCCTCTCCATTATAAACCAAACAGCTACATGCAAATAATTAGCAAAACACATCTAAATGACTTTAAATGATAGGACGTGTCATCTTTCTCAAAGTGTTTAATTTATATCAATGTCACATATCTCTGAAATCCAATGATTTTCTCTAGTTTGAGGTTGTGATTTTTCTCTGTGTTCGCTCCTACACTTTTAATGAGACATTTCTTCTCCAGCTGATATCACAGAACTGCAATCAATCAGCAATCTTTATTTTCGATCTGCCTTTTTATCATCAACATGAAAGTTCTCTCTCTCTTTTTTTCTCCCATCTTTTTTCAGGCACTGGTTTGCAGTCCTTTCAGTGCAGGACGTAATCACAGTGGTCAGAGTGTTTTCCATGGACAGGCATGTCAGATTTAAGCAGCGGTTTGGATTCTTGATGTGGGTTTGTTCTTGTATGAAATTGACGTACAGTATATTGGGATATCTTAAAAATGGGTGTGTGAGAAATAGTATCACAGTTTTTTTTTTTTTTTTTTTTTTTTTTTTTAGAGCTGGGTTTTTTTTATATTTTCAGTAATTGGGAACGTGCATGTGGCCCCTGATTGATGACATGCGTCTGGTTTTGTTGACATCGTAAAACAAATTAACCTCATTCTTTTGCAAGGTCACAAGCCACTTTCTGACAGCGAGAATCCAGATGTTTTAGGCTGTTCAAGAGACAGAGATAATGGCAAGGTCAACTCTGGCGAAAGAGACAGATTACACTTTTGATTTGGCGGAGCCTTTCAATTAAGTTAACTCACCCCTGATGTATTATTGTTTTAAACATTTACACTTTTGGCAGATGCTTTTATGCAAAGTGACTTTAAGAGCATGTACAATCCATAAGAATCAAACAAAGACTTTTGTATGAATCCACTTTGGGCATTGTGTCTTTAAAGGACTGAATAATCCAAAAATGTTTTAATTACATTATCATTTAATCAGTCTCATGTCATTTCATTTGCTCTTTGACGTCACTGACCACAAATGCTATTATAGTTCTTGTATTTCAAACCTTTATACATTAAATGTTTTATATACAGTATATAGCACCATACAATTACAATGTTCATTGTCCAAAATGCTTTACAATTCAAAAATAAATCTAAATACCATCAAAAAGAAAACAGTATAACCATAAAGCAAAAAACATATATACACATTATTCAAAAGCAAGAGAGAATAAGTAGTCTTTATGGTTATATGAGTAGTTCATGCATAAAAATGGACAAGGTGGGTGAGTAAAAATTAACTCTTAAATGCATTTAATATTCTTAATACATTTAAAAGAAAAAATGTATGCCTTCAAAAGCTTTGGGGCACAGTGTGTAAGTCATAGGGACCTTTTTTTGTCATATTTTTTGGTTCTCTTGGCAGATCATTGTATGTCTGAATATTGTGCTTTAAATCTCCTTTTGCATTCCACTGAGATGACTGCGAGTAAATGACTGTTCCTTCAACATTTTTTTCCCCTTCACATTGCTGACCATTTTCCCCACCATTAATCAGGTGCTTTAACACAAACTATTGGCATTTAGTGTAGCAGTGAGAAATCCACATTGACTAAACGGCCGAGATGTACGACACTCCAGGTAGGACCCTCAATGCAACAGGGGTCAGCGTGTGAGACTGGCACAGTGCTCGTAATTGGCCGCCATTCGACCAGCGTGGCAACAGAGAAGTGTTCTCTAATAACCGGTGAATATACATAGAACGGCCCCGCCACTGGAGGCGAATAGATCTAATGAAACATGGATAAAGATAGAAACGCAATCTCACAGGAGCCGAGAGGACAGAGGACAACGTCGCTTACTAAGAGAGAAGGTGAACCTTCCTGTTAAAAGAGCAAGAGAGAAAATCACAATCTCTGTCTGAGGGAGAATTGTATGTCCCTGGGGGTCTTTGGTATTGGTTAGACAGTAAGAGGGTGAAATATGGGCCGTCTGGGATGTTAAGTTCAGGCTCAGCAAGGGGAGTGCTTTTCATTTCGGTTTTCTTTTTCGGCTCAACCTAGTCTGGGGATGAAGGACATCTTGTGAGGGGTCTTAGTTAATTAGCCAACTGAGTGGATGTGTGTTAGAGCTTCAATTAGACACTATCACTAGAAGCACTGATGTGTGAGATTAGAGGAGAGAGAGATGGGACTAGTATCACAGGCTCTTCAAAGGCTGTAATCTTACTTGTTACTACTGATTATTAAATTCCTGCTGAGGTGTTTGGAATTGAATTTCATTAGCATAAAATTCGATCATGGATGATGGTCTTCATCAGAACTCTGTTCAGAAAACGCAAGCCACAAAAAAACCTGTGTCAGGTCTCAGATTGTTGTTCCAGAAAAAAAAAAAAAGACAGAAAAGACAGTAAATGACATTCAAGACTATCTGCTTAAAGTCTTTGTTAGACTGATAGCTTATTCTGAATGGCTTGCAATATAACCAGTCATTTTGTTGTTTTTGTGTTGTTTAGTTTGATCTATCTATCATCTAATTTTATATTATAATTTGTTTTATATAAGAACTGTTGTTGCAGATTTGTTGGCTGCACATCCATGATGTGAATCTCCCGTTCCACCACATCCCAAAGCTGCTCTATTGGGTTGAGATCTGGTGACTGTGGGGGCCATCTGAGTAAAGTGAACTCATTGTCATGTTCAAGAAACCAATCTGAGATGATTTGAGCTTTGTGACATGGTGCATTATCCTGCTGGAAGTAGCCATCAGAAGATAGGTACACTGTAGTCATAAAGGGATGGACATGGTCAGCAATGATACTCAGGCAGGCTGTGGCATTTAAACGATGCTCAACTGGTACTAATCGGCCCAAAGTGTGCCAAGAAAATATCCCCCACACCATTACACCACCACCACCAGCCTGAACCGTTGAGACAAGGCAGGATCCATTTTTTCATGTTCTTTACGCTAAATTCTGACCCTACCATCTGAATGTCAAATAATAAAACCAGCCGTCTGTCACCAACAACCATTCCACGTTCAAAGTCACTCCAATTTGGTGAGCCTGTGCAAATTGTAGCCTCCATTTCCTGTTCTTATCTCACATGAGCGGCACCCGGTGTGGTCTTCTGCTGCTGTAGCCCATCTGCTTCAGGGTTCGACGTGTTGTGCGTTCAGAGATGGTATTCTGCATACCTTGGTTGTAACGAGTGGTTATTTGAGTTACTGCTGCCTTTCTATCATCTCTAACCAGTCTGCCCATTCTCCTTTGCCCTCTGACTTCAACAAGGCATTTTTGTCCACACAACTGCCGCTCACTGGATATTTTCTCTTTTTGGATCATTCTCTGTAAACCCTAGAGATGTTCGTGCGTGAAAATCCCAGTAGATCAGCAGTTTATGAAATACTCAGACCAGCCCGTCTGTCACCAACAACCATTCCACGTTCAAAGTCACTTAAACCCTTTTCTTTCCCATTCTGATGCTCGGTTTGAATTTCAGCAAGCCGTCTTCACCACATCTAGATGGCTAAATGCATTGAGTTGCTGCCATGTGATTGGCTGATTAGCAATTTGTGTTATCAAGCAATTGAATAGGTGTACCTAATAAAGTGACCGGTGGTGTATATATATACAAACAGTATATATACAAACATGCATATGACACACATAGTGTGTGTGTGTCTGAATATTAAACTGATTTACAGAAAGTATTTTAACATGGAAAATTACACACTCCAGCTTTAAGTACTGTAGATCTTAAATACAGCTGTTCTTATATATCTGGTTTAGGTAATAAATTCTCACACATCTGGTCGTACACTGCTTGATCATGTCAAACTTATTTGTCTTTAATGAAGGAAACAGCATGTGCACACTGGTGGATTGTGGGAGACGCCTGCTGTTCTGATGGGAGAAAACAAACAGCTTTTCTATCTGAATACTGATGTACAGAACTTGCTCAAAGGTGCTCGCTACAGTTTGTGTGTTTCTTTGATGGAAAAGGCAAAGATATTTGAATTATTTTCATCTAATTTAATTGTCAAGATGTTTTGGAGGTGTGTGTGTGTGCTTACTGGCTTCTGCTTTATATTTGCAAATCACATGCAGACTTTGCTTTTTTGTTGACCAGTCACATCCAGACTCAACTTACACATTTCACCTGTTTCATCAAGTGCACTGGTAGAGGAGTGGAGTGTGTGACCTGAAAGGAAAGTCAACTATAATTATGCAACTGGTTTGACACGATAACTGTCTTGAAGGGCATTTGTGTCCATGATATTTCAGCAGGGTTACATGAGCTTTGCAGACCAATATGAATAGTTGAGTCAGCACTCTGATACTGTTTCAGAGCTAAAAATGACGCAATCATCAGAAAGTGCTGTTCGACTGCCGAGATCTGCCCCATCCACAAACACATACTGATGTCATCGCTATTGCACAACAGTGAAATTGATCAGTTTAGTTTGCTCTCAGTATTATAGTCTAGGACTGTGTTGTTATTGTTTATTTTTAAGATTAATATTTCCATAATGTACAGTACCTGTTAGAAGATTAGGTGTAACTTGATTACCAAAATGGATGTCTCTCATGAGCTGGTTCTTTTAACAAATATTTCCTAAAGACAAGTTACCAGTCTGAAACATTAATTTGCAACTTTAGAGAGGGTGAGTTTCTTTCATACATAAGCAAAATGAAAATTATAACTGAAAAAATACCCAAATGAATCAGAATCGAATCAGAAATGAATTTAATCAAGAATGTGTGAAAAAGTGTGAATTTAAACATTATAATTCAAATATACCCAAATGAATCATAATACAATCAGAATGTAATTGAATCAAGGGCTTGCAAATCAAAACAAATGTTATAATGGAAATATCCTCAAATGAAACAGAAACTATTCGGAATTTAATTGAATAAAGGGATTGGAAATCAAATGAATATTATAACTGAAAGATTCCCAAATGAATCAGAATTGAATTGAATCAAGACCTTGAGAATCAAAGTGAACATTATAACTGAACGATACCCAAATGAATAAGAATTGAATCAGAATTGAATTAAATCAAGAGCTTGCGAATCAAAGTGAACATTATAACTGAACGATACCCAAATTAATCAGAATTGAACAGGTTTAATTTAATCAAGCTTGCAGATCAAAATTAACATGCCTAAAATATACCCAAATGAATCAGAACCGAAAAAAAGCTTGCAACTCAAAACAAACATTATAACTGCAATATACCAAAATGAATCAGAATTGACTCAGTTTAATTGAATCGAGAGCAATCAAATCAGGAAATCTGTATCAGTCAGCTTCTGTTGATCAAGTTGTGAGTGGTAGTTAAGCAGTGACTTGTAGCTAACTTTTTATTACAGATTCTGGTTTGTCCTTTGACAGCCATTTAAAAGTAGTTGTATTGATTCCTGACATTTTCTTTGAAAAGCTGTTAAAAGCATGAAATGGACTAATGAAGCTTAAGTTTTTGTATGTAAACGTGAAGTACTATTGTCTGGGGTTAAAGAAACCAGAGTTAGTGATTCAACAGCTGAAAGGGATGATCTAGGTATTGAGAGAGAGAACAAGAATGAAAGGGGGAGATCATCAGTAACTTCTGTCAGCACCAGTGTCTTGGGACGCACCAGCAGAGAATTTAAATCAATAAGAGCAGTTTCTTCATGCACACAGAAGCGTCTACGATATTGAGTGGTAATTCGTATCAAATCTCTCAGTGGGGGAAAAAAAACACCCCTCTCACATTGAAAATCGAAACCTTCACAAGTCTTCATTTCTTGCTAATTGATATCTGAAAATATCTTCTCCAAATGTTTTTGGCCTCCCACCCACAGCGCCGATTCTCCAGCAGCTGTCAAAAGTTGATGTTGTAGTGCATTATGGGAACGAGGTAAACAGCAGAGCTGATGTTTACAGAGTTAGTTGCCACGCTAGCTCAGTGACAGCTGCTGTCCCCTCACTCGTTACCAAGCGCAAGCTCAGTAATTCATCCTATTTCCACAATTTCCTGAAGGGGAAAAAAAGAACATATAAAATGACGAACAGCAAAAGCAACAACCATAGCCGCTGTTCCATATCAAGACTCTTCCATCATGATTTTATTTTTAAGTGAGAAAAGGCTGACAGAATGTGAGTGGCACCTGATGCCCGTAGAGTGTGTGCGTGTGTGAATGTGTGTGAGGGTGAACAAGGATGCAGCGGTGGTTTTGCTACCATTTCCTCGCAGTTGACAGATGATTAAAAGTTTATGCTCTATTTAAACTGCATTTTTAAACTACAAGAGGCATTAAATATGTCACTTATGTCTTTAGGCTGTGATATTGACACTATACTTGAAATTATCCACCGATTATACAATCTTCAGATGGCAAAATTAGCAGAAAATTGACATTTCAGTTATTCAAAATGTTTTTCAGCTTTTAAAGCTCATTCCTAGTTTCCATGATAGTGCCTTTGTTTGAATATGGTGACTCGTGACAACGTGAGTGGGTTTTGTGATGTTGTTTACACTGGGATTTCATGGAAATTAAATGTGCATGGCAAAAAATCGTAAATAGTTGTTTCAATAAATAAGTAACTAGGAAATGAACAGGACAGCAGAATGAGGTGCCATCAATTAATTATATTTAACCCATAATATTTCTTTAAGAATAAGTGTTTTTAATATCCAGCTGACATTTACCTTTGCTAAATCCATCACTTAGTCTTGAGCTGGCCTTAGTGTTCAGAAGTGATGTTTTATTGCCACCACAGCTGATTGATCTGAAAGCCAATTGGCTGAACTTTGTCAGGCTCCACCCCTTTCTTTTGCTAATTAGGTTAATGTTAAACATGAATCTTGTTAAATTCCCTGAACACCACTTTAATGGTAAAATTTAATTATACTGTAGTGATCAAAAAGCATGTCTAATTGAAATCTAATGAGGTCTAATTGAAGATGACACTTATGCAATTTAATAACAATAAATTTTTTTAACAAAACAAATCTTTATAAACATTTAATAGGGAAACAAGGTTAATCAGATGAAGGAATAAAACATTCATTTATAATTAAATCAAACTAAACATTTATTTGGGAATCAAGTGCTGCACAACAGAGGTTTAATATTTTTTTATATTATAATCATCAGTGAGAGGTACATTCTACTGTACAGAAATCTGTTTCTTCAACTGTAACTTCAATAACTTAAATTGAACTTTTATTTTGAAGGGTTTCTGTTAATACTTTGGTTTCTGTGTTTATATATTATGACAATAGTTCTTCTCAAATGAAGTGGTAAAATGCTCATGACGAGAGATGAATTTCATTTGTCGATATACAGTAGTCATATAGTGACACAGCAGAGGCTGAAAGCACAGCGAGCGTCACGAGTGCTTCAGTATGTGTAGTAAACAAAGCCATGTGTCTGTGCCATTCATTCGCACAGATGCGCAGAACACGCATGATTCATACTTAAATAGTCTTTTGCAGTTTCATATTCACAGAAACTAGTCTATATCGCGATTTCATTTAAGTGTACCGACCTACTTTTGATTTATTCATCCAAAAATGGATTCGTTACAAGCCTGCAGCTTTAAGGTGCTTTTGAAATGTTGTCACTGCAGGAAGGGAGTCTGAATGAGCTGTGCTGAATTCATTTGAAAAGCATCAGCCTGCTCTGAGAAGGCTGATGGAAATAAAGGGTCCACATTTTTGTTGTTGTCATTTTCACAGGCAGAAATGAAGTGGAAAATAATGGTGTGACATTGGATAATCCTTCAAATTCAATCTAGTTCCCTCTTAAAACACTGTACAATCCTGGCGCCGTATTAGTTCTGTCAAGGGCCATCGCCTTTACTATACCATACTTCTCCAGAGAGGGGAATTGTTCTGCAATCCCTTTTTCATGTTCGTTCTCACTCACCCTTCTGGCTACCAGTGAATAACACCAAGGGAATTGGATGAAATGAAAGTTCTTTTTTTCTTCCCTTCCTCTTTTCCTATTTGTTTCATCTGGCACATTTGTACTTTTGGAGTGATGGACGCTTCCTGTCTCTTTCAGTCTTCTCTTTTAGTTATTTGCCCACCCTCTTTTTTTCCGATCGTCAGCTTTTTTGACAGGTGTCTGGTTTTTTTTTTTTTTTTTTTTTTTTTTTTTTACAGTGCGTTGATGGCAAGGCAAAGTTCAGGCGTGCAGGAAGGGCAATATTAGCTGGAAATTGGAAAGAATTCATCCGTGCTGCTTCAGAATGAATTGAAACCTAGTCCCCTCTGCCGTATTGATTTCTTCTGCTTTTTGGCACAGCCTTTTTTTTTATTTTTCCTCTCACCCTTTTTTTTTCAGACCACCCCAACCCTCTTCCCACCTCACCTCACCTCACCTAAAAAAAAAAAAAAAATTTATCCCACAGGCCCCATGAGGTCACTGACACTATTGCAGTTTACACAGATGGCTTGGCCACTCAGAGTCAGCATAGTTCAATAAACAAACAAAAACTCCTTGCAAAATCCATATTTTGGCTGAACTATTTTAGTTATTTATATATTGATTACCACAAAAATCTGGTTTACAGTAAGACACTTCAAATGGAAATGAACTATATGTCAATATTCAAATACTCACTGTTTCAATAGTAAAGCTACACAATGTAAACTATGCACTTACTAACCTTTATTTTGTAAAGATATATCAAATTTTCCAGTTTTATTGCCATGAAAATATAATGGCATAAACTCTAAAACCCTAAATGACAGTGTAAGTATTTAGGTTTTATTTAACTTAATACTTTAGTTTTAATCCACAAGCTTCAGCTTAATACACACACACACACACACACACACACACGCACACACACACACACACACACACACACACACACACTAATAATAAGAAGAAATGTTGATTTCTTATTGTATATATATATATATAATATATATATATATATATATATATATATACACGCACACACACCTACACCAAAAAATGTCCCCTTTCACTTGATTCATAGAATCATATCTCCAAAAAATGTCCCCTTTCACTTGATTCATAGAATCATATAGGCTCACTTGGAGGTTTCTGGCCTCACTGCTGGTTTATCCCAGATGATAAAGTGTGAAGCGCCTGACCTTTGCCCCCTGATAGAAGGTTCAAGTGCAGCCAAAGCGTGATATATTGGACTTATTTTTAGCCACACTTTGACAGCAGAGGTGACCAGATGAAGGACACGTCTCTTCATTACAGTGGCACTGCTGTTGTTGATTTCTCCTATTAGACTCCACCGTCTGCCTGATCCGACGTGATGGAGAGGAGCGGAGCTGTGTTTACCACTCATTCGCTTTCTCATTTCAGAGATAGAGAAATTCCCCACAGTACGGCAGATTGCCGCTTCTCTTCAGAGGGCACAGGATCATTTTTCTCTGCGCTCTCTCTCATATGAGCATTTTCCTTCTCGCCCTAGCATTCTGTTTTTCTTCTCACCCTGTGTAAGGATGAAAACTAAAAGCTATTAGTTTAATAGTTTAATGGGGTAGTTTAGGTATGCCAGCTCCTTCATGCTTCACCTGTGGCCTTGATTAAGCGTTGTTTACCTGCGCCGAGTCTAACGCTGGCAGATTAGAGGCTGTCTCTGATGTCTAAATGTAGCGCGGCGGTTCACGCGATGTCAGGCTGAGAGGTGCTTCGTTCTCCTCAAATGTGCCATTTTGAAATATTATGGCAGGTGACGGGCATATCTGAGTGTTTTAATAGTCATTTCTGCAGATGGTTGGAACATGAAGACCGTTCAAGAAACTGCCTTCGTGTTAAACCTGCAGAAAACTAGTAGTCCCATTTATCTCAATGGCAGTTGTTCAGATAGCGCTTTGCTTCATTCTGCAGCATTTTTTTTTCCTTTTATTTTGGGAAAAGCACATAAAGGTCATGTGACTGATCTCTCTCTAGAGCCACAGGAAAATTCTGTCTTGACTCTGACAGTCCTGAACTCTTCACTAAAGACTGTCATGCACTGTCATTTTGAAGGCAGTTTTACACAGTAAAGAAAAGAAAAGGTAAATGGCAAAACATTATCTAAAATAAAATATTTGCAGATATTTGTGTTGGGCTTTTTTGACTTTCTCTTTGACTTTTTATGTATGGATTTTATTATGGAGTTGTTATTGTTATATAATTGTTATATAATGTTATTGTTCCAGAGCCAGACCTTCAAACTTAAACTATAAAAAAAGAATAATAATAAAATACATTATTATTATTAGTATTATAAAATATAAAAAAAAAATTTATGTTATTATTATTATTATTATTATTATTATTATTATTATTATTATTTATTATTATTATTATTAATAAACTGCATATAATAAAAATAATCATTTAAACAGTGATCTAAACATACACTTTTAATATTTATTGTAGGAAAATGTTTTCTTTTTGAAAATATATAACTTTTCCTCATTTATACAATTTCAAAATTTCAAAAGTTATTGTATCAAGACAACAACAATGTCAGTAAAGAGCATGCTTGTGATAAAATATGACAAAATCTAATTAATCATTTGAAAAAAAAAAAAATAAAAAATCTTATCTAATTGTACACATAGAATGCTGGGTATGAAATTGGCCTTAGCAAGACAGAATTCTGCCAGTTTATTCCAGAAATGTTTAAAATATAATTTTCACCACTGAATGCAATTAATGTATAATGTGATGGAAATGATGATGCATTGGTAATTTTTATGTTTGTACACTGCAGGACATTGTTAGACAAATTATGCTTATGATTATTGAAATTTAGAGTAAAGTCCTCAGGGTCAAAAGTACCCATGGTTAAAGAAACCTTCTGAAATCTGTTTCTTGCGTCTGAATATGAGGCTACTTTTAAATTCCCTTCAGTGAAGAAAGATGTTTTTTTTTCTTGTAGTTGTGGCATCATCCAGCAGGAGCTAACGGGGCTATGCTAACCCTCAAAACCTTGACCGCTTGATCTAAACCAAGATTAACTCCCAGTTGTTTCTGTGCTCTGCTTGGTTACATTGTGGCCATTTGTGGCTGATAAATGGTGTCTTTAGTGTGACCGTTCGTAACGCAGTCCTGCACATGAGGAGCTGATGTATGGTATAATAATATCAACCGGCAGAGGAAGTATGCCTCTTTTCTCATGCTCTCTCGCTCTCAGTATCATAAGATATGTGAATCAAGCTGGGCCATTATTACAGGCTTAACAATGAAGCAATATTTCCCAATCAGCCAAAGCTGACAGTGTCTGGCTAAAGATTAGCTGCTGAATCACCCAGACTGAGGTGTGATGCATCATGGGATACGCCATGGTTGGGATTGGAGGAGTTAAAAGATCTGTGACATTATAATTGGGATACAGCCGGGGAGGAATGAGAGGATGGAGACAGGGACACAAGAGGAGACCGGGACAAAAAATAAATAAATAAATAAATAAATAAAAAACTTTTAGGGATGGGGTAACATGGTTTAACCTTGATATTCTGACAAGACTTCACACATTTGTGTTTCAACTTTGGGCCACTTTGATTTATGGGCCACTATTTTATTATTATTTTTATATAATTGCTATGTAATGTTATTTCTCTCTCTCTCTCTCTCTCTCTCTCTCTCTAATTAACATTAAAAAAAAGAAATAAATAGGAAGGGAAAAAAACATTAACATCTAGATACATTATCAGAAAAAAAAAAGACTTTAAAACTGAAACTATAAATAAATACAGAAATATTTTTTTTCAGTATAGTGTATATATAGTATTTTAAATGATAATATAAATAATATAAAATAATAATATACTACAACTACCACTACTACTACTAATAATAATTATTATTTTTTTTTTATTATATTATATTTATTATATTATCATATATAAAAAAATATATAAAAAAAATGGTAATGGTAAGTAACACATTGGATTAAACATGAATTTTTTTTTTCTCATAAAACATACTCCAAACATTAAAAAAACCAACAACAACGCAAAAAAACAAACAAACAAACAACAACAAAAAAAAACAATTACAGTACGGTATATGTACGCAGTCATTTTGGAGCTTTTTATATGTTGGCAACTGCAAGAGTGCTTTGAAAACACAGCAAGGTCAGATCTCTCAGTTCATTCCACCATCTGACCTTTTCCTGTCATGTACCAGAAAATCGATCCCTCTGCCGCATCTCCAGAAAAACTCCATCATATTCCGATTGTTATTGACGGCGCTGGGCTTTATATGTGTGGATAGTGGCTACGACGAGCTCTGCGGTCCGTGTCAGTATGAGATCTCTGTAAAGCTCTCATTCCTGTTGTTTTACTGAGAAAGAGATGACAAGGGATCTGTGGCTCGTTCACGGCCACAGACAATGAGCCCGCCCTGGGCTTCAGCACTTGAGCTGGACCCTTAAGCTTGAAGCTGTTTGCTGGAGGGTTTGGAGATAAAATGACAGATTACAAGAAGCTCTCACAAAGGCTGTCTAGAGGATGAAACTTGAGCAAAAGCCAAGAGTTCTGCGAGACGTTCTGACAAGAATTTCCCTTTATCATACATATCGTACATGTCGTGTGGTGCTCAGCTGAGTGGGTGTTTTTAATGCATTTTTTTGAAGTCAACACTGGTGAAATGCAGAATATTCAGTTTTTTGTTTATTTTAGAAAATCTTATGCATTTGGAGTTCCTGTTTGTTTCAGTTTTTAAATGACACTGCTACATTTGTTTTTCCATTTAGTTTTTATGCATTTTGCACTGCTAATTTTAGTTCAGAATTTTTATTTTTCAATTTTCAGTTTATGACAGTTTATTTTTTTATTAAAATTTTTTTTAATAACTTCAGTGGTTTTTTTTTTTTTTTTTTGGTTTAGTTTTCAAGTTTTAGCTTTAGTATTTTAGCCAAAGTTAATGTGCTAATATATTAGTTTATATTATATTGTTTTTATTTAGTTAACATTTACAAAAATAACACTGGCAGTTTAACAGGTTTGTTTTAAAAGTTAAAAAATATATAGATAGAAAAAAAGTTCAAATTAATTTTTTTTTCTCAAAAAGATCATTATATTTTTATTAAAATGCATTTTTGTATGTATTTAAATAGTTACATTTCTATTTTCAATGCTTTTGTTTTTATGTAGTTAACATTAATGAAAATTACACTGGTAGTTTTTTCCACCATTGTTCGGTTATCAGAAGTTGGTTTTGGACACCACACACACTGTGTATTTGACAGGCACACCAGAGCTGCAGACCTTTTTTTTATTACTCATTATGTTTATTCTGCCCCAGTGGATGTGTCAAGTACATTCACATTCACTACAGTCTGAGGACTGTTATTCATAATTCTTCATGCACTTTCACTGTCAATGAATAGTCAGGGAGAAAGGGCCTCTGTTATGCCCTGGTGCATTGTGGGAAATATACACATGCTGTTTGGTCGCTGTTTCATCAGCATTTCAGTTCATCATGCCAGCCCCCTGAAAATGGTTATTTGATTCAAGACAATGTGCGAATCCTTTTGTGTTTGTCAAGGAGAATGTGACAGGGAGCTCATTGTTTGCGCTGTGCTGTGCATTTGGCTTTCTCTCGTGATCTATTGTCTGCATTATTCATTGTATTCATTCAGGTGGGGAGCATAAACAATCACAGACAACATCAAAAGCCTCAAAACGGTCTTCCCAAAAGAATTTCACGTGTCAAGGACGCCTGGGGTCATTACCGCAAGATTGCAAGTTATAAACTAAATAAAAGCATTGAAGGAAATTAGTAAACTAAATAAATCTTTTCAATGAATCATTTGATTCATTTCACAAATAGATAAGAATCATGTGTTCATGAATAAATTGTTGTTTTGAAACAGATCTTTTTCAATCAGTCATTTGTATTAGTGCACAAAACTGATCTGAATTGTTTGTTGATGAATGAATTGTTGTTTGGAGTTATATATATATATCTATATATATATATAGATATATATAGATATATATATCTATATATATATATAATATAAATTATATATTCCATATTACATAAAATTATTTGTTCCAGTACACAAAACTGATCTGAATCATTTGTTCATGA
Organism: Cyprinus carpio; assembly: GCF_018340385.1. Taxonomy (NCBI): domain Eukaryota; kingdom Metazoa; phylum Chordata; class Actinopteri; order Cypriniformes; family Cyprinidae; genus Cyprinus; species Cyprinus carpio. Next base: position 7,334,246 of record NC_056575.1, read on the forward strand.
ATGAATTGTTGTTTGGAGTCAGATTTTTTCAATGAATGATTTGTTCCAAAACACAAAACTGATGTGAATCATTTGTTCATGAATCTTAAGTCTGATTTTTGATCATTTGATCCAGTTTATAAAAGCTAATTTGTTTGTTCCTGAATCAGACTCATCCAATTCTCAATTGACTTACATAGTATGGTTAGTTGCATTGTACTGTTTGCATTCCTTTATGTGGATTTTTCCTGCAAATCAATCAGGGCAGATCTGTGATCCACCAGATGTTACTACCCTGTGAGGTTTTCCTAAAACATCTGTCAACGCAGTCCACCAAAGGTCTTGTTTTCGTTCAGCTTGTCAAAATATAACAGTGAAACGAGAAAAAAATACTTTATTTTGCAAGAATTAAAGTAATAGCGCTCTTTATTTTTCCCCTCTCTTTCCGTTTCTCTTGTAAAGTATCAGTATTTACCATAGAACAGTTGACAGAAGTATAGCAGCAAAAGCAATTTTGTCTGGTTGGTGAAACGTGGGCTTGTCACAGTTCAGAACACGACTGCAGAGACTGTAGTTGCACATCTATTTATGACGTCCAACTGCCACAAGAGATGGTGAGAAATGGCGCATTCCCCCCCCAAAGAAAAAAGTACAAGTTGGAGGTGTAAAGGTTGGTGTAAAAGACTGTCAGATGTAGGAGTATCCTTAATAATTAGAGACAGGAAGTTTGAAGGTGAGGGATGTTATAATTGAGTTTTGAACAGAATATGTTGCATGTAGAATTTGCGATGAGTTATGAAAGAGGTTGAAGGGCATTTTCAGAGACACCTTTTGTGGAGAATATAAAGCGATTGCATTTCTTTTAATCTCTAGTCTTACTTCAGCAGAGGCCTTTGTGAACGTGAATTTTCGTAGTACTTGGCCTTTATTGACCTTACATAAATGCAGCTGCTGTGGGTTTTGTTTGTTACACATAATCAATTTTTGTTAAATTAGCTCAGAGCCGCTGCTGGATCACTGAGAGCTGAATAGCTTCTTGTCTTTGGCGGTGAAGGCCAGATCCACAGGTAACGGTGAAAAGGAAAGCGGCAGTATTTGTGTTTCTATGTAATTAAACAAGCCACAAAGCTTGTTTCGTTCTTTCATGTTCCTCTTTTCTCAACGGATCACATACTTTGGCGATCGGCTGACATGTTTTGCTGCAACATTCTGCACAAAGGTTTATGATTTTACCACATCTGACAATGGCGAGTGAATCGATTACTTCATTGCTAAAATTTTAAAATTCTATTTTTGTGCCGTACTGGTCAGTATTAGATGGTATAACATACACCACAACATGATTACCACCAGAAAAAAAAATAACAACAATCCCACCAACCATCCCACCAATCCATCCATCCATCCATCCAACCAACCCACCGTCCATCCATCCATCCATCCGTTCATCCATCCAAATGTCTGAAATTAAATTAAAAAAATTCTAATTATCATTTCTAATTATATAGTCATAAACTATGAATGTATTAAGTTATTATTAGATCATTAAATTGATGATTAGAATTATAAATTAAATTAGAATCAGAAATTCTAATGATTAATTCTAAATATCAATTTCTAAATAAAAATGTTATTTTTAAATAGTTTCTGTAAGGTATAAAAATTGCATCTGCTTATTATTATTATTATTATTATTATTATTGAGAATAACAATTAAAATGTTAATTGAAGGTCATTTAAAATTATTTATATATGGCATAACTGCATAAGTATTTTATAATGTGTATATATAATATATATATATATATTATAAAATACTTATGCAGTTATGCCATATATAAACAAGAAATATAAAAGTTATCGGATACATGGACTGTGATGGAAGGTATTTTTAAATTGTGTGTGAACAGAACCCTATTTGATTCATTGTAATATTATTGTGGATTTACATATTAAGGGTGTTTGTGGAACAAACACTGTAAGCATCGAGTTAAACAGGCATGAATATGTGACAGCAGGGATTTTGGGGCGAAAATATGGTTTTTAATCATATTTAGTTAACCGTTTTCTTCTGGTGGGCGAACAGAAATAAAACAAAAGGGGAGTGACAGCCATATTTACCTGCTATGTGCAATGGGAAATTAAAAATGCGGCAAGCGGAGGATGACACAGATATGGATTAGCTTTTTGATATGGCCATCTCTTTCTTTCCAATCTTTTTCATTCCTGATTCGTCTATTCTGGGAGCGGGGGTGTAATGCCCTAATGATCGTAAATACACTGTAAATCACAGCCTGGCTTTTCAAAGGTCATTTCATTAATCCTGCAGCGGCTCGGCATTGTGATCCACAGTGCTTTCATATACATTTCAAACACTCAGATGTTAATTAGAATCACAACTGAATCAGAAATATCTGATTTGTGTAGTACATCTTTCTCTTTTCCTCCCTCATTCATTCCCTCTCGTAATCCTCTAGTCGTATTGATTTTTCATTACCACAATCAGCACTCGTTCGATCCGTCTCGTAATAAGGAACAGGGTTTCGGCACAGATGCAACCATGTCCAATCCTAAAGGCCTGTATGCTTGTGTCCGTTACTATGGCTACACGTTCATTACTTCTACTTCTGCAAGGGAGGCTACATCTCGATTTAATGGGACATGGCTTAACTCTTAACACCAATCTGTCCATCTGTATTTCAGAAAACGATTTTTGGAGGGTATTTTTGAGTACTTTCATTTAATATAGGGTGGTTGGAGAAACAGGACATGGAAGTAATGTGAGGCAGACTCAAACTCAACTTATTCATGCTTACTCCGAGGCCATGGCTTATGTTACAAATAAATGCTTTTATTTTGAATCTTTTATTAAAAAAATCCTAAAAAATAAATCAATTTCCACAAAAGTATTAAATGTTTTCAACATTGATAATAATACTAATGGCTGCTGGAAACTCAAAGTTGCCATCACAGGAATAAATTCATTTTAAAATATAGTAAAATATTGCAATAATATTTCACATAACTTTTTTTCTTTTACTGTATGTTTGATCAAATGCAGTCTTGGTGATCATAAGAAACTTCTTTCAAAAGCAATTCATATAGAGTGATAGTATGATAGATACAATAGATAGAATGATAGATGTGTGTGTGTGTGTGTGGCAAGAAAACAGGATGACCTGCTCTCTCCAGCTTTGAGCACCTCACTCACCCACCTATCCCATGATGCAGTGCAACCTACCACTAACCCTACTGACCAGTTTCTTAGCATCTGGCCTTGCCCTTTCACCAAGTGCTATCCACATTAGCCTGAACCCTGCCTCCAGTTCTCGGCAGTGTATTTTCCTTCCTCTTTCTCATGTCAGAATGATTATATTTATAAGATGAACCGTATAATAATGTTGTTCTTACTAAAAAAAACATTTTAACCATGAACCATCACTTATCTTATCAATTAAATAAAAAATTCATAACATAATCTAAATTGTAACTAAACAAATTAAAATTTTAATTATTTACAATGACACACAATTTATATTTTATTTGGAAAATACAACTCATTTATCTACTTTTATAACAAAACACAAAACTAATTCTGAGGCTCCATGAGAATGGCAAGATTCATACTGTAAATAATCACTAATAATAATCAGCTAATGCACTTTCTTTGCTCTTCATGTCATTTTGGTGCCAAGACAACTCCTGTTTTATCAAGAAGTGAAACTGATAGAAGGAAAAATTACTTTGCAACCAACTCTGCTTGAAGCATGTCTTTTTTTTTTTTTTTTTTTTATAAAAATGGACTTTGGAATTTGTTGGTATGTCTTTTCAGGATATATTTGGGAGATGATATTATGGACATCTGAGTGCACTGAGTTTAATCTTCATGAAGTGACACCTTGGGTTAACAGAATGAAACTTGACAACATGAAACATAAAAGCCTTTTTTGAAACATTAATCCAGCTTCCATTTTTGTCCAATTGAAGTTACCGCCTAATTAAATAAATGGATATGAAGGATTGATTTTAGATTTTTTTTTTTCATTATGGTAGAAGATATTGATGAAAGAACGATCCCATCCATGAAAGATGAAAGAGAGGCTGTCCAAGAGGTTGATGAGGTTGGAGAAATTACATTACATCTCTTGCTTAGCAAAGCATCTTCTACATGGAATGGGTTCCATCAGAATGCGAGTCCAAACAGCTGATGAAAACATTTTATTAATCAACATGAAACCAGTCCATCAATTAACATCTTCTGAAGTGAAAGCCTGTGTGTTTGTAAGAAACAAATCCATCATGAAGACATTTAAACTTTATACCGTCACTTCTGGCCAAAATTCCAGTCCATAATCCAAAATAACGCTTCCTACAGTGAAAATATCCATCCCCTTGTTCTGCTGTTCTCAAAATCCACATATATGTATGTTTAGAACAGCTTTGGACTGTTTTTCGCTACTAAACAAAGCTTGATCTGTGCATATTTCTCTCCTGAGGACTCGTATTTTAGCCGGAAGCAAAGGTTTGAAGTCTTGATGGATTTGTTTCTCACAAACACACAGGTATTCACTTCACAAGACATTAACTGATGCACTGGAGTCGTGTGGATTACTTGTGCATTATTGTGATGTTTTTATCAGCTCTCATTCTGACAGCACCCATTAGCTGCAGAAGATCCATTGGTGAGCGTAATGCTGACTTTTTTCAAATCTTTTCCAATGAAGAAACAAACTCATCTTCGATGGCCTGATGGAGAGCAGATTTTCATTTCTGGGTGAACTGTTTCTTTGAACCCTTTATGAATGAAAAACATCATAGCAGTGTCCTTTCTTTATTCTTAAACGGCAATGGTTTAAATCATGAAATATTGCACGAAAAATAAATTCTAATTCACGTTAGTTATGTAGAGCCAAATGGATTTGGCAGCTCCAGTTTGTATTTGGTGTAAGACAGGGCCTTTTGCATAATTTGGACATATTTTAAATGCGTATTTGTTAACACCCTCATCTCTGGCATTTAGCGATTGTGAATAATTCACTAGATGAATACAAGCAGTAATTTCTGAAAGTCTTTCTCATTTATTTACCATCGTTGGCTCCTGGCTCTCCTCCCAGTGCTCCGAGGAGGGGGAGGATATTGGTCGCTGCCAGTTTCTTAATTTGTATTTCTGTGCACCAGTGTGTTTTTGGCTGGTTTGGGTTTATGTTATAAATAAAAATAACAAAAGAAAAGGCAATTTGGCAGAAAGCGAGGATCCATCTAATTATAGATTCTTATGTCGCAGTTTTTCTTTTTTTGTGATTCACAGATTGTTTCTTTCCACACACCCTCACCTTCTCTTGCTCCCCTCCTCTTCTCCCCCATTTTACATCATTATCACCAAAAAAAAAAAAGCCACTATGAATTCAGATCTGTCACTCCAGTGTGAGAGACTCCAATCAGTTTGTTTCTATTTTTGACAAAGCTTAATAAAACTGTTCATTTGTAGCACATGCAACTACCTCTAGGGTCTCACACCTCGTCTACAATGAGAGTGTTATGACATGATAAAAAAATAAAACTCCCCTTTAAAAAAAAAAAACTCTTAAAAAACAAAAGAAAACTCACACTTTTGCTTGCTTTAAATAAAAAAAACAACCAATTCTTGCAACAATATCCGAACAGGAAGCTCATACATTTGATAATGCATTTGATTTCTATTGGCAGCGAGTGACTGGAATGAAGTAGACTGTAACGCTTAAATTCAGAGGATTTTTAACTCTGGAGTGTGTAAATGTGTGAGTATTTGGAAAATACAAGCCAAAAGGCTTTTTTTTTTTTTTTTTTTTTTTTTTTTTTTTTTTTAGGAGAGTGACAACGTAACAACCTCAAACAAAAGAGGTTGAGTGTAGAACAGTTCCTTTCAAGGTTGTCAATGTTTCAGTGGATATTACTACCGGTTTATGGTTTCATATTTCGTCAGCTCCATTACAAGCTCTGTAAGAGAATTTGTATTCCAGTTTAATTACAGACAGCCTTTCAGTTCTCCTAAGTTTGCCTTTTATTAATTCCTTCAATTACTTTACAGCTGATTTCTCTTTGATCACATTAGAGCCGACAACAAAATGATCAGCCCTCTTCTAGCCCTTACAAACTAGCTTGTGCGGTAACAGTGTGTGTGCATGTTGGGTAAGAGCCCTCTAACATTTGTCTTTGAAAGTGAAGTGTGTAATATTTTATCTTCACATGCAGATTTGTAAGTTGATTCCTCTGAATAGTTTCCCTAAATAGTATTATTTAAAAACCTCTAATGGCGTTAAATGTCTAATGCCAAATATCTCATTTGTTTCGCTCTTTAGCAGAATTTTTGTCAGGCGGGTTGTGAATGTTTCAAGTTTTACACTATAAAATGCATATGAATATTAATAATTTGTATTTATATTAAAATGTATTAATGGTTTAGTAATTTTAATTTTTTTATTTTATATTACTTTAATTTATAATTTGGTTTAAATGCAATTATAGTACTGTTAATATTGTACATTTTAATATTAAATGCATTTTTTGATTTTGTTACTTTAAATTTGGAGTCGCAAAAATGCAATGTTTAAAAATGTAATTTATAAAGCTGAATTTTCAGCAGCCTTTACACTAGTCGTCATGATCCTGTCACATGATGATTGTCACATGATCCTTTAGAAATCATTCTAATTAGCTGATTTGGTGTTTTAAAATGTATTATTACTATTATTAATATCAATGTTGAAATCAGTTAAAAATCAGCTGCTTAATGTTTTTTGAATATAAAGTTTAAAAGAACAGCATTTATTTAAAATCTAAATCTTAGCATTAAAAAAGTATTTACCATTACTTTTGAACAGTTTAATGGAACGATGCAATTTATTTGTTACATTTTAATATTAAATATCCTTCCTCTCATCTGCCTCATCTCTGATTTTTAACCAGTGGTTTTCCTTTCTGCCCTCAAAACACATTAGAGTTAGAAAACCCTTCTTGTCAGTCCACACGCAGGCTTTGTGTCCATGTAAGATGAACCACTGCAGAGGTGTGAAGCTGCCTGTGATGTTTGTGAGAGCGCGTGTGTTTTTGAGATGGGGTAGTTGGCTCTTTTGGGCCTCTGCGGTGGCGGCTCAGCGGGCCTGGGACATAACAGATGTAGTCTTTATGTTTACATCTCTTGAGGCCGCACACACATACACAAACACACTGACTATGCTGTCAGAAGAGAGAGAGAGAGTCCACTGTGCTTGTGCTTATCAGTCTGCATGCATCCGTCTCACCGCTGACAGCCAATGTAAGATAATTAAACTTCTCCCAGATAACTTCAATGTGTCACACTCGTTTATTTCCCCCATCATTGCGATAAGTCTGCTTGTGCATAACACAAGTGTGCTAAAGTCCTGTGTAGATGTGTTTGTTGGTGTGTTATATGTCTAGTGAGCAGATCTAGTTTTGTTTTAATGCTGGATGGTCTCTCTGCACATGCCAGGATAGTTTTCTTTTTGATGTATTACTCTCTCTCCTTCTCTTCCTGGTTTAATCTGCCATTTATTTTAGGTCTGCTTCACACTGCACACTTCAGCAATGTATTTCTTTTTCTGTGTCCATATTAAAGCAATAATTCATCGCATTTCATTTAAAGTGATAATTCATCCCTAATTTATTTACTCTCCTTCATGTCTTTTGACTGGCAGCTAGAGTAGCGCACCAGGGCTGAAAAACCTTATTACAAATGTTTTTGAATTTAAATTATCTTCGTAAATTAGTAGTTATATTAACAGTTAATTAGTTTAAAGTGACGTGACATGTAGCCAAGTATGGTAACCCATATTCAGAATTTGTGGTCTGCATTTAACCCATCCAAGTGCGCGCGCACACACACACACACACACACACACACACACACACACACACACACACACACACACACACACACACACACACACACACACACACACACACACACACACACACACACACAGTATACAAAGTATCTCACAAGTTATGTTGTTGTATTGGACAATTCAATTCAGATTCCAACTCCTGAATTAAAAGAGTTGATTCTTGAATTAGAAATTTTGCTTTCACCTTTGCGATCGATGTGAATGTCGCTGTAATAGTTCTTTTATGTCCTTATGATCTTTTCATCCTCTGCCCACTCTTGTATTCACTATACAAATGTGTTTATCTGTTTTCTGAAGTTCTTGGCAGTGGTGAGTGTGACAACACTGAACAATTCATAACATAGAGACATAGAACAGCGTCTGTGTCCTGATCAATTCACGCATGTTTATGTGTGTTTGCGTACATGTCTTTGACTGATATTTACAGTACTGTAATGCAACACCAGCTGTTGTGGAAAGACCAGTTCTGTCATGCACAGATCATTTCTAATCTCTATCTTTACTTAGATCCAGCCACATTTTGTCTTTGTCTGACTATGACTGAGCTTTGTGTTCCTGTGCACATTTCGGTTTGTCTGGCTCTCTGTAATCCTCATTACAAATCTCGAAAAACACAACTACGGCCTATGACAACCCTTCACAGGACTGAAAAACATTGTTTGTTTGTTTGTTTGTTTTCTTTGCAAAAAGGCCAAACATGTTTGCCCATGATGCCCTTCAGCCAATCCAAACTCTCTGAGGATCCATTAAACAACAGATCAAGTTTGAAAAACTTATAAAGAGTCATTAAAAGTACAACTGGAGAGGGTTTTGTAATTTCAGTCAGAGAAACAAACACTGGCTGTGCACAAAGAGAATTAATGGAAGAACAAGAAGAGATGTTATACAATAAAGGGATTTTATCAAACTTTAAAGGGGTCATATCATGAAGAATCAGATTTCCTTAATCTTCTGAGCTAAAAAATAGTTAAATATTTAGAATTTTGAAGCAAACTTTAAAAACTAAAAGACCAAAGGAACATTTATGGAAACTAAGCTGAAAAAATGGCTCATTCTGGAAATTTGGTGATCTGAAACTTGGTCTACAAAGTTGCAGTGAGGCAATAAGAGTGAAGTATGATAGATTTTGTTTGTAAAAACTAGAGAAACTAACAAGTTAAAACTGTAAAAATATTTAGCTGTTCCTGGCTGTGTGTAGCATCTACAACTCTGCATTTTACTCTACGAATGAGAAATAATTGAATAGACAATCTTAGACTCTAACATTCTTCATGTTACGATGTAAACACTCATATTATATATTATTGTTTTATATTATATAGAGCATAAAAATATCCTTGTCACACAAAATTGAGATGCAATGAAATTTTCATATATATCATTTTATGTATATATATGAGGAGCCCTTTTAGGATGCATTATGCTAATCAATTAAAAATCATGATCATATGACCTGCGGGGGAGAGCTGTCATTTCTCTGGGGGAAGATCTGTCGTCAGCTCTGACCGCCGGTCCTGTGCTTCAGTGAGGAGTGAATGATAAATGGTGATTTTCAATGAAAGAGAGCAAATCAATCCAAATCATTTTAGAAACCTTTCATCGGCGTTTCATCAACGTCTCAGAGGGCAAAGGCAGAACAGACAGATAGAAATGGAGGGATGAAAACAGCTAAATCACAGCCAGAAAACGGCTCTTTATTGCAAACCCAGTAGGGTCAACATGTTCTGGATGAAATGCATTGTTCCTACAATTCCTCAGTTTGAATATGATTGACACACCAAAGAGTGTGGAAATAGGGGAGACCCGGGGCATTTTTCTACATTTTCCTTTATAAATCAAAATATTACTGCAGGACTATTGTTTAGGGGGCAGTTTTAACTCTTGAAAAAATGATTAACCTGCTGTAGCTCATGAGAACACCTTTCAAAGTAATACTATTAATATTAATACTCTGTAGTTTTCTCATTTGTTCATTCATTTATTTCATTCATTTATTAGCAGTCAGGAATACAGCTATGTGTTTAAGCAAAAGTCTAAATTGGACCTACATTCAAATTATTAGCCAACATGAATTCCCATTCACAACTCATTTTGAACTTATGTCATTTTCAACAAGATGTAAGCCTGTATTTGATTTATTATCTGTGTTTAGAGTAGCCATTAAATATTAAATTAACTGTAGGAAAAAATAGAAATAATATTTTAGGGAAAAATCATAATACAATAATACATTAAAGATTAAAAAAATAAAAAAATAAAAATATACTGAACATCCAAAAGGTTTATTTGTAATTTAATTAATTTATTATTATTATTTATATATATTATTTATATTATTTATGTATGTGCATAAAAAACCACCTAAATATTTATAATCCTTCTAAATATTTATTATAATAAGAGGTTGAGGAGACTTTCGTTTGGCCTGAAAACTAAAATGAAAATTTTATCAAAACGGCTTATTTAGGTATTGCCATTGAAGTCTAGCAGTCTGCATGTTTTTGGCAAACCGGTATTGCTAAATGAATGTTTTAATCTCGTATGAATTGGGTGCACAGGTGTTTGTGCTGATGTATGAATGTCAAATAACAAACTCTGTGGGAAACTTTGGTCTCTGCACAGGAACTGAGTCACATTCCCCAGCCTCTGCCAGAGCACAGCAGCACGAACCCACTGCCATAAAACCAGCAGCTCAATACTTCCATCTCACTCTTTCTCTTCCCAGTCTGACCTCCCTCTTTCTTTCCTATGCTCTTGTTGCTTGGTTGTTTACTGTATAAACAATTCCCTTACCTGTTTTTCTCCAAGATACAGAGTACAGATTATTTTGTGTGTATGGATGAGTGATGCTGGTCATTGGAGGAAGGCCAAAGAGTGGGTGTAATTAAGAAAGCACAGCTCATGACACATATATACAGTAGTACATAGTAACAATGGAGCCCAGTCAACAGCACAGTCCAGAGTGACAGTATTGATCAGCATGTGCTTTTTAGTAGTGTTTGCTGGAGTGATAAAACAAACAAAGAGTCAAAGACAGACAAGAGGACTTCAAGTAAATAGCCTGAACTCATGGTGGCCTCAGGGGCCACAAAATTTCTCCATCCAAGACCCAACGTTTCATTCACAGCATGTGGTAAAAGAGAGTTTGCATCAGACCGGTACATCGCAGGAGCCAGCAACGCACTGGCACAAACCACCAACAATGTGTGAAAATTTAATGGGATTGTATCCAAAAATTTTCTTTTTGTGTGTGTGTAAAAAGACGGAGATAAACAATAGATGCAAAGAAAGCAAACAAAAGAAGAAACTGCTCTGGTGTGAAGCGGCAGCAGTAAATAAACTTTGTGTTCATGCAATAGGTGTGAGTGTAAAGTCACAGACCCTTGAGATAAACAAGAGCCAGCGAAACAAACAAGAGCTAGGGATGGAACAATATTAGTTTTAGTATTTCCTTTTTATCTGATATAGAATAATGCAAGTCTGTATTCCACTAATGTGAAAAGTTTGTAAAAGATATGTGTATTTATAGCATTAAAACCACATCTTTAGACCAAACTGCTTTTTTGTTTTCTATTCATTAGCAATAATTATAGAATATGATCAATCATTTATCAGCTTCATTTAACACCGTATTAGTTTATAATAAATGTCACATTTAGTTTGGTCTTTATTTAATGGAGTGAAGTATCTCCAGGTGATGCTGCATTTCTCTTTCATTATTACCTCTGTACGCTGATCTCTCTCTGACTGCTTGTACTTTTCAGTGTTATTGCTCACGTGTAGAGGGATGAAGAGTTCCTCATTTGCATAACTTTGCAATCCCCCCCCCCCACTTTGACGCTAAACTGCATGAATTTTCATTATTTATTAGGATCATTATTTTTTTTTATATATATATTTTTGAGTGTGTGTATTGAACGGTTTGATCTTCACATAAGTATTAATATTTCAAGATCAGTATTGATTCAAGGTCGACACATTCCTTATTATGGAAGTCTAGAATTCACATGTATTTTTTGTTAGTAGTTCTCAGTGGAAATCACAACTAGCGATGTTGTTGAGCAGACAGTGTTGACACATTAGCATGGCAGATGTGTACTCACTACGAAGACTAAGAATATGAGGAAGGAGGCTCCTCTGGGAAATTAAACATTTTGTTTATGATGTTTACTCTTTAACGTTTTTTCATATCTAATGTCATGAATATATTTACATAAAACTCTGTTATTGATGTTTATGTGTTTGTATTGCGATGTCCTGTAAACACCTTAATGACAATGTGTTTGTTCCTTATGTTTTGTATGCTAAAGGCAAAAACAAAAGCTGTAATAATAATTAAATTTTATTTAAAGTGCACTGTAAGTGCTTTACAGTCAAATGGATTTTGTTGGCTTGATTGTTTTCATCGATCATAAACAATTCAATTACTTTGTTTATTTTTGCTGTTATCATTATAGTTTCATTATAGTCACTATTTTCTTGGAGATAGAGATAATTACCATTTTATGCCCTCTTTAGTTTAAAACTAGTTTTAAATTAGTTTTTGTTATCAAAACACAATGTACAAAAAACGAGTATTTCAAACAAAACTAGTTTTTATTTATTCATTTATTTTTGTTTGTTTGTTTGTAAGGCAACACAAGTATATCACAGAAAGTCAATGCCAATAAAGGAAAAGACTGGGATTAATCTGAATAAATTTAATTGGCAGAGTAGTCTTTAACATGGTCCTAAATTGCATATAACCAAGCATATATATTTTAAGGTACTTGCCACTATTTAATATAATTATTTAAAATTATCCTTACATTTGAGCCAAAACAAGGAATTTTATCAGGCAGCAAAACTATGCCAAAGACAAAACTTTGTAAGCCTATGTGGGAGTTCAGTAGGTTTTGGAACAGAGAGAAAGTGTCCTGTTCTATATTCTCTAATAAATGGCCCATTAGTTTGCTCTTATAAATATTGCAGCTGTGTTTGTTTCTGCCCGTCGTGTACTTATTAATGGCTGCTGCTATTTACAGAGTTATGGGGTCTGGAGCCCTTAGTCGTTTGTTGTTGTGGGTCTCTGCACATTCACTTCAACACAGGGTGCGGCCTGACCTACTAACACACCTATGGCTAAGAATAGCATTTCTGTGCTTAAAATGGTCTCTCTCGAGTGCACAGACGCACCACGGCTAGACTAGCTGAACCTTTTCTGTCATATGGACTTTGTGGAATTTAATTAATGAGAAGTCAGCCGTAGTTAATGATGATCTTGCAGGATGAGTTCAGAGATCAGAGCAGGTGTAAAGACAACGCTTTCTCTTCTAGATCTGGATGGAATAGTATCTGAACATGCTTCTATATGGGCCGCATTCAGGTCGACCTCAGAGGCTCTCTGTGCTCTGGTTCTATCCATAATGCATTCAGGATGCAATTTTAACTATGCTCATTCTCCCAGCAGACTTTCCCATTCCACACACACTTGGAAGTGTGGCGGATGGTGTGTGTTGGAAAGTAGGCTGAATGCATGCCTGTGGTGAGAGCTGCGAGAGAGCTGTCCTGTCTACAAACACCATGTATTGTATGTTTGTACTACTGTGACAGTCTCTGTTTCCATTTCTTTTCTCATGTTGATGATTCTCCTCACCACTCTCTGGTGTAAAATGCCCATCTGCTCAGCCTCAGGGACCCAACGATGGTTTCCTGTGTGATTTGTGTCAGCATCCCTATTCTGCAGCCCTGAACAGTGCTGTTCATTTTATATTCTGGACAAAAAGGAATTGATACTTGCTCTGAAGGTGGAGCACAGAGTGTTCAGGTTGCTCTTGTTATTATCTGCACATACTGAATTACATTTGTACAGTTTGTACATTTCAGCTGTTGAAACTGGAAGAAAGGAAAGATGCTTAGAGGGTACACTAAAAAAAAAAAGATTATTGAAGTATACAGTATTTTATGTCTTCTATTCAAAATGTAATGCTTCATGCAGTGTGATACTTGCTTTTTCTTTGTAATTAATTGTGAAATTTACTAGGAATTTCTGTGTGAAAACTCTTTCTATGCCTTTTTTTTCAGTGTAAATGCATGTAGAAAAAGTAACTGCGACTTTTATCTTACAATTCTGACTTTTTTCACTCGCAGTTGTGAGTTTACATCTCAGGATTGCGTTGACATAAGCTAACAATTCCGATTTTTTAAGTGGTTATGTTTCACATAACCAAATTTTGGCATTTCCCCTCCTTCAAAATCTCAGTTTAACCCTGGGTTGTATCTTAAGGTCTGTCACAAGCATCCAAGCTAAGTAACATACAGTGGATGGTCATTTATTGAGGTTGGTCACACATGACTAGATGTTCTTTGAATATTCCTTATGATAAAGCTCCAGGCTCTGGGTCATTTTTACAGCAGTGACAATTTTAGTTTATTTTAAACTGTAGATGATCTACATGTTCACAGTTGAGTACATGGGATATCTTGGAGCTTTGTAGCTTGATGCTGGGTTTAGGAGACAGTCATTGGAGGAAACGCTTGGAAAGATTTATGCGGATCTTGAGTTGTTTTTAAGCATTACTAATGCAGCATCCACTGTCAGAATGTTGAATGTACCTCACAGAATATTTATTGAGACTGACTATTTTGAAAATTAAAAATTTCCACCACCAGCTCTCATTTGTCATTTGTGGTTGAGAGCCGTATGCACTCTGAACTCTCAAGTGAACTGTGAAGGACACTAAACAAGGCGTTATGAATTATGACATTATAAGAGTGTCTGTCTTTAGCTTTCAGCTTCAGAGGTGATCTGAGTCTGCCTCAAACTGTAAATTAAAGGAGCAGTTCACTTAAAAGAATCAAAATCGTGAATGGCGACTAGGACTGTCAAGCTCCAAAATGAGAGAAAAAGCACTGTAAACTGTAGAATGCTTCCTTGATGCAAATTTTTTTGGAGCTTGTTGCACTAATTCTCATTCGCTTTCATTATGTGGAAGAGTGCCCACAATTGCCTTTAAAAAATTTATATGAAAAAGGCATACAGGTTTGGAACTACATTTAATGGTGTTTTCACATTAGAGCTTTTGGTGTTGGTATAAATTTATTTGCTTAACTGCTTGCTTTTTTTTTTTTTTCATGCAGCAGGCCTGCACATGTTTGTGTCTGTTGAGTGTTAGTTTGATCTCTCTATCTCATCAGTATGCATACAGCAGTAGAGGCATTGCTCTGATAGCAGCAGCGCTTATGCGGCAGTTGTTCAAATTTTTGTCTCCAACACATTTTTTCCCCCAATCTGGCTTCATTATTTTATATTCTGACAGAGGTCAGCCTGAGCCTGTGGGGAGAGAGCTATCTTTTGCATGCCAACCGTATCATAGCCTGGCTGGGCACTCTGAGAAGGGATCCAGACTCACACTAGAGAACACTGCTAAGATGTGTGACTCAGCCAGCGGCTGTGTTTGTGCTTTGCTACTAAGCTAGGTGGCTCTGAACTCCTGCGTGTGTGCGTATGTGTGTGCATACATCTAAAAGCATTTGCGAGTGTGATTGGCTGTGTGGAAGTGAGAGCAAATTGGAGGTAGGGTGTGAGAGTGCTATATACAGACTGACAGTGGCATTTGTGGAGCTTTTTACACTGAGCTCTTTATTCTGATTGGTCAATCAAAATATTCTGTGGTAAATGTTTTTTTATATTGACAGGTTATGGTATAAGATTGTTATTAATTCAGTGATTTATTTTAAACATTTATCAGTCACTCTCTCTGCAGTCCTTTTTTGTTATATAATAAAAAGAATGTACTCCTGATCAACCTGCCAGGGTTTGTGTGTGTGTGTGTTGAGGACCAGCAGGTCTAACATAGCCCGATTTTTGATTATGGTATCAAGTTAAGTTTACATTGTGGCTTATGTTGTCTAAGAACCGCCCACTTGTACAGGAAGAGACCATCTAACTGACATGCAAAATGACCAATCACAGTTAATTTTTTATTTATGTGTGTGTATGCCATTTAAAGTAGGAGCAATTTAATGAGTTTATTAGAATTATTACAACATTATAAATATGAGATATCTAAAATATATATGAAAAATAACAGACTATCAAATAATAGTAAATCAAAGCAAAAAAATAAAATAAATTGCTAAATATTTATTTATTATTTATTTAATATTGTTATTAATTCAGTGATTTATTTTAAACATTTCTTTATTAATTTATTGCTAAATATTTATTTATTATTTATTTAATTAGGATTAATATTATTCATTCTTATTTATAGTAAAATGTGTAATTATTGATTGATTGATTTATTGAAAACTATTTGTTTATTTGATGCCACTATTTTGACATTCTGTGTTTTTATTTTGTCTCCTCAAAAGGACATACTGATAAGATTGGTCGGATAAAGCCAGCCAATCAGATTCAAATTGTCAATTTTACTAGCTGAAATTTATGTGCAACATGCATCAGACAGACGGCAAACGTACCCAGTCATCTATATCCATGCCGTCTAAACCTGAGACCGGCTGTACATCTTCACCAGGTATCTGCTGTGTTGCATCTTTATTGTTATGGTTTTGCTTCAAACCTGTAGTTTGACTGCAGTCAATGGTTCTGTTAGATCTCTGTTACTGGCTTATTCCTGCACTAGACGGGAGCTCTCCATGGTGAGCTGTACTGAATTAAAAGTTCACCACAGGGAGAAACTAATGACTTCCCTCAGCCTGCCTCGACCACAGGAAGTGGCCCACAAAGCCACTAGGTGGGCAGGGTTTCCTACTGGGTCGGCAGGTGTAAAGCTATAGCACTGACTCTGGGAGCCGGGCCATGGACCAGAACCCACCATACCCCCAACTCCTAAAAGCAAACAGCAGCCAAATCAGTGCCTTTCCCCTCTCCCTGGTGTGCCTATCACAGAGCAGGAGATGAAATGAAAGCGAGAAAGCATGAAAGAACAAAGGAAAGCTTAAAAAAAATGAAAGCCATTAAAAGTTCTCTGAAGAAGATCACGACTCACACAGATTGATTCATAGTTTAGAAAAGCAGAAAATGAGGGGATGAGTCAATATTCAGGCACAGAGGTATATCAGTAACAAAAGTCCTCAATAAACACTAATTTGAGTGATGTGTTGGCTGCTTTTCTTACAGTTTTTTTCTTTTCTTCTTTGGCTTAAGCAAATGCTTGCAGTGTAAAACTGTGATCTCGTCAAACTGAGCAGCGCTGGCCTGAAACTAGAAGTTACCAGATAATTGCAGGCGAAACGGCTTGCGTTTGAAGTACACACAAATGTTCATTATAATTAAATGTGCAATACTGCTGCGCCTACATAGCCCGTGGTATATTTACAGTGTTTTCTCTTGCCTTTTTGGTGCTCCTTCACAGCCTTGACATTTTTTTTAATGTCAAACTCTAATTCAGAACAACTCCTTTCTGCTTTCAGGCATCGTAATCAGAAAACCAAAGCATTGATCTTCTCACTGTAATATCGGGAGGGATGAAAAGCCACCCGTTTCCCTTCTAACTACAGTCTGATGGGACTGTTTATTGGCTTAAGCTGTGAATAAATTCATACTCTTTCTCTTCTCTTGTGTAAGTATCTTCACTCAGCATTAAGCTTTAGTGATGGAAAGGCACTTGCTGATTGCTCATTTGAGAATGACGTGTGTATTTCTGTGTTTACATGCTGTGTGTTTGATCAAGGCACTCGTGGGATTGGTGAATGTGCTGTGCTGCTGGTCTGTGTTGATTTACTCTCCATTCATTTGCTTCTGAAGAGAGAGAAGGGGAAGAGATAGCAAGAGACGAATACACGACAACCATCAAATTTGCATTGATGTTGTAAGTTAAAGAGGATAGATGATAAATGATAGATCAGTTAAAGACTTAATAAATAAATGAAATATGACAATTAAAGATTTTATAAGTAAAATGGATAGCTGGATTAATGGATAGATATATAAATCAATTAAAGATTAAAGAGGAATTGATATTTTATTTATAAAGATGGATGGATGATAAATGATCGATCAATTAAAGATTGTCAAATTAAAGTTTAATATTTATTTATAAAATTGGATTATTGAATGGATGGATAAATAATTAAAGACCGTCAAATTAAAGTGATTTATTTTACTTATAAAAATGGAAGATGGATGGATGGATACAAGATTAAGACTGTCAAATTAAAAAATTATATATTGATAAAATGTGATGGATGAATAGATAGGTAGATAAAAGATAAAGGATTAAAGATTGTCAAATTAAAGATTATTTTATTTTTAAAATTGGATGTATGGATGGAGAGCTGGGTGTAAAGATGGAGACAGTTTAGATGATGTCTATCAGTCTAAAATGGGTGAATATTGGTGGATGATAGATTAACATCGTCAAAGTAAAGATTTTTTATTTTTTTTTTGTGTGTGTGTGGTTTAATATTATTATTATTAGTAGTAGTTTGTCTGTTGGTACTTGATTTTCATTTTTATTTTTATTTTTTAATTGGTATTCGGTTTTTTATGACATAAAAACATGGACACTGTGGCATATCCAATGTTGACACACAACATTGTTCATGCAGAAGATGATGATCTGTACAGCATGGATGAGTTCATGTAATTGAACGACATATTGTCCATCTAGTCATGGCCAATGGTGTTTGAATATAACTGTATTATGTATTAGCACAAACAAAGGCATACATTATTCCCTGCTGTCTTTTACCTGAGCCTGAATGATGTGATGGAAAGCAAATGGGATGACAGAATGATCACAGGCAAATTTTTTTATCTTATCCTCCAGTGTGTGTGTGTGTGTCTGTTTTTCCAAGCCATTAACCAGTGAAAATAGGGCTGCAAGTTGATAAACCTCCTTTCATAATGAAACCAAATGGACGAAATGTCCGCAGGTGAGGAAACGGCTTGCATAACAAGGAGTGAGAACAGTGGACGGCTGTTACAAACGGGGAGTAATAAACTCATACAGTGTAATGTTTCCCTCCCTCGGGTGGTGGTGGGCAGAGAGCCAGATGTAGGTGATGATGGTTTGTCCTGTGGAGAGATTCGCGTTCAAGCCTCGATAATAGAGACCAATGATGTGTCAGCAACTTCCTCCTCTGAGACGATGGATTTGCACTCATCAAGCACCAAATGCAAGTAAAGGAAACTGACAGGTTGCAAACACTACAATAACTTTCAAACTATCTAAAGGCCTTAAAATGGTAGGACAAAAGTCTGAAACTGTGCAGGATGAAGGCCAAAGCTCCATTTGAAAAAAACGGCTAACTTTCTTTAAAGTAGGTTACACTTGACATCTGTAAAGATATCAGCTTTCATCTTGCTGGGGGGACATTTTCCTTTCCTTGTCTGTAATATTATCTGTATTATTTCATTGGTGTAGTAGAAGGGAGTGGGATACATTTTGTTAAATCAGAGACATTTCAGTGGGTTTTGAATCACGCACATACATAGTTCATGGGTGTTGTATTTGCCTGTAATTTCAGTACCTTTTCAAGTCTTTATGTTGGAGAAGCAAGAAAACAACAACTTCGGTGTCACTCAGAGGGCGCCTGAGCTACTATTAAAAGTGCAACCGACATTAGTATTCACAAGCTATTTGTATGGTGCCCAAATTTAGCAGTACGCAGAGAGCACGGTGTGAAAACATCCATGCGTGAAATGGCTCTCTAATCCTACCATTAGGAAAATTTATGCACACAAATCCGAGAAATTCTTCACAGGTGTAATTATCGCTAATTAGCTATGGATATTATTTAGTTGCAGGCAAGGTAATGAGAACACAAAAACACAAACACAGTATGACTGTGGAAAAACATCAATAGATTTTTGTGATTATGCTGAATATGTGCCTCTCTGTAGCACTCCTCTGGTGACAGCAGTCATTAGTAGATATTAATCTTGCTTTAATAACTCGCCATTTCCCACAGGCTGCAGTTCTCCTGATGGTCTAACATTTCCCTCGCTCATGCCCTCTGCCAGGGACTTTCATCAAATTGACATTTGCTCGGAAACACCAACTTGTTTAATCACCTCTGATTGGAAAAAGGAAACTCTCTGTATTGCTTTCAAAGAAAATAACTGTTTCCAGAGCACCTTTCTTTATTGCAATGGAGTAAACAAATGCAAACAGCAATTGGATGAATTATTGAATTTTCTTATAGGGAAACTTTTCCGTATAAATGATTTTTAAAATTCTTATAAATCATACGTTTTTGAAGAGTAGAGTTTTTTTTTTGTTTTTGTTTTTTTAATCTGAATTTTTGTTGTTTTCTATTTAGGCTTCCCCTTTATTGTACAAATTGTAATTGTTAGATTCTGAAATGGGAATTATTTGTAAAACTTTTTTTATTTATCCGTAGTAATACACTGTATAGTAGTACTACTAATAATATAAAACAAATAATAATTTATTTATATATAAACATTGAAATTTGTCATTTATAATTTGGGGTAAGTTGGTCCAGTGGGAACCTGTTGTTATTGATATTATCATTATTATTGTTGTTGATTATTTTATTTCTAAAGAATTTTATGAGGTAAGTTTGTCTCATTGAAAACCTACTCTTTATTGAAATTTTTGAAATATAAAATACTAAGTAACAGAAAAGTCATTTTCCACAAAATTAGTTCCACAGAATTAGTACCACAGAACAATTCATGAAACAGCAAATGCTTACAATTTTGTGATATGAGGACGTGAAATGTTAATAATGTGAATCATATTTTACTGTGCATTAGAGTATTCACTTTTCCCCCTTAAGGCTTCAGAAAGAATAGTGGTTGCAGACCTTGTCAGGCACAGAAAAAATCTCTTTTTTTCAAACAAGGTGACTTTATAACTCACAGAGCTTCTGTAAAGTGAATGTAACAAAAGCGCTCTCTCTGTTTTTCATTACATTTGAAGGTCACTGTGTGCTTACATTGAAAGAGGCCTATGTGATTTAACCTTAGCATGATTTAATTAGAGCAGAAAGCCTGTGTACATCTCTACACTCTGTGATTCGACGTGATAAAGCTTGCATTTCAGCTCCACCTGCTATCATGGTCCTGATGGCGATTAAATCTGAAGTTTCAGGGCAGGTTTCTATTAAAACAATATTTTATTCTAGGAAATGTGAGGGGAGATTTGAATGAAAAATAATGGCATCAGTGTAAACTCATTTATGACTAGTAAAAAGTCCACAGGTCTAAGTCTAGATAAAGTATCTTCAGGAACATCCATTAGCAAGATGATGATGATGGTGGTGATGATACTGTAATATTCATTCATTGTGAACTTGGCAGAATAAATGAGCTATATAATATATGAGGCTTCCAAGCAGGAAAAAAGAGCGGATCTTGGATCAGGGCCACAGCATTTGTATAATCATATTCATGAAAAAAAGGAGGGGGAAAGAAAAAAGAAAAATCCAAGATGCATAAAGAGGAAACAAAAGTACATAAATGATAAAGGGAAATAAAAGTGATAAAGTACATTACTACCAATTGTATTTATATTTAGCTTTTACTGTTGGATCAAACTGAAATAAATACAATATTAGAAACAATAACATTTTGCATACCCAAACATAGGAGTGACACTTCTTATTTCATAATTCCATGAATTCCGCAATTCATTCCCTTTTATTCTGAAGCTTCGGATGTGAACAGATAAGTTCAGAGTAACATTCAGATCTTGTGCAACTGGTGACATCTCTGAATCTTCATGATATGCATTAATGATGTTGTCAGACTACTTTTTTATGCTTTAAGGTTTGCATGTGTATGAAGCGCTGCATGCATCAGTCTATCTGAGGAGTGAGTCACTGATTCACCAAAGGAAGAGAGAAGTGGATTTTCTTGCTGATACCCATCAGCTGTGGTTTGAAGACATTCTGGTGGATGCCCTCAGCCTTTGTTGTGTGTGATAGAGGGATGTGCAGCTGAGAGGAGAGATATCTGAGATAGGGAGGATGTGTGGTCCACACCACAGCAATCATTAAACGTCAAAGGAGATGATACTCGCTTGAGCCTCTCTTTACTGTGCATTTGTTTGGCTATTTAAGTGCGGCTCCATGCAGATCCTTAATGGCCGCCTGCACTGCAGCTGCTGAGAGCCGTGGCATACGGATGCTGCCCGTAATCGAGTTTGTGCGAGGCAGCAACAGATTGTGATTTGAAGAAGAGCGGTGGGATGTGGCAGATCCCGTGGTCTTTCAGGGGATGCGGTGGGCTCAGTGAAAGCCATATGCACCTTAAACTTTCCAAAAAAATGTTCTGCGTTTATAAGCTGTGTAAAATCTAGAGAATTATGGAGACTAATTTAAGCTCTTAATAAACATTTAAAATGGGCTGGATGTTTGTTTAGCAGGCAGAGAAGTGCTCGGATGACAGCACTTCAAATACCAGTAAATCTCCAGCTGGGTAGACTAGTTTGAGAATGTTTTTTTTGCACTAAAATGTAAGCTTTTCACATTTTAGTGGAACACATTGGCCTGTATCTGATGTCAAGGACCCCAAAATATGATGATAAAAGAAACCAATAGATTTTATGTATAAAGCTCTATTTAGGAAGTTTTTATTGCCTATATATATATATAAAAAAAAAAAAATATATGAAACATGTTCTGTAGTATGGGATTTTTGACTCAACAACATTGACTCAACCAATATAATTTTTTTTGAAGATGGGGTTATGCGTTTGTTTGACCAATGCCAGCACTTGATGGTCTCTGCATATTATTATTTATTGTACAATTATTTTAACATTGAAAAACATCAGTTTTAAAGTTGCCAGTGTATTTCTTTACTCATTTGAAAACTCCAACATCTAATCCATATTGACAGTGTTCGAATTTTGTGATTTTGAGCTCTTCTAACGATTTTTCCTGACCTTTCACACTGTACTCCAAAACAGAGTGGAAGACACTCACAGAGGACTGCTTCTCTCAGGCAAATCCCTGCTCCTCGCAGACAGACTAACCGCATTCCCTCCCCTTCTCTTCTTCTCGCTCTCATCTCCTTCCTTTCCTCTCATCTTCTGAGAGCAAATGAAGGATTGAAGGAAAGAGGGTAGGAGAGCATTGGGGACATGAGCAGGTCGATCAGCTGAGATGGAAAGGTGTGAGATCCCCTCTATCTTTTTGCCCGTGAACTTTTGGAATGTCATATTAGAAACGTGGCCTTCAAACGCATCGATTGGCTGCGCAACAAAAGCTCCTCTCGCCTGTAAACAATCATAACCGCCAGCAGCTCTTTCAGTCCACTGACTTCTAATATAGAATTATACTGCACTGAATGGTAAACATTTTGCAGATTGTGGTTGCACAATTGGCAGCTGTCACTGAATTATTGATATAAGATAGTTAAATGGGTATTCTGTTCTTTAGTTGGTTAGAGCTCTGCTGCAGGTTTGAAGGTCTTTGCTACATCATAGGGCGACTATAAAGTAAATTAAAATGCTTAATTAGTACGTTTTTTGTGCCAACTCCCACACCAAATGTTTCTTACATAGCAAGCATTAGCGTGTGCACTTGTGTGTACGTGCATATGTCAACATAATAGACTACAGCGTTGGCTGCTACTTTGAACCGATGATTAATGTAGCTTTGAAAGAGAAAACAAAATGATATATTTTTGTTTGTTTGGGAGGGAGCGCTTTGTTAGCTCCTCGTCTCTGTAGTCAAAGGTTTTTTTCTCCCTCATTGGCTCTGTTTACTGTTAAATGTATTTCACTCTCGCCCAGTTGTTAGCATTTGATCGTTCACAATGAGATAAACAGATGTCAATTACGAAGACCCAGATACAAATAAAGAGAAATTATGATAAAAAAAATAAATTTCACATTTCATTAAATAAAAAAAAAAACAAATGAAAAAAACAAAAAACACAAACAACTTCAACAATATGTAGAAGAGGTATGGTATGTAGGTCATTCCTGTTATGTAGTGCATTTTAAAATCTTAAATTAATCTCTTAAACTCTTAAAAATTCTGTTGTCATCCCACCAAAATGACGTCACTTCCTGGATAACTAGCTTTGTCACTTGGGGAACTAGCCAAATAAAAACAAACATAAACACACCATATTACAATTGGTTTTATGATGTTATTGAGAAACTGGCTTTATGATGTTTATAAACTGACTTTATGATGTCATTGGGGAATTGGATTAATGATGTCATTGAGAAACTGGCTTTATGATGTGACTTAAGAACCAGCTTGATAATGTCAATAAGGAACTAGTTTTTTATGTCAGGAGTTGACTTTTGTGCAAGAAAATATTACAAAAGGCTAACGGGGTGAAAAGTAAAAATGAGGACACGGGGAAGCTCTGTTTCTTGAGACAGAGAAATGATTACAGATTACATAAAGGAGGGGAAAAAAGTAAATGCACCTAGATTATGTATTATTTGAAGTTTCATGTTAGAATAACCCAGGACATGACTAAACTATTTTTAAATAGAGCAATTACATAAAATTGACTAAATAGCTCATAATGATTTCTATTATTAAAATTGATTTTGTCCATTATATTAAGACAATTCAAGTTCATATTTTTTATTTTTTTATATACAAATAATCTCCAAATGGAACATTTTTGGCACACTTAATATGATGGAAATATGAAAATGTATCTCACAGCAGGAATGACACAGGTTTGTGTCTGCCAGCAGAGGACGAAGGACATCAGTCCATTTTCGTGCCATTTAATCCGAGACTTTTTCTCTCTGACGTGTGCTGACGAAGCGGTCGGAGAGGATTACCCAGCGTCCACAGTCCTAGAGCTGCTCTTTGCTGTCTGGCCCAAAGTTCACCTTTAGGTGACCGGCCGTTTGGGGAAAGGGAGTATGTGTGGCATAAAGTGTGAGTGTGTGTAATGATCTGTCTTCCCTACTGTTTTTTTAAATGTAGCATGTGTATATATGTTCACAATTGCAAAGAAACAATTTACACTCATCATGTGGCCAGCAAGAAATGTGCTGTTGTTTTATGAATGATTTATGAGGGAACAGATGTTTGTGGCTTGCTAGACAGAACTCTAACAGAGTGACCTTGGCCCATACTGACAGAAATCATCAACATGCAGTATGGCTGAACACACATACTGTATATAGGCATGGAATCTGCTATACATTGTAGCTGCATGAATGCAATATTGTATGTAATTTCCCTCAATACCAAGATTAATAAGAAATGTGTACATACCTGTTAGATTAATTAGGTTAATATGTGCATCTAAACCCAAACTACTGCCTGTTCGCATTTATTTAAACAGTTAATTTTTTTTGTAAATCACAGTCATTCTACTAATTAACAACCACTTTAATCCTACCATTTTCAGAATGCGATAATGTAAAACCATCAATAGCGTTTGTTCTCTCTCCTGTAACTCTCTTCTTCTTCCGCCATAGGCGATTCTAGGTTTTATCTAATGGCTTAGGCAAATGGGAAAACTCTGAGGGATGAGATTTTTGCAATGCTGGTCATTAAATTGTAGTTAAGCCATTGAGAACTGACTTGAAATAAAAAAAAGATGGAAACTAAAGAACTGTTTAATAAAAAGCTGTTAAATATTCACACTGTGCATTTCCCTTCGCATGGAAATCAGATCTGTTAACACTGCGCTTTGCCTACACA
The DNA here is from genome assembly GCF_018340385.1 of Cyprinus carpio. NCBI lineage: Eukaryota > Metazoa > Chordata > Actinopteri > Cypriniformes > Cyprinidae > Cyprinus > Cyprinus carpio. Next base: position 7,359,739 of record NC_056575.1, read on the forward strand.
CTCGTTTTCGTGGAAGTGTGTGAAAATGAACACTTAAGGGAAAACACAGTCAGCATTCGCCCCCTTATTTCAGATCTTGCACCCGGTACAGTTGAAGGTCAATAAGAACATCGGTGACCCCTGCGATCGGATGATCTCCACTCACACTAACAATTGTTGATTTAATTGAATGGCTGGACTTGTATAGGGTGGAATCGTGTAGCTAATAGCCCTCACTGAGCTCTTTGAGAGATTAATTATTGCATGACATCGGTAGAAATACATTAAACATCAATAATATCATATACTGTATGCTAACCTTTCCTGTGCTTCTTGTTCCTTTTTTGCTCCTATATTAGCTGAACAAACTTTCCTCGAAGGGCTTTCTTGGCAAGACCTTACCTGTTAAAAATTTCAGAGGTTTCTTGCACCGAACCCTTGCCTCCTCTTTCCCCATGCGGTTTCCTCAAGAATCTCAACACACTTTCAAGCTGCTCTTCCTCCCATTTTGAGCTCCTTCCAAGAGTTTCTTTCTCCTCCCTTTCAATTCTGTCATTATTTACTCGCCTTCCTGTTGTTTCAAACCTGTATGACTCTCAAATCTCATTTACACCTCAGCAAACTGATAATTTGGCACATCATATACGGTTAGGAGATTTGAGAGTCAATGAAAACCAAAGTTTGGCATCAGTGCCATCAAACTTGGCTCAACACCTCTTGATTTTTGAGTAAGTTTTAATTAGGACATTTTTCCATTTTGTTTTCCATAGAGTAAAAAGTCAAAAAAGGCTTGGAAAAACATCCACATTGTGAAATGCCAAAGGCCTAGCTCATGAATATTAAATTAACTTGATTTTTTTTTTTTTTTTTTACTTTTGTGATAAATACTCCATGATCCTAAAGTCAAGTGTATAGGAGCATTTGAAAGTCAAAACTGTACAGAGTATAGCGTTGCAATTACAAATATCAAAAAATCATTTAAACAATTTTAAACAGCATATTAGTTTAGTTTTATCTAAAAATGAACAACACTACTATTTATGTACACTGATTCAAAAGATTTCTATTTCAAGTAAATACTGTTCTTTTGAACTTTACATTCATTAAAGAATTTGGGGGGAAAGTATTACAGTTTCCACAAAAATATTAAGCAGCAAAACTGTTTTCAATAATGATAACATTAAATGTTTCTTGAGCACCAAATCAGCAAATTTCTGAAGGATTATGTGACACTGAAGACGTGAGTAATGACAGATATATAAAAAAAAAAAATTCACAGGAATAAATTGCATTTCAAAATACATTAAAATAAATACCAGTTATGCATGTATTGAAAACTGAGCTCTCAATACACTGTGAGCAATTATTGTTTCTGATTTAAGAGCTCAACTAAACTCTACTGAGTTACTGGGTTAGTTGTCTCAACATCTGTAGAAACGTTGCCTCTATTAGATGTATTCCTGCCACAAGCTACTTCATAAAGTGGAGGGGACAAAATCAGCCATGGCACAGGGACACGTCCTACCCATCCAGTCAGTAAAAGACGCCTCCGTACGGAATTTCTCCAAGCAAATGCCTTTCATTAAAAAGCAATCCAGATCACACATGATTCTTCTTCCAGGAAAGACACAACTCGACAAGCTATAAATCCAGTCCACAGCCTGAGAACGTTAGTTAATTGCGTCCAAACAAAGTAAAACAGTGATGCTGTGACTCAGCAGGAGGAGGGGGATCAAATCGACCATCCCAATTAGAGCCAAGACCCCTCATGAACTTCATCCAATCAGAGAGCGAATAATTACACAGAGAAACATTCATCCTCCTCTGAAAGCAAAAAGACCACTGGAAAACAAGAGGGAGCAGATAATGAAGATTTTAAAATGAAATGGCTTTATGCGTACAGCACAAATGAATGAGATTATTAAAGAGAGTATGTATCGTGCTCTGGTTTGCTTTAATGGCCGGCCTTAGAGGAAGAAATATGTCCCTTTTATGGCAAATGAATGCAAAATTAACAAATGAAGAGAAGATGAGCCTCTTATAACATAATGATCTCACAGAGAGTGCTTCAATAACATTTTAGCATGTGAGTGGTGCAGTATTTTCAAGATGTAGTGTTCTCAGAGCCATTACTTTTCGGGATGACCAGCAAATGAAATGCAAGAACTGATGTAACCACTTGAAATGTTTCAAATATTTATTTGAAACATATCATCAAGGAAAAGTGTTAGTACTTCAGTATTAAAACATTTTGGAAGCACTAAGTTGGCTTGAACCCCTGCCGAATGGCATTGCTAAACTGGATTCCTTTTGCCTAAATTTAAAAATGTCTTATCTGCTCTGCAGTCTGTTTGCTGTTCAGATCAGTGAATCTAAATAGAATCTCAGAGAGCTTGACACTGTGTTGATAGTGTTCATAGAGAGGACAGAAAATGACAAGGACTAAAATTTGTCTTTGATATATGGAAAAAGAAAATAGGCAAGTAGGCTTCTTGCACAAAATTACCTACTTGATACATAAAGATATTACGTACTGATCTGTGCGTGTAATATTTATTTTATACAATACTTCAAGAAAAAAGTTAGTCTTGAGTAACACATTTTAGAGACAAAATGGTCAGTTTTTGTTTTAATTCCGCCAATAAAAATCACTATAAAGGAACAGCTCACTCAAAAAGGAAAATTTGCTGAAAATGTACTCATCATCAGGCCATCCGAGATGTAGATGAGTTGGAGTTTTAATTGGAAAAGCTTTGGAGAAATTGATCACTAATGGATCCTCTGTAGTGAATGGGTGCCGTCAGAATAAACATCACAATAATCCACAAGCAATCCACATAACACCAGTATCCACTAACGCCTTGTGAAGCGAAAAGCTGTGTGTTTGTGAGAAACAAATCCATCATTAAGGCGTTTTCACTTTAAACCTTTGCTTCTGGCCAAAATATAACTTCATAATCCATCATAACGCTTCCTCCAGTGAAAAAGTCCATCATGTGTGGCTGGCAAAGCTGCAATGAAGTGCTGACACTCAAAGGCCCTTTTTTATGTGTTGTTGTCAAATAAATTGCTTTTAAATAGTCTTGCATGCAAACCTACATAGGTTAATGATGCTCTTAGGATCTTGGTGTAGCACAGTATACATTTAAACATCTTAAAGGCTGCATATTTCACAGATGATGTGCAAGACATATTTTTATTGTGTGTATGTGTTTTTTTTTTTAAGGGCGCTATGTCACACTGCAGTAAGGAGAGAGAGGAAAAAGCGAGCGAGAAAAAGAAAATCAGTCCGATCAAGAGTTACAGGTTCTCTGCTAATCCGCCACGTCTCATACCTGACAGCAATACAAACTCTATAATCTTATAACTTATCACCATGGCAACATCCATGTTCTCAGTCGTAGCTCCAAGGTGAATTCACCAGTTTAGGATGCTCATAGGAACTACAGCAGAAATGCAGCATGAATGTGTAAACTACTGGAAAAATGAAAGAAAAACATGAAGCACACACAAAATGTACAATTTACATCCAGTTATTTAATTCAGCATCTAGCAATTAAAGTAACATTCTGTTTAAACACAAACTGCAAACATAGAACCCACTCAGAATGCAACTTCATTACCAAAGGGTTTGAAATCTGGAGAACAACCAAACTGTAAACTAAAAAAGCAGTGATTATATGTGTTGTCACGGTTTTCCTGCAGAGTAGACTGATTGTAAATTATACATTCTTAATATCTGATCTGTCTTTCAGGTGAGGGACATTCTGTATGCACAGAGGAAGCTGTCACAATCCTTTGTGTCTGACAAAGTGGGTTGTAACCCTTCCTTTGAAAGAGGAAATGCAAATGAAGGAATGTTTAAGTCTGTTTATTTTTAGTGTTCGCAGCTTCTCTTGTGGTCTTGTTTACGCTTAAGTGTACAGAGGTTTAATTTCCTTTATTATTTACTTCACTTTATTTACTCCACCTCATTTATGTTCTCAATTGTCTCTTTCTGTACTTTATATATTCTTTTGTATTAAGTACTCTATATCCTTTGGCAGTATTGCAAAATTTAACAGTCATAGCAATAAACATTTGATTAGATTCTGATGGAAACATAAACAGAGAGGACTAAAATAAATTTATGTATATTTTCGGGCATGCACTATGGTCAATTATTTTTAAAATACTATTATTAGTTTTTTATCTATCTATCTATCTATCTATCTATCTATCTATCTATCTATCTATCTATCTATCTATCGCAATAAATGACTAATTCATTGCCTCTCCTGGCTCATTGCTATTTATAAATCATCAGGATCCTGAAAGAAAGCATCAGTGTGTGTATGTATATATGTTATTCTTATTAATATTGGTAGCTGCAATCCATCCTCCAGTTTAGTTCCTTAGCCTAACTATATACTGTTGCAATGAAGTTGTAACCTTGATTCAGTTGTTAAATAATATTTTTTAATTACATGTCAAATTTTTTTTCAGTCCACTGCATCAATTCAGTCTTTATTTACTGAGTGTATTCACTCCAAAAACTTTTAAAGATAATTTTCTTAAGCCAAAATCAGAGCAAGGGTTCAGTCGAAACCAACAGGCTTAACTGAAATGGTTTTTCCATGTTGCCTTTCCAAACGTGAGTGTGATGTTGACCCAGTGCTTAATGTTCTATAGAATATTCCCCTTCTCTGATAAACAATGATGTGACATTTAACAAGCAGATGTTTACATAATGAATGGCCCCTGCACTCACTGAACAGCAGCAGCACAAATGAAGGTTTTACCGCAGTTAGGTCCCCCTCAAGAGAGTCACAACCATGTTGCCGCATCTGAATGTGTTTGTGAGCATTCATCCTCCAGGGTATGTGTTCTGTCATTCTGATGAAGTTTAAGGGAAGTACGGCACTACTTATCGTCCGCCAGCCAAAACACAACCTCTAAAATGCTGTATAATGACTCATTGCGCTTGCAGGAAAATTGAGATTGACATTTTGTTCTCATTGTTAAAAGAAATAGTTAACCAAAAAATGAAAATGAGGGTCCAAACATCCACAAGTAATTCACACCACTCCAGTTCATCAGTTAATGTCTTGTGAAGCAAAATGCTGCATGTTTGTAATAAACAAATCCATAATTTAGACATTTTAAAACCATTGCTTCCAGCGGAATCTTACCTTAAACAACAACAAAATATTAAAATAAAAACAGTACATACCTGAACCAGGAAGGAAATTTTACAAGCAAAACAGTACAAAGATGTATGTGGATTTTTACGTTAGAGGACAACAGTAGATGGATATATTCACTGGAGGAAGCGTTATTATTGATTATGGATTGCTATGTGGTAATGGTTTAAAGCTTTAATGATGGATTTTTTCTTACAAACACACAGCTTTTCACTTCAGGAGATTGTGATGTTTTTTTTTCAGCTTTTGAACTCTAATACTGACGGCACCCATTCACTGCAGAGGAGTAAGTAATATAAAGCAAAATTCCTCCAAATCTGTTCCTAAACAAACTCATCTACATCTTGTATGGCCTGAGGCTAGGTACATTTTCAGCAAGTTTTCGAACTTGTTTTCAAAGTTTTCAGAACTAGGAACAACCATACTGAAAAGTCAAGACTAGATTAGCATAGCTCAAAAAAAAAAAAAAAAAACAAGAGAGCACAAATGAATAAAACAGCAGAAAAGGCAATGATGCTGAAATGGATTTTCTGTCATTGATCCAGTTTGTGTGTTTGCATATGACTTACTTCATCAGATGAAGCAGAGAAAGGAATACACAGTCAATATTGTATCACAGGAAGCTTCAAAGTTTATGTTTTTGCTCTTTTCTTTTTGTAAGACGCAAAGGCACAGCTAGTTCTGTCAAGGGAACACTCACATCTCTGAGCAATTTTAAGGTTCAGCCTAGGGGTCACTGCAAGGCATGGGCGGGCTGTTTTTGCTGCACTTACTGTTTGTTTTTATTATCAGACTCCGTTCTGTTTTACCGATTGGAACAGCGGCACCTGGGAGCACAACAGTCTGCAGTGGAGTATTAAGTCCCATGGGCTTTCCCACCCTCCCATCTGTTTCCTCCTTTGAAAGAAGGAAAGATGTGTTACCCCAACATCACTGTAAAGCGCTTCTGGCGGGTAGCTGTGTGCCTGTAGCTCTGTTGTGGGAGTTCTTTTGTTGGTGTCGAGATGCTGTTTGTTTACTTTTCTCACTACGCAACTATCCAGTGTGTGCGTTTTTACCTGAAGGGTGTAATTTGGCGATAGTTTGCAATGCACTAAATGTTCCCTAACATATGTTAGAATGATGTTCAGCAGATGTTTTGTGGAAGGTTTATGGTTTAGATTGTTTGAATTTGCAGAGTTATATATGCCACATGATAAGGTCGATTGGTGAATGTCGTGAGGTCATCTGACAACAGTGTATAGAGTTCTGTTTTTTCTGCTTTTTTCAAACTATTGTGCATCATTCAGTAGTAAGCTAGTATTCAATTCTGAACAAAGATGATGTTAAAAATCATGCCCGATATTCAGTCAGTGATGTAAGGCTCATTGTTATGAAAGCCTGTTTCCACCAAAGTAAACAAAAAAATAAGCAATTGGGACTTTTTAGTTTCACGATTCAAAGCTTTTTCTGTAAACTCGAAATAAACTCAGGTAAACTGGCAATTATCGAAACATCAGAATTACAGATATAAACTTAGAATTCTGACTATTCTTCACAAGTTTTCATCAGTTTCACAATTCGGATATTTTTCTCAGAATTCACATCAGAGTTTACATTTTGCTTTTGGTTTGTTTGTGTCGGCCACTGAATAAAACGTAAAAAATTTCAACTTTTTATCTCGCAGTTCTGAATATTTTTTTTTTCTCACAATTGCGAGGTTATATCTCACAATTCCGATTTTTTAGTTTGTATAGTATAATATGAAAAAAGTCAGAATTGTGAAATATACAGTAAGTTCAGAAAAAGTCTGATATAATAAATAACACTCACCAACCATTAATTAATTTATTACTCCACTCCATAAACAAAACAACATACCATATTTTTGTGCTATCCTATCTTTTATTGTAATTAAAAATGTGTTAAAATCAAATTCATGCATAAAGTTACTTGAGGACACCTTTTCTATGAATACATTTTTTTATGTATTCACTTTTAATGTATGTATTTATTTATTTTAATTTTGTGTATTACTATATTAAGTGAAAAGAAAATTGTACTTGCAAGTACTTTGGCATAATCTTTTATTTTTGGGGAAAAAACATCTCTGAACATATTTTAATAAACTGCTTCTTAATATTTAAAAAAAATTGGTTCAAAGTGGTTCATGCAGAATCAAACAAGGAAACAAACATAAAAGAGTAAGTCTCTGAAGTCTCATAAAATATCAGATAATTTTGCCTTTTATGGTAAGACTAGTTAAGGTTAGTTCAGATCTTAGTGTCATGCTTTTAAAAACTGTGTGAAACCAGCACGAATGCAAAGAGTACATTAAGAACATGTTTGAAACTGTTTTTTAGATTTTATCGTGAATGCCCTCATCATGTCATTGACCCATTATATTCTGTACATTTGTACATTAAATAAGCATTGCATTGTGGGAGACTATTGTACACTGTTGTTGTACACTGCTTGTTTACAGAAAAATGTGCATATTGTGCAGAAAATACAGTACATACTGTATGAGTTGTATGGCTGTATGCTTTTCTGAACCTAGCCCATGTTGTTCACAATTACACACCGTGATCACACAGAACTAGAAACCGAGATTATGAGAAAACATCCTCTTTTCCCTGAGAGAGTCATAGCCACATATGTGCAAAACCCCTAAAAGATTCATGATGCCTCTCATTTTTAGTGTAACATTTAAATTTTTTAAAGGGGCCCTTATTAATGTTTGGTCCCAGGGATATTCTTAATGAAATGTGAATATTTCATCGGAGAAACATCCTCTGTTCATTTTGCGGTCTGGGTGATTTAAATTAGAGTGAGAAAATGCGTATTAGGCATGAACATCACACACGAATTTCAGGGTTTGTACACATCAAATTTGGACTTAAAAGTTTTACTTTGCTAAAAGTTATTTGTTGACTTTTCAAGGGGATTTTTGGTGAAGAGAAAAATCTTATTGATTGCTAAGAAGAAAAATGTGTGCTGAAACTAACCTCGTAACTTCTTTAACTTTGTAAGTTCCTTGTAACTTCAGCCTTTCAGTTCAAAAATGTGGAATTTCATATGAAATGATCAATATATTCATTGAGACAGAAGTCAATTTTTATTTATTTATTTATTTATTTATTTATTTTACTCAGGCAGAAATCACAGAAGTCAATTTTTATTTTAATTATTATTTTCTATTATTATAATGCATTTTTTTTTTATTTTATTTATCTCAGGCAAGAATCATGTGAAATCAATATACTGAGACAGAAGTACATATTTTATTTTAATTATTGTTTTATATTATTATAATGGATTTTATTTATTTATTCATTTAATTTAAGCAGGCAGTAGTTATTTTCTGTGAAAAAAATAAAACAAAAATCTTTTGGTAATTAACATTCTGCCCAGTGCATAGAATATTGCTTTAAGAATATTTTACTTTCTGACCTAGATCTAGCAAAGAATGATTTGTTATAACATGAGTCTCATGTACACATACTCTTAAGCCTTCATAATTAAATTTTGTTTCCCAGAACATTCTAGAAGCATCTGAATGACTGTAGGGAGTCTGTGAAATGGTGCTGTGCTATAGGGCCTCTCTGCTCTGCCCTCCTGTCATGTGCGAAATGCTTGAGCGTGTTAGTCGGGGCTCTGGGACAACTGGTAATGATCAGGTTTTAATTAAGACCCCTTCCACACTATATCAGAGCTTGCCTGCTCACTGGGGAAGTGCCCGAGCTGAAAGCAATTCATGCTTTGGAGGAAAAAAAGGAGAGAAAATGTTTGATTAAATGAAGAGATCTCAACAGACTGTCAGATTCAATACATTTAGGAGACGGTTCTTGTTCTGTGTTTTAAATGATTCTGTAATTAGATTCCTCTGTGATTTGCATTTTATTTGAAAAGAGAAAATTGAGCAGCTTTAGTCTTAGATATACTGGTCTGAATAACAACAAAAGCCATTTGAAAAAAAAATAAAGAAAATCAGTTACAAATGTTCTTCTAATTTCCTTGTGTCCCAAAATACATGTACAAAAATAGATAGCAGACATTATTATGCAGATATTTCTAAAAAATGTAGTCAGTACTAAAACGAATTTACTGCCCTGCATGCATTTGTGAATACTGCAAACTTATGTAGTCAGACAAGTCAGATTATATCTGTCTGTCTATCATTCTGTCATTTTATCATTCTACCTATTGTTCTATCCATTGCTCTATCTATTGTTCTGTTTATTTTTTATCTATCATTTGATCTATCTGTCTAGCATTCTCTATCATTCTAACGTTCTATTTATTGCTTCATCTATCTGTGACAGTAAAGACTGGAGTAATGTCTATTAGTTTTTAGAATATGTGTTTAATTCGATCAAGCATTTTGAGCAGCTTTAGGAGCATTTTGAGTGCAAAATCCAGTCTGAATGAAGAAAATGACTTTGTTAAAGTATTTTGACTATTCAGCATTATTGAGAGTTTAAGATGATACAAAGGCCTTTAAAAAATGGGTGAAATAAGCTGGAAGGAGAGATTGAACAGTAGATGTATAGCCTGCCATTTTTCCCATTGTTCCCCTGTAATATTAATGATCAAAAGTGTTTCTAAAGAAAGAACGATAGCCTGCTTCAGGTACATGTTGTGTGCATTGTATGTAGTCTCTATGTGTGTGAAGTCTGTCCTTGACAGAGTTGCTCCTCTCATGTCCAGTAAAGGAAATGAAGGCAGCACTCCCTCAGGTAACCCCCAACCGTCACTACAATTCCTCACACAGTGTGTGTGTTCGGTGCCCTGTCGCTTTGATTGATAGATGCAGGTGGACGTATTGAATATAGGTGTGAGGTCATAACTCAGATGAGATGGGAAGGTGGAGTGTTGCACTTTTTCTGTCAGGAGACGGACAGATGCGCAGATGAGCACGCGATTGAGAATGCAGATGAAAGGTTCATCAGATAGCTGGAGTGTGACTGTGATGTTGCTATTGCTGCATTAAAAGAGATGTGTGCACTCGCTTGTGAGAAACAAACGTGTCTGCCAAGCTTTAAAATGGTAATTTACAAATAAATTACACCAGCAGTCCATTTCTTTTGTCATTCTCTCACACACTTTCACTATATTTTGGGAACGTTATCACAGCTCTATATTTCTTGGCCCCGAAAACCATTTCCTGCCCAAATTGTTTCTATTCTCTGAAACTTATCTCTTCTGAATGAATGAAGGGAGCTTATGGATTGAAGGGATGCATTTCCAAACCTTTACATTTGGGTAACAATAGCAATAGTCATCTGTGAGTTTGCAGTCTTTATTTCACTGACATTTTGTGGTGAATAATGTCATTTTTTTTTCTTTGCAGGTGCACGTTTTGTGTGCATGTATCTGTTTGTTGGCTCATTTGCATTCAGATTACTCTTGTTCTGTGTCTGCTGCTTCTAAAGCTAATGCAGCAGAGGAAAAGATTGATTGCGGAGACTTTAGCTGAGTCCATGAGCATCAGGAAACATTGAGAAAGCTTTCAATCTCTGTTTGCTTTCCCATTTCTCCCAACAGGAGAAACAGCACAGGTCATGCAAAATTCAACAGCCAACAAGGGCACAATGTAAGAAAGAGGTCTAAAGAACATCAAATACAGACACACACTTTTGTCCTTGAAAGTATGCTCGGCGTGTACTGTACATAACTTTATTTATGTATTTAGCAATTATAATTCTATTTCAACATGCTGAAAACACTGTAAATTTGGATTAAATATTAAATGGATTATATATATCAGTACAATTAAATTAAAAGTAGGTAAAAATGCAAGAATAAAAAAGGCATTAAAATACATTAAATACCTATTTTTTCATAATTTATTAGATTATTTTGTAAAATTATAAAAATAAATACATATAATTAACAAATATAAAAACAAAAATTATCTATTTTTATACTTAAATTGTTTTATTGTTATTATTTGTAATATATTTATAAGTACTTTATACATTTGTGTGTATACAATTATTCATTATGTGTGTGTGTGTATGATGAATTTTGATTTTTTAAATGTTAATTTTTAACAAAACAACTCACAAAAATAGACGTACAATTCAATACAAAAATATATAAGCTTAATAGTTGCGCTCTTTGAATATTAAAGCTGTTAGAGTTGTTTAGTTAATTTAAATAAAATAATTTATTATTTATTATTATTAATAAAATTATTATTATTAAAGGGAGCATGTTTTACATCCTCTCCATAAATTACCCTTGCATTTTAACATAGAAACGGCTCGATCAGAATCCGCATGCTTCTGCTCGCTGAACGATAACAAATTGTTGGATTTCTTCTGGGGTTTGGCAAATCCCCTGGTCATCCTGTAGTGGTATTACCCTCCATTGCCATGGAATATCCTCTCATTCCTCTATGGACCACTGTGGGATTGGACAGCGAGAGATGAGAGGAAACGAGAAGGGAAAGAGAATGAGAAAAGGATATGATAAAGGAGATGAGATGCAGAAGTGATAGCATCTTTGTGGGAATGGTCAAGGGTGTGTGTTTGATTGTTGTGCATCGGAACAGGCCTTAAGGGCAGGTTGGCTATTGTTGGAAATGCAGTTCTCTATAAATAGTCTCAGTAATAGTTGGTCCAAAGGGTACTTTATGTAATTGATTCTCAGCTCCAGAAATAGATCTGTCCTCTGATCATAGCTTTCGGTTTCCTGCACCACATGAGTAGGGCAGAACAGCTTTAGGACGTCACACTTGGATAGTCCCATTATGTTCTAACACCATATGTGAACATCTAGATATAGCTCTGTTCCAAAACCTAGAAGCTGCCTACCTACAGTAGAACGCATTTTAAGAAATGTTCCTATGAAAGTAAATTGTTCTATTTTCATACTTTATATGTGTAACTTAATCTCTCAATTCTGACAGGTTTTCATGCTTGCAACATTACACTGTATCTCAAAAGTGTAACTTTATATCACAAATGCAACTTTTTTCCTCTTGATTGCAATCATCTTATTTCAATTATGATTGTCTTTTTCAGGATTGTCACACTTGAGAAAGCCAACATACTGTTATTCTATTAAAACTTATATTTTTAAACTTATATTTTTCTTTTGAAACTAAAATTTCTGACTGTGAATTTTTGACCCCTCAGCGACCACCCGGATTGCTTTAGCTGTCTATCTATCCTGGCCTTAAAACCTTCAAAATTCTGGTTTTTAAAAATACTTTAAATTTCAGACATAAAACCTTTAAACTTCAAAATTTTAAAATTTGACTTAGTCACCATCAAATTTTGTCCTAAACGTTATTTAGTTATCTGAATTACAACTGACAATGTGAAATATCTCACAATTGTGACTGTATTTTTTATTTATTTATTTATTTGTAACTGAGGTTTTTTTCTGAATTGTGACTTTAATGACTTCATATCAAAATCTTAAAATCCAAAAAGGTGATGCTTTTTCATAACTGACTTGTAACTGACAGTGTGAACTAATATCTCAGTTACAGTATGACTGTTTTTCTTGTAATTGCAACTTTCTTTGAATTGTGACTTTATTATTGACTAATTTAAAAAAAGAATAGTTAGATTACAAAATTGAACTGATTCATTTAATTTTATTTCTTTAATCTAATCAAACTTTTTTTTTTTCATTTTAGTAAAAGTACGCTTTCTCCCCAATATTTTTGTGTATTTTTTTTTTTTTTTTTTTTTTTTTTATGTACGTATGTTTTCTCTATTTTAATGTTTATTAGAACATTGTGCTGTTAGCTTTGCATCACACTGACACCAGACTCTATTGAATCTATAGAGCTATGAGTTGTTTTATGTAGAGCATTTGAGCAAGACTGCTCATTTGGGTTTTGGAACAGAAATATTTTTATGCCTTGTCCTAACTTCCTTATGTTTCTTATAACCAATTATAAGAGTCTCTCTGCGACCTGCCTCCGTTTTGCTCCACCTGTGTCATGTCCTTATGGTGCTTCTCTCCCTGGAGTGGGTCAGTCCACTGGAACTGGAACAAATCCATGTCTAACAAGTGAAAATAAACCCAGAATCCTGAAGTGCACTTGTGAGAGTGGAAGGGAGAGAGTGTATGTTTCAAGATAATTACTTCTCTGCACTTCAAAATGTGTGTGTGTGTGTGTGGGTGTGTTATGGTCTTTTGGGAGTAGATTTAATATTGCAAATCAGACTGTTATTAAGAGTGTGTCAAGTTTATTTTTTGCACATAGAGTCACAGCACAATCTAATGTCCTGCAGCGCTGGATGTAAAGTGTTCGGGGTGTGTGTGTGCATGTATGTATGCTGAAATCATGATATTAAGGTTGTCTCATAGGCAGCCACCATCTGTTATCAGGGCTCTGAGGCCTCATGATGGGACAGGAAATGTCACGATTGTCTCTGCAGGGTGTGTGTGAGATAGTTCCCCTCACACCATGACTTGCAGGTCAGTTATGGAGAACGGTGACCTTTGACACCTCTCAGACCACATCAGGTTTGAAGTGATTATACGATAAAGGATGTGTTTCAGTGGCCCAATAGTGACCTTTGTACTGGACCAAAAAGTCTATTCAGCCATCTTAAGTGAGATTTCACATTTTTAGAGGAAAGGTTTTGCAAAGTCTGTCGATGCGATATGAATTTTACTGTATTTTAAATATAAACATTTATTTTTTTTAAACATTAAATTTACATCAACATTTCTTATTATACAGTGCATTCAGAAAGTATTCAGACCCCCTTCACTTTTTTTTTTTATTTTATGTGGCAGCCTGAAACTACAGTTGTTTAAATCCCCCCCCCCACCACTATCTGAAATAGCTGAAATGGGTCTGAATACTCGGTAAATGTGATGTTTCAGTATTTTCCTTTATAATAAATTTCTAAAAATCTGTTTTCATGTTGTCATAATGGGGTACTGAATGTAGATTAAGGAGAAAAAAATATTTAAACGATTTATCAACAAAGTATCAGACTGCAACAACAAAATTGAAAAAAGTGAAGGGTATGAATACTTTCCGAATGCACTGTATGTTAATTCTATTTCAATTGTATTACATAAATATAAATTGACTTTTTCTTTTTCTTGTAATGTGTGTGTGTGTGTGTGTGTGTGTGTGTGTGTGTTGTTAGAATAATCATGATCATGGGTTACTTTATTACTGTATTTATAAATTTAAACTTTTTATATTTAAAATCAAAACAGACATTTAACTTCAAATTTGAGGATTTCTGATCATATTATAATAATAATATATATATTATATATATATATATATATATATATCTATATATATATATATATATATATATACATATAAAGTATATTAAATATACAAAATTTCCTTTATGTGTATTTGTATAAAGTATGTGTTTATACATACAGTATGCATTTTTATTAAACTTGTAATATAATATTTATGCATATAATATGGAATATACACTTCCCGTTCAAAAAAATAAAATAAAATAAAAAAATTCACCACCTGGATTTAACCAAGCAAATAGTTAAGATCCTCCCATTGGACAATTACTGCATGGATGATTGTTATGTGCCCAAAGAATGAGGTTAGCTGACTACCTGAAAATACTGAATGACTAGTTTATTCCATCAATTAATTTTTTCTTCCCTGATGGCACGGGCATATTTCAAGATGACAATGCCAGGATTCATCGGGCTCAAATTGTAAAAGAGTGGTTCAGTGAGCATGCAACATCATTTTCACACATGGATTGGCCACCAGAGTCAGACCTTTACCCCAATGAAAATCTTTGGGATGTGCTGGAGAAGACTTTGCACAGCGGTCTGACTCTCCCATCATCAATACAAGATGCTGGTGAAAAATTAATGCTACTCTGGACGGGAATAAATGTTGTGACATTGCAGAAGCTTATCGAAATGCTGCCATGGCGAATGCGTGCCATAATCACAGCAAGCTTATCGAAATACTGAGTGTGGAGTGTGGACGGACTAACTTTTTTTTTTTTTTTTTTTGGACGGACAGTGTATTTAGATATTAAATATATTTGCAAATGTTTTTAGAAAATGTGTACATATACATACACATTTATATGAATAAAAAAAACATTTATTTGCATATTTGCACAAATCAATAGCTACTGTGTACTATAATCATGAGGAAATGTTTAACTTAATAACCATCACGAAAACTGATACATCCAGCTCAGAGTTTTTAAATATCTTTTGGACAAATATCATTTTTAAAATCCAATTTCTCAAAGAAAATTTCTAAATAATATTTTGATATCTTATTTAGAAAAGCAAATCAAAAAAACAAAACACATCACAAATGAAAAACAAAAAAGAAAAAAATGCAATCCTAAAACACTTGACAATAAATTGCACACTAAATTTAGAAATGCAAATGTAACACAGATGTTATAAAATTTAATTAGCACTTCAGACCATTATACATCCAAATGAAAGAGTTTATTGCTATATCTTGACATAAAATATTGTTGAATAAAGAAACTTCGCCCACGTGGGCATACAGGTCCTTCTCATGAATAAAGGCATACTTTTTTAGGTCCCTTCTCAACAAATTATTTGACATAAATATATGACAGATATCAGCATTTGACTTTGTTCCTTATTTGCTATAGTTTAGCTCAAATATGAAATAAAAAAATAAAAATAAATGACATATAATACATAATCATAATTTTCTGGGAAGGTGCTTTAGTTTAGCTCTCGTATGAAAAATGAATGTGGCATTTAATGAATCATCATACTTGACCTATATGTCACACTAGTCTGTTAGTGTACATGAACTGCCACACTGAGAAAGAATGTGTGTGTGGGAGAAAATGGTCATTTTTAATATGCTCTTCCATAAACAGCCATTTCTATGTGTATTTCTATCTGCAAGGGCTCAGATGTCGGATACATGCAGGTCTCCTTCCTTAAGACTCTATAAGCAGAAAGATTAAATGTGACATCTAAGTGTAACGTGTGAGCCGCGGGGAGATCTGCGCTGGGCGGTAATGAGCCTTCAGCTGGATCACAGAGGATACGGCGAAAAATAACGCAGGAAACAGGTAGTTATTTCACGTCAGGACACTTATCAGACCACACATGGAAATGATTCGCACTCTTCACTGAAATACTGACAGCCTATTAGCCAACCATCAGAATTCCTGCTCCAGAAATCCAGGGAGAGAGAGAAAATATTGAAAGCATCTGTCAATCTGATTGAATTGTAAATTTTTGATGTTATTCCGTTGTGTCGTTCTTGTGTGTGTTTACACATTTAGTGTTGGTTTAGTCAATGCTCAAGTTTTGTATTCCTTTCCAATTAGTTGACGGCAACCAGAATGTCAGCGCTCTCTTGTAGTAATTGCACTTTGATCCTGACATGTCTAGTTGCTTTTGAAAACTGTGGAGTCGGATTTGGAGATTCTCCTTAATTGCAGAACTGTAGGTGTATCAGGGCCTCGTCGTCTTTGAAATCCAGGCTATAAAAATAGCATAACACTCCAGCTAGACTTGAGTGCATTCATTAATGGCTGTCCTGGTACTAGACTGGCAAAAAATAACTAAAAAATGTAGAGTAAGACAACTGGATATTTTTTGTTCTCAGTAATGTTGTGTGCTTAACATGATTTACACAATTAGGACATGTATATATTGGAATGTCTTATCAACCAGTCGGGCTCTCATTTTTGAAGTCAGTTTACAGCTGGTTTATGTCATAAACAGGAACTTCAGCACCAAGGCATGATTAGTTTCCGGAAAACTGTGTAGGAAATCTCATTTAGTCAGGAGACAGAGTCAGACAGACATTTAGGAAATTGCCTCTTTTGTGCAACATGAAATGACATCCAGTGTTTCACTGTTGCTTTCTTTACTACTTTATTCTTATAATTTAAATTTACCAGTGCTTCTGCTTTATTATAGTAATTTTGACTTTATTCTCAAAATATTACTTGTTTATTTTCAGTCCTACAACTTATTTTTTAAATTATAGTATAATCTCAGTGCTACTACTTTATTATCATAATTTTCACTGCAAAACATTACTAGATGAATTACATAGTTATGACTTAATTCTCCAAATATTACTAGTTTAACATCAATGTTAATACTTAATGTTAAGGTTAATTCTTAACATTTTCACAATCAAAAGTTGTATCTGTTAACATTTTAATGTATTGTTAGTTCACGTTAAAGTTCTACCCTAAAGTCGCACTAATATGTTACAACACACACACACACACACACACACACACACACACAAATCTTGATGTTTATCATGCATATTTTTAAATGAAAATAAAATTGCATAACTGAATTCAGTATTTTGCTTGTTTTTGTTTTCAACTAATATCATTTTAAAACTGCACAGAAAAATGTACAGTCCTTGTGTAATGTATAACACATTTAGACTTAGTCTGATATTCTTACACTTATATCACGACATATGCAAAACAGAATAATCCGACCTTTATTGCCAAGAAAAACAAGTAAAACATTGACATCTCATGCAATTTACTGGCAAAATATGTCTCTCTTCCAAGAAATAATCAGTGAAGGCTGGGATATTGATGGAAGCTAAAGGTCAGTAGAGATGATTCACTGATGATAAGATGCTGATTTATGTTGTATTGAGATACACTACATGGCCAAAAGCATGTGCACTGACTCCCTATTAATGCCAAGTGCTTTGAAATTAAATATTTAACAAGCACATATTTATGGGGTTTGTGTGTCCACATAAATTTGGCCAAATAGTGTAGATGACAACAGCTCATCTTTGTGTTTTCATCACCATGACTGAATGTTCAAGGAGTGGGATAGCTCTTACCCCCAAAGGCCATTTCATGAAGCGTCTAGAAAACACATCATCAAAATTCAATCACAGAAACCTATACAGTATGTATTACTTCCTACTGTTCCTCTCACACTTCATAATAAGCCCCCGTCGCCGAAATAGACTATATTGCAAGTATTTTTTTATAAAATAAGCTGCTCTTCTTTGAGTTTGTGAGTTTTAAAAGATGACACCAGGGTTAAAGGACTAGACAAATCACATATGATTTGAAAGCCAAGACTTCACTCAAAGCACAGCATACAGTGCTGCTTGAAAGTTTGTGAACCATTTAGAATTTTCTATATTTCTGTATGAATATGACCTAAAAACAACATTAGATATTCACACAAGTCCTAAACGTAGACAAAGAGAACCAAATCAAACAAATATTATACTTGGTCATTTATTTTATTCATGAAAATGACCCAATATTACATATTTGTGAGTGGCAAAAGTATGTGAAGCTCTAGGATTAGCAGTTAATTTGAAGGTGAAATTAGTCTCCACCTGATCAGGGATGTTTTCAATCAATGGGATGACATTCAGGTGTCTGTGTGTGTGCCCTGTTTTATTTAAAGAACAGAGATCTACCAAAGTCTGAACTTCACAACGTGTGTTTGTGGAAGTACCATGGAATCGACAAAGGAGATTTCTGAGAGAAAACAGTTCTAAACAAATGTATTTTGTTGCGACAGGACATCAGTGGATGGAATTTTTCGCTGAAGGAAGTGTTTTGATGAAGCATGCACTTGTATTTTGGCCAGAAGTCAATTTAAAGTAAAAAAAAAAATGCATTAATGATGGATTTGTTTATTACAAACATGCTGGTTTTCACTTCACAAGTCATTAGTTGATGGACTGGAGTCATGTGGCTTACTTGTGGATTATTGTGGTGTTTTTATCAGCTGTTTGGACTCTCATTCTGATGGCACCCATTCACTGCAGAGGATCCACTGGTGAGCAAGTGATGTAATGCTCAATTTCTCCAAATCAGTTCTGATGAATAATAGGCCAGAGGGTGAGTAAATTGTCAGCAAATTTTAATTCTTGGGAGAGCTGTTAAGAAAATGCATTCCTAAATTTATCTTTAGTTTTTGTCAATGTTATCCTATATTTCCAGTATTGGTCCTATAACATGAAGCCTATTTCCTGCACCGATTCCTTCCTTCCCCCATCCTGTTCCAGAATGGTGATGGCCACAGATGTTAGATGGACATTTAATGCTTTTGTTCACCTGAGCAATGATATTTGTCCTCTGTTTCTCCATCTCTTTGTCTCCTTTTCTCTCTGGACAGTCGTGGTGGCCATCTGTCATCTACACCGAAGGGTACTTTTTTTGTTAAAGTGAAATATGGAAAACACTCACACATATCACAGTCTGTCATGGACGTGAGAACAATAGTTAGTGCTGTAGGGTTTTTGTAGTTTCCGTAACACAAAAGTGGTCTATGGAGCCTTCTGTTATGCAGTCTGTCCCATAATGCAGCACTTGTTTGTAATGGAAACGGTAAAGGTCTCTCTGATGCCAGTGATAACACACTCTCACACAGCGACCTTCACACCCAAGCTCAGCTGTACACCTCTCTACCCTCTCCAATGGTGCAGTGTGACTCTCGACAGGCTGAGGCCATCACTCCTGATGAGGAGCGAGCTGCGTTCCAAATCACAGGGTCCCTACTCAGTGTTCACTGCTCCATGCACACTGAGCACAGAATGACTGTTAGAGTGCTCTTCACTTGACAGAATCCATTCATTTGGAAAACACTGCAACATCACACAATACATTTGACAGTCATGTATATTAAAGGTGTTGATGTATGATGTGCACCACTATATTTTCATTTAAATTGGAAATGTTCTAAAATTGAAAGCAGTGATAAAAATAATATATAGATAGTCTGGATCTACTGGAAACAGAAAATAAATTCTTTGTCAATATACTATTTTTGTTCATTAAAATAAAACATAATATTATATGTCAATGTTAAAACTTAATTGTTGTAGAAAGGCCTATTATGAAATTATTCTCAAAGCGCTTCTAGTCTATTATTTATTACTTGATTTAAGTTTAAAATGCTGGAATTAATTTAAAATGTCTATATAGCTATAATTTGTGATGCAATATCAGACTTGCAGAATATTACTAAACTTATTGGTATAAATATATTTTATTTCTGAAATATTTAAAAAATATAAAAATAGTATGTTGTTGTTATTTAAATTACTTGATTCAGTGTTTAATTTTTGTTGAATTCCAATTATTAAAAAAAAAATCATTAGTTTCAAAATATTACTTTAACCTTGTTTTATTTCTAGCATTTGTATCACTATTATTATTATTATTATTATTATTATTATTATTATTATTATTATTTCCTTACTTTAGAATTTATTTAATTCAATTATTAAATTATTAAAAAATATTTAATGAAATAATTACTTATTTAAAACTGTATTCTTGTGTAATTTATATTAGTACTTTAGTTAAATATGAATCAAAACCCCTAAATCTAGTCTGACTAATGACTGCTACAATGTTAATACACATAAATGTTTCATATAAATATGTTTAGTTAAGTGACTCTTATACTGAGCGTATACATTCCCAGCAATGCACGAACACCCCATTTAGTCCACTTTGCAAGCCTATTGGAATGTACCGAGATGTTTTAGATGTGTGTTGGGTGTGAAAAGCGTAAAGGGAAAGTTGTTTTAGGCTTAGTTAAACGCCTGTAGTGGAACAATGTCATGATAACCTTGAGCCAAAAGTCGTCTTTTGGGCCATTCCCTCTCTCAAACTCATTATGAAAAAAAAAAAATCAGTGTTGAAACGCCTCCAGATCTCCTTTCCCTGATAAACACAGGTAATCCTTCCTGCTCACAATCTCATTTCTGTGTTCAGACGTCTTGAAAAGTCCTAGCAGCTTGTGTGAACGTGTGTTTTCTGTTTATTGGCCAATGGCCGACATGTGATTAATGACTGAGTTAGAAAGCTATTAATTGTGTTATCATCACTGAAGTAACATTTGTATCAGTCTCTCTCCCGTTCCCTGTCTGAGATTACTGATGAGAGCCAGAGCGAGAGTGTGTGTGGTGGAGGGTCACTTTTTAGGGAGTATAATTAGATGTTATTGGAGTCCAGATGTTGCCTGCCTGGGTCACACCTGGAGAGAGACATTTCAGGCACAGAGATGTAAGAGTTCACACCCGTGAACATCTGTGTCTGCAATCTCGTGTGTCTATGTGCACAGTGTGTCACAGTTGTGAAAAAGCATCTGCTGTTGCTATGTTTAGAAAGACTTCACGTTTTGACGGTAACTTCCTGATTTTCTTTTTTTTTATTGTGGATCTGACTGTGTGTAGCAACTATTTTGTGCTTTTAGTGTAGTGTCACTTTATTTTAATTTTTTACTGCTACTACTAGTAGAATCGGTTTGTTTGGTTGAGCTTTTTATAAAAGATTGAGTAATTAAAAAAAGTGTTAATTTGTCAAAAAAATGGAGAGAAAGAGAGAACTTTTGAGCAATATGAGTGTAGGAACTTTCATACTGATCAATATGCCAGTATTAGGATTTATATTATTGCTATTGAACATCAAATTTTAATTCAGTTACTGGACTGAATTTTCTGAATAGTTTATTATTAGTACACTTGTGTGGTTTAGCGCAGTCTATGATAGTTATAGATTTGTATGACCATATTTTAATATAAAAAAACATCTGAAAACAGTGGATATAATGAATATGCAAAAAAAAAAAAAAAAGTGCGTGTGTAGGCGAAGTCAGTAAGTTTTAGCTCAATGCTATAACATTAACTAGCATTTTCTGGAAAAAGAAAATCCTCATTTGAAAAAATAATAATAAAAAAATAAAGATTAGTATTATTAATAAATTAATCTAAAATCCATAAATTAAAAAATTAGTGCTGTCAAATGATTAATCACGATTAATCGCATCCAAAATAAAAGTTTTGTTTACATAATATATGTGTGTATACTGTGTATATTTATTATGTGTATATAAATACAAACACATGCATGTATATATTTAAGAAGAATATGTTATGTTTATATATTAAATATATTTATATATAATATAAAATATAAGAATATAAATATATAAATGTATATACATGTAAATATTTTTCTAAATATATACTTTATGTGATAGTGTGTATTTATATATACATAATAAATATACACTGTACACATACATATATTATGTAAACAAAACTTTTATTTTGGATGCGATTAATCACGACTAATCATTTGACAGCCCTAATAAAAATAAATAAATAAAGTCACAGACTCAAAGCACAAGGGATTGTGTGCAGTATTAGCCCCAAAAAGCATACGAATGCATACATTCAAAATCTACCAGGTTTTTTAGGACTGTTGTGAGCTAGATTCAAACCTTATCATCACATTAGCACCACTAAGCACTTAGACTTGGCTCTGTTGTACACAGCATTAGTTATGGGTTAAATCCACTTGCATCCACAGTACAGAGCGGCAGTATTGGTCTGTGACTGATCAGTTATTTACAATCTGTACTTGCGTCTGTAGCCCTGAGATAACAGGAAGAACGGCGGTGGATGAGTGGAGAACGAATGGCTTGAGAAATGAGGTGGGATGTGGGGTCAAAGGTTGATTGCTGTCAATAGACATCAATATCAAGGGTGTATAGACCAGTATTTGTGTGTATGTGAGTGTGTTGGAAGCATGCAACACTCGATTAGTTGTGGTGATGTGATGAGTGTCATGGACTGACACATTGATGTGCTGTCACAGCCAATCAGAGTGCAGAATGAATGACAGCACGCGAACATGGGGAATGTCAAAATGTGTAAGATGCTTTTTTCATATTAATGATTTGAAGGCAAGTGTACACCATTTATTTGCTTACAGGTACTTTTAGGCAGTCTGGATCCCTTTAATTCCCATCTTTCCCCCATTAATGAAAATCCTGACTGTGTTTGCACTGGAAGCAGCAAATGTCTCGAGGCTGTCTACACTAGAAGTATTGAAGCTGAACCATTAGAATGTTCTAGCACCTGTTGAGAGCTCAAGGCTACTGTACACATCAGCAGTGAAAAAAAAGTACAATATGCATATTCATGAGTGAAAAGAAAGGAAAATTTGTCACTTTCCATTTACAAGGTTAAAAAAAGGAACAAATTCTTTATGAAAGGATGCGCTACAGAAAATGTTAATAGTGAACCTTCGAACATCAGACTAAGTATAGGAGCCATTTGATTTTCCACTAATTTTATAAAGATTTTCTGTAGGTTTTACAACATTGTTACCTTAGGAAATGTCTGTACTAAATAGTTTAAAACTCTAGCCAACACTATACATTAATACTACCAAACACAAAAACACAAAACACACACACACACACAAAAAAAAAAAAAAAACACACACACACACATATATATATATGGAAATGTATCATGGTTTCCACAAAAATATTAAGCATCACAACAGTTTTCAACATTTATAAGAAGAAATGTTTGAGCACTAAATCAGCATATTAGAATGCATTCTGAATGATCATGTGATACTGAAGTAATAATGCTGAAAACTGATCTTTATCTAAAGAATAAAACTAAATTTTAAAATATATAAAAATAGAAAGCAGCTTTTAATCAAATTATATAGTCAGCAGTTATCATCAAATACATTTAAAATAAATATATTGTCTTTGGTATTTTGGTAATCTTATAGTTATTATTAGTGATTTCCCATAAAGTGAAGAGAGCATTTTTTCTCTCTTTTTTTTTTTTTTTTTTTTTTTTTTTTTTTTTTACAGTAACTTTGCTAAACACTGAATTTTTGAGCTTGAAAGATGCTATCAACACTACAATTCCATTAAACATGCAGAATATATATGAATAAATCATTTAAATGTTGGTGGAAAGTGTCACACACAAGCTCTTGTGTTTATGGAAAGTATACTGAAGGTGTCACATCTCACAATCAGTATTGTTTCATCCGAGGTTTTCACTGCTCCCTGTACACCTGCGTTTCTAAACACCTACTATAAATCTCAAATGTTTCTTTTGTCTGACTCAAGGGACAAATACACACACAAACACCACACATACATAACACGTGCCCCTTTCCCAAAGGACGGTTTTGAGGGAGGGTCCTGGAATTCAGGGATCGATGAGTTTCTGAAATGTGAGGCAGGTTTTAGTGTTTTAAGGACAGCTGTTGGCATGATGCTTTATGGGGCTCATTTGAGAAAAAGAATACTGGCACAGCCATTCACACTGAGATTACTTCCATGAATAAATAATGACTCTAATGGAGAAGCCAATATATAAAGCAACTGCCATCATTACAAATGCTCTAAACACTTATTAGCCGTTGAAAGAATGGTTGTTTTTCAGGGTTTAAATTATTCTAGACAATCATTTTAGTTAATGTTGACTGGATGACACTCTTCTGTGAGGCCTAATGCACAAAAACAATCATTTGACAATTTTGTTTTGGTCCTGTCTGTTTACATTTCACTTAATACACAATTGAGTTTCTTTATAACTGCCCAAAATGGCTCACACTAGTAAACAAATCCACTCAACATTAATCTATTGGGTCACGCGGTTATTGCTACACTGTTTTATCTTCCATTTAATCAAATTAATTACATGAGACACTTATTAATTAATAAGACTGTACACAAATAATGCATGTCAAACCAGTCTTGTGTGTTTTGGCTGTTTAGATTCAATATGTGCCAGATATCAGTGAACAAGTCAGAAATTCCGCCTAAGATACTTCAGGTGGTGACTTTTTAAGGTCAGATTTATGACTGATACATTTGTCATTTGTTTGTTAAACAACGTTATGTGCTGAGAGTTACAGAATTCGATACACACAAGTACAATGTAACAAAAGGCCACTGGAGGTGAGCTGATGTGAACCCAAGAGTTAATTAAATCGATAAACAAAAGAAAAGAAAAATGATAAACAAAAGGCTTGGCTTGGCTTAACTTAAATGTGAATATTAAAAAGAAAAATGAAACTCACCAACAGCGGTTACAGGGAATGATACACGACAAACTAACATGGCAAACATAAGGACTTAGACAAGGGGAACACATGACTATCACAACCAGAACGCACAACCACATGACAATGAACCAATGAGAACATGACACTTAAGGCAAAGGAACAAAATGACAAGATCAGATGAGGGCAAGGGAAAGACATGACTATGATAAAAAGCAAAATAAAAGACATGAAAACCATGAACATGAAACAAAACCCAAACCCCACATTTCACATGCGTTGTCCAAATGAACTGGCATGTTTATCTTTTCCAGCATTGTTACTTGATGGCCTATAGTTTTTGATTTTCCAGAGGTTTTTGTGAAAAAGGATTGTTTGACATGTGGGAGGGTGATTATAATGTTTGTTCCCTCTCAGAAACAAAATTCTGTCTGTCACATGGCCCTAGGGGTGAGATAAAGACTTCTGCCACTCACAGAGACTGACAAAGAACTCTAACAGAGATAGAGAGAGAGAGAAAGGGAGGGAGGAATATAAAATGAGAGAATAGGCTAATCATTCACTGCGGAGTCTGCGGTACCTGGTCCACTCATAAAACTGCCTCTCAGAATCAGCATGCAGATCATTTCAACCCCATCAATTCAGCCAGGTGTCATGATGCGCCCATCCACTTTCAAATCCATCAACAATCCTATGAGAAATCTGCGTGGGGCTTTTGGGGAGGTTTGTCACCAGCCATCTCTAATTCCATTAGATGTTGTTTACACCTGATATTAATATCCATTTCAAGATGACAACGTTTAAAACAAGTGTAAATGGGGTCCAAAACGTGATGCAATCAATCGAACCACATGTGGTAGTCAAAAATGCATGCCACTAATTTTCATTTGTACTGTAACTGGCAATCCATCCTGATGCATCATGAAGAGTGGATGAACCAGCTACTCACCTATAAAACAAGGGTTTTAAACTAGTTATATAAACCTTTAAGTGAAAATAACAAACCAATTGGAACTGGAACATGGGTCACATAAGAAGCACACCCAAAACTCACTCAACACAAAGTAATCCACAAAACAAACTTAAAATTCTGTTTATGCATTAATGCATCTCGGGTGACCATTTGTGATTGAATCACCCAGATTTTTAGATGTTTAAGTCCCAGCCCTTGCGAAAATTAACGGTGGTTTTAAATAAAACCAAAAAACCATTGTTACTATAGTTAAACCATGGTAACCACAAATTAACCATGGTTTTGCTGCACTAACCATAGTTTACCCATGTTTATACCATGGTTATACAAATGGTAATCAATATTCCCAAAACCATGGTTACTACACTTTTACTGTAGTAAAACCATTGTTAATTTTCATAAGGGGGTAACCAAACAAATATCCCACAATTTCTTGTACATTCAAATGTTCTGCTGGCTTTACCTAAATCCTTTCTATTTTTGCATCTAGACAAAACGTAGAGTGTGAAATTAAGCCGAATACTTCAAAATGTGTGTCAGCATAAACCATGAAAGAAAAAGTAATCATATTTTTGACAATAGCTGTCATGTTTCTTTCTCTTCCTGGAGATAGACATCACAAGCGGCTTGGAATGAAAGCACGGTCTGCTCTTTTTGACAAGGGAGATGGATATAACTCATCCTGAACTGCGCTGAATAAAGTTTCCCTTTGTTGCCGTGCCATAGCATTGTTCCAGATCTCTCAGTGGATCTAAACTAATCGCTTGCTGGAAACACTTGATAGTGGCGGCAGTGCAGGACGTGTGTGAGGCAAGGAGAAGGAATGAGTTTAAACAGAAGAGGATGTGAGGTGTCAGGGTTCAGTTTCAATGCAACAAGCCCTCTATTATATGACATTCTGAGATTGAATCCTTTTCTTTTCTTGTGCTTGCCTTAGCTTATATCGGACTGACCATTCTTCGTTTAATATTTTCCTCCCCACTTGTGTTCCATCACCTCAAATCCAGTTTCCCAGTTCCAATCTAATTTTTTATTTATTTTTTTGCATCTATTGTGGGGGCATGCATTCTGTCCATTCAGATATGTGGACTTGCACACCATTTCAGTTCCTCTGAGCCGAGACAACAGCCCTCCAGGGCTGCCTGGGGTCTCTTTACAAGAATGATAGCACTGTCAAAGGACCCAGAGCTTTCTCTGAGGTCTGTGTCTCATACAGACTAAATTTGAAAGCATTCAGTAATGATCACAACAGTACTGCTTCTGGGACCACAAGAAGTCTTAAGGCATGCTGTCAGCTGATGACTAAGGGAATGTCTTGGTCCTTGTGGAGTTTTACTCTGCTGCACAACCAGTCATAAAGACATACGAAAACAACAGGAAGTTCCAGATAGAATGGGACAGTCCTGATGGATTGGTGGGTAGGGTCGGTAGATATGAATAGATAGGTAGGTAGATGGGTGGATGGATGGATAAGATCAAATGGGTAGACTGATTGTTAGATAGATGGGTAGGTAGATGATGGAATGATGGATGGTACTGAGATGGATGGATGGATGGATGAGTAGATAGAGTTGGGTGGATGGATAGATTTATGGGTAGATAGATGTGTGTGTATATATAGATGGTGAGACAGATGGGTAAATAGATGATGGATAGATGGTTAAATGGGTAGATAAATGGACTGATAGGTGGACTGGGTAGATAGATGTTTGGATAGATGGTAGATAGAAGGGTAAATAGATGAGTTGATAGATAATGAATAGATGGGTAGATAGATGGATGGACTGGTGGCCAGATAGATAGATAGATAGTTTGACCTTTTTTATTGTTGTGAGTGAGTGAGTGAGTGAGTGAGTAAAGTGACATACAGCCAAGTATGGTGACCCTATACACATAACCCATCCAAAGCACACAAACAAACCAAAGAACACACACACAGCAGTGAACACACACACACACACACACACACACACACACTGTGAACACACACTGTGAACTCACATCCCGAGCAGTGGGCAGCCATTTATGTTGCGGCGCCCGGGGAGCAGATGGGGGTTTGGTGCCTTGCTCAAGGGCACCTCAGTCGTGGTATTGCCGGCCTGAGACTCGAACCCACAACCTTAGGGTTAGGAGTCAATCTCTCTAACCACTAGGCCACGACTTCCCCAATATTTTATAACTCATAATCGACTCATTCTCTAATGTTTATTATTTCTTCCCTGAGAAGAAATACAATTTTAGAAGACCAAAAAATATATGAACAAATGAACAACGTTGGGTAAGTTAATCAAAAAGCAAGTTAACTAAAAGCTAGTTTTATACCATCTCTTCCACTCTTATTCAGACAGTTACTATGCTAGTCTGTATTAATTGTCTGTCATCATGGCAGCGTGGTCAGCTGCGGTTATGAATGACAGGCGATGAGTGGCAGAATGATGAGCATAAAATCTGGGGGAAATCTATCTGAAGAAATAGCTAAGTAAAGAGTAAGGAGAAGAGAGAAAAAGGGAAAGCTAATTTGACTGTCAATAAGCATGTCCGGTTAACAAGATTCCTGTTTTTGAAAGTGTTTGCGGTGAAAGTAGGGGTTTCCTGGTGATGTAAGAGAAATGGAAAGATTACAAACCAGACGGGTAGAAAGGATTATACAACGGAAAAGAGAGACTTATTTGGGCATGTGTTTGTTGATGTTGTGCTGTAGCTTCACTCTAGCTTTAAGCTGGTGATGTTGAGATAGATTGGTGTGTGTTTGTGTGTGTGTGTAAGGAGCTTGAGTATGATGATGGAGAGTGACACACTCCAAACGTTATGCAGACAGTGAGAGATAAGGGCCAGACAGAGCTTGGCTGTTGTCAATGCAATTACCCTCTCTGCCAAACACACCAAATACACACACACAATGCACTTTATTGTGTGTATCACTCTGAGGCACTTGAAGCAAAGACAATGAACTCTGTTTCTACACCAGTGACTATTACGTTAGTGTCCAATACGTTTGTTTGCCCTCTTTGTACATTTCTTTATCCCAGGCCCCGAATCAACCTGGAAGAAAATTGTATTGCTCTTTCATAGCTCAGGAGAATCAGTTATTAGCTTCTCCTACAATTTCTAAGAAGAAATAAAAACAGAAAGACATGAATTGAGAGAAAGTAAAGGTCCATTCTCACCAAGAATGATAACTCTAATGATAACTATATTAACATGCCTGCCAACATGAGATAATGTTCTGTTTATTATAATTGCACACTGCAGTCTATAGCTGTCAAGTTCTTTCAAGTTGCGTGGATTCTGATTGGCTTTCAGTGTTTTTGTTGTTTATCAGATGGAAAAAATATATATATCTATTCTGAAAGGGATTCCAAATGATATCATTATCGATGTAGTGTGGACTTCCCAATTCTAATAGAATTGGAATAATTTTGTAAAACTTTACAGTTATTGCTATAGTTATCATCCTTGGTGTAAACAGCCCACTTTCGAGCTGTAAAATGAACAGTGTTGTGAAAGCTGAACTTGAAACTTGAAAAGCTACCTTAAACTTGAAAGCTACCTTTTAGAGAACTTAGCTAGTTACATTATATAATTGCATTACATTATATAATGTAGTTTGTTTATTTAAAGCTACTTCATTGCTGAATAAAGGTAATTGCAATTTTTATCTCACAGTTCTGACTTGTTGTTCTCTGAATTCTGAGTTTATATCTCCCAGTTCAGACTTTTCAAGCAAAAAAAGTAATTTGCAATTGCAGTTTTTAATTCTTTTACTCCATGGTAGAAAACAAAATTGTAAGATGTGAACTCAGAATTCGGTGAAAAAAGTCAGAATTATGAATTTGTATTTCGAAAATCTGACTTTTATTCTTTTTTTCCTCAATTACTAAAAACAAAGTCTGAATCATGAGTTGAAAAGTCATTACATTTTTAAATGTTTTATTCCATGGTGGAATCAGGCTTCCATTGCAGGGCCCACCAGAGACTTTGATTCAGTTTAAACTCTGAAGTATTGCCTTGTCCTATAAAGGGCCATCTGGCTGTGCAGTAAAAGTATGGAGAAGAAATCTGCAGAGGCTGAGCTGGACATTGTGCAGTAATGAAGCACTTGGGAGCCTTTTAAGTTGTTGTGCCTGCCTTTCCTTCAAGTAGACCAGAGCACTGTTGGGTGACACACTTCTTCACACAATTTACTTTGAGTTAGTTGTGTTCTTAATATAGAACTTTTATATATGAATAAATTACAAGTGTTACACTAACGTTTTTTTTTTCTTTTAAGCTGCAAAGAGTAATATTTACTCTTGAACAAATGAGTAAAAACTCATTTTACTTATTTGAACAAAATGAACAGCAAAGCATTTGGTGTAGAATTGATGTTTTGTCTGTATGTTTAATAGGCCACGACTTCCCCTAAACCACGACTTCCCCTAAGGGGTGTTCAGGCAAGCCTGTCACCTCAAAAAACGGGGTAAATGAGTAGCATTTTCTTGCAAGAACTATAGTTAATAACAATGTTGTGAACAGTCATTCCAGTGTGGCTTGAAAACAGAGGTAGTGAAGATTAAGCTAGTCATGTGATCTCAATATGGCCGCCACCATAAGGATAAAGTGAAAAAGTGACGTGACATACAGCCAAGTATGGTGACCCATACTCAGAATTCATGCTCTGCATTTAACCCATCCAAATTGCACACACACAGCAGTGAACACACAGCAATGAACACACACATATCACGCAGTGAACACACACACACACACACACACACACCGTGAACACACACTGTGAACACACACACTGAGCAGTGGGCAGCCATTTATGCTGCGGCGCCCGGGGAGCAGTTGGGGGTTCGGTGCCTTGCTCAAGGGCACCTCAGTCGTCTCGAACCAACCAAAACCCACAACCTTAGGGTTAGGAGTCAAAGTCTCTAACCACTAGGCCACGACTTCCCCTAAACCACGACTTCCCCTAAGGGGTAGCCAAACTCAAGCAAAACTTTTCCTAGTCCGCTGATACAACTGGAGTCTTCATCTAATGTCAGTGTACATCTTTGTTTTTGTCTGTTCTTACTTCTTAGCTTCTTTAGTTGCAGTTAGCCTATTTATTTTTTTAATGGAAGCAAGATGCAACCATAAATTAGTTTAATTATAACTACTTTTTTAGACGTTAAGACAGTACACTCAAAATTGCATAGCTGTTCCTTTGAAACTATTTTTACTCAGAAATTGCTAGTAAACCGCAAGTAACTGTTTTCTTGTAAAACATACCTCTGTAATCTGTGTACTGTTTACAACTTTGAAAAAGTACAGTTTACAGTGTATTTAAAATGCTTTTCTTTAGGCCATATCTTCCATATGCGTCGGTTTTGAGATTTTACTTTATTTTTGAGAACTTATTTCTACATGTATAGCTAAAGAGGCTGACACACACCTGTCTTTATGGTAGCTTGGTCTAATTTTCCACTTCCTATACCCGGGTGCCAGTTATGACATAGATACAGGATTCCCTACCAGCACCAGGGACATGCCATATGCTTCACCAGGACAACAGCATATGTGAACCTCAGCATTACTGAAACACTCCCACACACTCATACTGTATATACACATGTGCCTGCAAACCATACCTATCACTTCAGTATGCATTGCTTCTGCTGAGCACTTGATTTCAGCCGGAGACAAATTATTGTTGAAGTGTGCAATTTCCGTGCCACTAAAGTTGGAATTGCTTAACTTTAGAAAAAGATAAAAGTTGAGAAATGCTCAGCTTTATGCAAATGAGATGCTAAAAAGGGTGGAGATTGTGGTGCATTTAGTGTTTAAATCATATATTTATAGGCAGTGTAACACACAGGATTAAACATGAAATGTTCAAGTAGAAAGACTGAAGCAGGATTTTGTTGTAAAATGTACTCCTATGATCTTTGTTTTATTTACATATTTTTTTTTTTTTTTTACAGAGATATAGAGATTTTTCAAGCCTTTATAGTTTTAGAAAAATAGATGTGGGTTTCATCATCTTTTTGGAAGCATGACTTTATCATCAGGTGTGTGTGTGTGTGTGTGTGTGTGTGTGTGTGAGTCTATAAACAGATGGTATTGGTGACCATGGAGGCCGGAAGTATCAGCGGGTGGGCTGATCTCTTCCCTTGTGTCCTGCCTCTGCCCACATCACCTTGGGCCAACTGTGTTTGTCTGCCTGGTCATGACAGGTGATGTCACCATGATGCGATATCAAACAGTGTGACCTGTCTTTTCCTCTGTTCATCTTTCTTTCTTTCTTTGGAGTGGTAAATGTACAGTTTATAAGCATGTTGATAATAATTATGCATATTGTTAATTGAAGTAAAATGTAAAAAATGTCTTGTATTTATTTGTTTGTTTGTTTTTCCCTATTGTCATAGTAAGAAATTAAAGAATGTGATGTGTCTTTAATTTTTTTTTTTTTTTATGTTTATAGATTAGAATAAAGGTGATTTAAAAGTCAGTTCTATCTTTCTATCAGTTCGTTCTTCCTCCCTTCCTCCCTCCCTTCCTGTTCTTTCAATCTTTTTTTTTTCTTTTTTTTCACAAATGTGATCCATCAGTTGCACAAAAAACACGAGATGATTCATATACTGGAAATTCATAGCCACAAAGTTTGTTGTTTTTGTATACGTTTGCATAAACGTCAAAGCGACAAGTGCTTAAACAGTACAATAAATTCATAGTCTGTTTTTGGCTGATGGTGTAATCTGAAATAAAATGTTTTAGATGTGTATTTTCTTTATCTGAAGTGCATAGACAACCTACCCAGAATAGCACAGATAAGATGTCTCCCTTTAAAAAGCATTTGATAAAGTGAGAAAATGTAAAATTGTTAAAATTAAAAAACTCACATGTAGATTCACATTTCAGTAATTTTTTTACATTGCATATCAAACATAATCAGATTAAACTTTTTTTCATGATATATTTATATTCATATACTGTAACCCTACAACCTTATTTATCCTTATTGAAATTGTATGTTAATTAATAATTTCTTAGTGTTCCTGTATTTTAATAATTGCCTCGACCTTCTTAGTGACATAAGCACCTTAATATCACACATTCTGCAATCATCACAACAATCCAGCTAGAATATGGTAATGTTAACATAAATGCGTGTGGTATAGTAAGAAAAGTACACATCATGGCACATTACCAAGATTACCCAAATTATCCCTAATGTTTCCCTCTACAACTTTTTGATGCTTTTATGTGATTTTGACTGTGAACGTACAATAAGGGCAAAAAACAGATGGAAAATGGACTGGGGGGGGGGGGGGTGTTGTGTGGTGCTGATATTCTGAGGACAACACAGAGTTAAACTTCAAAGATGCTGGAGGAGAGGAGAAGGACACATGTCAAACATTGACAAAGAGAAGCTTTGGCACATTATAGGGCACTCATAGCAGAATCTCTGGAGCCCAAAGCCTTCGTGTGAGTGTGTGTACCGGCTCTTTGTAGTTGATTGGCATGGTGGAGGTTATTTTAGGCGACTCTAGGATGCAGCTGTGTTATGCAGAGGAAAGAAGCTGAAAGGTTTTAGATGGAGATCTAACTCTGTGTCCTGCTACAGATGGGCTACACACACACACACACACACACACTCATACCATCATGCATCGGCCAATAAATTGAATCATACCTCACATCCATTCCCATCTTCCATCAAGGTGAAATTTATCAGATTAAAAGAAGGAGACAGAAACAGAGCTTTATATAGGACGGGCGACGCTGAATGACAATCAAATCCGGTCTAAAGTGTGTATGTGTGTGCACATGTGTGTTTTCGTCGATAGCCAATGTAAACGATCAGGTGGGCTGTTGTGCAGATGGTCATAGGGTTGCTGGGAGTACTGATCCTCCTCTCTTATGCGGGCTGTAATTGCATGTTGTGCTCTGCATCTGTCCTACTGCTGATGAATGGGAGGGAGAGGAGATGCGGTCAGGAATATGAATGTCTTTCCTCTGGTTCACATACACACTCAACCCACCCGTCTCTGTTCTGCACATACACTTCCACTGAATCTCAGTCTAGACACTTCAAAAGAGCACATATAGCAAGTTGTAGTGTCCTCTGAAAAAAATAAGTTCTTCAGTACTATAGTTTCAACAAAAGTTTTTGTTGAAGCTGTATGATTCTTCGGAGATTTAAAAAGTCATTGATGCCTCATCATGGGTTCCTCAGATTAGACTTAAAATATAAAAATGTATAGAAGCCCATTAAAAATTGTATTTATATTTCACAATTGCGACTTTTACTTGATTGAGACTTTTTGTATCTCGCAATAAGATTGTTGTGAAATATGACTATTTTATAGTTGCAGCTCACAAAATCTTACAATTATGGCTTTTACCTCATAGTTGTAACTTTATCTTGCAGTATGACTATATCTCACAGTTGTGGCTGATTTGTGACTTTTGCAATGTGGCTTTAAATCTCACAATTATGGCTTTTTCTTATAATTAACTATCACACAATATAAACATATCTAACAATTATATCTTTGACCATCTTGTAATATGACTGTCTTTAGCAATTGCAGCTTTATTTCTCCTTATTGCTATTCTCTTCTGATTCTAAATTTATTTAATTTATCTATCTTTATTTCTTCCCACTGTAATTTTATATCTCACAATTAGGTGACTTCAAACTTACAATTACAACTTAATTTCTTGTAATGGTTTATTTAT
Source organism: Cyprinus carpio (assembly GCF_018340385.1). Classification (NCBI taxonomy): domain Eukaryota; kingdom Metazoa; phylum Chordata; class Actinopteri; order Cypriniformes; family Cyprinidae; genus Cyprinus; species Cyprinus carpio. The sequence goes on from NC_056575.1 coordinate 7,394,406, forward strand.
CTCACATAATTGAGACTGCATCTTAAAATGAGACTTTCATATTTGAAACTATGTTTTAAATATCTCACAATTAACTTTACACTGAGGTGGAAACAGGCTTCAGTAATGTCACTTCATGATATAACAATACCAAACCAAATGGCATCATTTTTTTTATTTAATTTTTTTAATGATACTACAAGCTTATTTTCCAAGTGAAACAAGTGAACTGACTTTATATATCTAAAAATGTCATCTAAAGCCTGGAATACACAACACAATTTTTGCACCAATTTTCTGCCAATTGACAGTCTGGAGAAGTTGACACTAGTTGCTGAAAGGCAAAGCCAGTCTGCAGATTTAGGTTGACAGATTCCATAGAAAACCGAGTAGTGTATGATGGTCACATACTCCAATTTTTTTTTTTTTCTTCAGACTATGGTTCTATTTAGTTGGAGGATATCAAACATGTTTGATATTTTCAACCAATTTTAGAATACATTGTTTTCCTGCTCTACATGTTTAAAAGTCGTGTAGTGTATTCCAGCCTTAAAATGAAAAATTGTTGCAAAAATGGCTCCGAAAAGTGCAGTCAGTTCTGAAGAACGCTCTACTTTTTTGTTTGTAGATGCCATTTAGTTTATCCAATGCAATAAAATTGACATTTTAATCTGTGCCTAAAATGCTCAAATTCTTTTTGTGGCCATTATAGATTATTTTCTAAAGAACTAGCTAATAAAAGGTTATTTGTGGAAGTGTAAAAGGCTCTCCAATGGCATCAGGCTGTAAAAACCCTATTTGGTTTTAATGGGAACCTTTAGTATGAAATCACTGAGTGGGGGAGTCTTCAGCCTATACAAAGTTGAGATAGAAAACAGGCGCTGATTTGTTGTGGGTTTCCATCAAGCTAGAACACGAACAGACTATAATTTGCGTTTTGATTGACTCTGAAAAGTCTCAAGATTCTGACTCTTATTTTATTTTAATACGCTTTCTCTCCCTCATTCCTGCCTTTCTGTTCCTACTTTCCCCCCTCACTTTACTGTGTTTTAATGAAGTTTAAGACGAATGCATTAAATTAGATGGAACGGTAATTACGGAGTTCTCCAACTTACAATTGCTCAAGCTGTTTTGACATAAGTTATGATTTGCCGCCAACACATTTTAACACGAACAAAGTGGCATTTACTCAATCTGTCAGTTGTTTGCAGTTTTTCATAATGTGTTGTGATGAGAAATGAATTGTTATTCAGTTTCACAAAAGGCAATGTACCTTGGCAGCTTCTTCTCTGCCTGAGAAAGTGAAGAATGAGAGTCTGTGTTTTGCATTGGCTGACCAACCATTCAAGTCCATTATAAGAAAGATTCTAGTTTTCTATTTCTATTTTCTTCCTCCATTCCTCTTGGACAGTAAGATGAAACCAATTTGCTGGTTAGTCATGGTCTGTTAGACCACTGTAGTCTTTGAGACCACTTCTTCTCATGCAGCATGGTTAGCAAAAGTTATGAGGTATGAACCTGATAATGCAGTTAAAATGGCCTCTTTCAGACTCCTAAAAGAACCATTGAGGCTTCTTCAGTTCCTTTAAAAGTTAATTCAGTTCTGCTTTTTTCCACCTCACGGTCGTTTTAAGAAAGTGAGTGATTCATTCCCTGCGCCGTCATGGGGTCATCTCCATGTTGTGTTTTTCTAGCTCCACAATTTGACACCTTTAAATATGTGCAGACAAAATATATATTAATCGGAGAGATGGAGCAGAAAAACGCAAAGATGTAATTATACAGCTCAGTGAAAGCTGCGAACGAGCACTCGTAAGAGAGATGTTCAACTGGGCTTTTCATTGTTTTTCACTGGGTTTGGTGGTGTGGACTTTAATGAATGCCTCCAGAATGTGTTTGAAGACTATTTCAGCCCTATCGCATGCCCAGGAGAAGCATCCTAAATTGGGCTGTAGCTCATCATTCCAACTCCCAGCTTCTGCAGAGCTCCCAAGAAAAAAGCACAGAGAAAACGAAAGGAAAATAAAGCAAAACAAGGTCCTCAGAGAGTTCCCAAGCCTCCCTTTTATCATTCGAAAGGATAACTGCATTTAGGAAACGCTGATCTCGATGTCATTCTCTATCCTTGAGAAACGGAAACTGTGCAGCTTCTGAAATCGTTCTTATGCATAATAAAACAATTCTGCAAAAAACCGACATGTAGAGCTTCTGTCTCTAAAGACTCTTTAACTTGGGCACCTATTCCGTTCACGGATCAGATCTTAATCCTGTTAGGCAATTCCCCGAATACAGCGGATGTAATATTGCAGCTGACCTCAGTTCAGTTATACAGGGAGCTTTCAGTCTTACTGAAAATATCATGTTCACCTTTTGTAGTTTTTTAGTAGTAGTACATATTCAGTGCCAAATCTGTTTATTCAGAAATCGATGAGCTCACTTATTAGCATGTAAACATGAACCACCATGTCTGACAGACATTGGTAATATGAATATTTCAAACTGATTCTGCATTAATATTTATAAATGCTGTTTTAATCATGCATGGAGCCTCTGAAATGCATCACGAGTTGTTTGTGTGAATCTCAAGCTTGTTTTGAGTTTGCAACAGCCTTGTGACTACAGCAGAAGGCCCTTGGTCCAGTCCACACAGGGTGATGAACGACCGGGGTGGCGTGCTCACTCTGAGCAGCATTGTCAGGTATGAAAAATGACATTATTACGGTTATGCCGTTACCATGGATCCTGTCAGAGGGCTTGAAAAACACCAGCGGTGTTCATGATATTGTGTCACTCACAGCTTGGCTTGTGTATGAGTGAAGCTTGATGGGAAAACCAGACAGAAGCCAGAGTTTTTCTCTCTCTCTCTTCTTTAGTAATGATCATTTTCCTGAGGAACATTAAATTCTCTCTCTTTCTGAATTAAGATTTATGGATGTTACTCTGTGTAATTTTATGCTTGTTAAAAATGGTTATACAGGATTGCATTCGCTTTGATGCTGAATGAGTGACTCATGGGACTTTTAGTACATATTTAATCTACTTTTACAAGAGAGGGGTGTATAACGCTCCTATACTTTTTATATGAATGAGTAATGACCAAGGCAATGAAATAGGTGCTATACTGTTCAACATTCTATAGAGAGATAATGAGTGCTTCAGATCGTTCACCTTCACCACACAAAGGATACACAAATGAAAGAGTAGTTGAACCATCCCTTCTGGGCAAAATACCAGTACACAATCCACAATAATACTAAATGGTACTTGATCTGTACATATTTTGCTCCTGATTCAGACAAGATTACTTTTTCAAAGAAGAAATCAACATTATGGCTAGATGTTTTAGCTGGAAGCAATGGTTTGAAAAAAAAAACAAAAAAAATGAATTAGTTTCTTACAAACACACAAATTTTAGTTTCATGAGATGTTAATTGATGCCCTGGAGTCATATTGTGGAATATTGTGATGTTTTTTATTATCCATTTTGACTCTTATTCTGACAGCACTCATTTACTGCAAAGGATACATCGAGCAAGTTATATAATGCTAAATTTCTCCAAATCTGTTCTGATGAAGAAATGAACTTTCAATCTTGAAAACTGGAAAATTTACATAATTTACTCACCCTCATGTCATTCTAAATCTGTATTGCATACTTTCTTATGTGTAACATAACGTATATAAACAATAATAATAATAAACTGTATTTTCATATAATGAAAGTTAAAGGGGTGAAGAACAACCCCATTGATTTTAATCAGATGGACAAAAAAAAAAAAGAAAAAAAAAAGGAAATTTTTCAAATTATCTTTTGAGGACCACAGAAGAAAATGAGAAAGCTTTAGATTGACATGAGGGTGAGTAAATTACGTCACAATGTAATGTTTATCTTTTAAGATGAAGAAACATATTCAGTCAGGTGTCCAAATGGTCCTTATGATGCTTTTGGCAAACGCAGCCCTGACTGGTACTTTTTATACACCTGCCCATAGACCCAGATCAAGACCTTTCAATCATTATTTCTGATTTAATGCGAAATTCCTGAAGGCATAACATTGCCGGCAAAATAATGTTTGGCCTTCAGAAAGAAGTTGAACATAATAAATTGTGAAAAGATCCACATTAACCCTGCAGAATTTCAAATACACTTATCAGTCATATCCAACTCCCATGCATGCTGAAACAGCCCTTTTGATATCCTCCTAGTCCAGTCTCCAATGATAAGGATCATTTCTAATGAATGTGTCTCTGTGGTTTGACCTCCAGTGGAAAGAGTTTGAAAGAAGATGTTCCTTATCATTTTCTGTTAATTTATATGCGTCTATTCAGCTGTGGTCTGGAACTTAAACTGGCCACCTGTGGGCTGATGCAGCACGTCTAACACCAGCTCAAACGTCCATTAAAGATTCAAAGGGGTAACCCCGGTGGAAAATTTAGAAGTTCTAAATTTCGACTGAGGTGTGAGTTTTATCATGCTTAGGCGATAAACTGTAGGTGTGCACAGTCTCTAGATTGGCATGCAAATACGCGCATCAACACTGTCAGCTTTAGCTCACGGGACTGAAATAGATGTGACTGGTAACCATGGTGACACAGAAGCCTGTCATATTTTGGCACCATTTGTCTAACAGCCCGAGGCAAGGAAATGCTCTGAACAAAAGTCACTAAACTGACTACGATGGCGTTGAACACTACTATTCTGGTTCATTCTGTTTCAAACATAGTGCATGGTCACAGTTCAGAATGCTTAAATTAGGGAATCCTGTTAGCTTTGGAAATGAATTAAGTTTAGCATGGTATGGTTTTGTTTGAAAGCGAGTGTGGGTTTCCCGTGACATTCCTAAAGTAGATTTGCTGTTCCTAAAGGAAATACAGTATAACTTTTATTTTGCTGCCTTGCAAGCACTGCTGTGTAACTGAAATGCTGTATCACAGCCATTTTGATGGTGAGTGAAAAGGTGGCTTATTAGCCTCAGAAGGGTTTTTTTATTTTTATGAACCGTTTTATTTTTTTATCAATTTACTATTTGCATATATGTCAACCCTGTTGATACACACTAAGCCAGAATAGCTAAACGTAACAGGGTTTAAATGTGGCCTTAATTATTCTGTCACTTGGTTGGAACCAAATGTTTAGTGATAAAAAAAAAATATATTTTTTACTTAATTTATTTATTTACAATTTAACTTTGATAAGCGGAATGGTTAAACTTGATGAATACACTACAGATAAATTTGAATAAATTTGCCTTGATTTCTTGACATGTTGTAGAAAGTGTCCAGATAATGTTACTACTTGGATATCACAACATTAGGATTTTTTTTTTTTTTTTTTTTTTTTTTTTTTTTTTTTTTTTTTTTAATGCAGTAAAAGGATTGCATGTGAAATGTGGGACACAGTTAAATGACATTTTATCCTTAAAATTAGTTATTCTGTGTTTTTAGTAAAATGCTGTTCATTTTATTTTTTAGAAATTGAATCTAAAATATCTAAACAATCTCACAAACAAACAAACTAATAATAATAATAATCAAAAAACAATTTCTGTTTTTTTTTTTTTTTTTTTTTGGTTTCCATGCCACACCAAAGTTCACAGTATTCTTGGGAAGTGTCATAGATAAGAAATACAAGAAAGAGGGACAATCGCAAATCAGTATGCAAATTGTATACAATTATTTTAAATGGGGAGATTCAAACATAAATCTTAATTTCTAGCAGGCTACATCTTAAAACGAAAAACAAAGATTAAACAGAATGTGAATGGATTTAAGCTGAATTGCAGAAAAGTGTATAGAAGGAGGAGAATATCAGTACAGTTCTGCATTTCAAGCACTGTAATAAAGGGGAAGAGAGAGAGAAAAAAATCCCATAAACGTAATGAAAATTGGCTATAAGCACTTGAATCGCGTTGTCAATGATCAATAACGCGGCAGTGCAACTGTGGCCGGTTGCTGTCCATGGTGCTGAAGAGAAAAACCCAACAAGCCTTGACATCATAACTCTCTTTTTCTCTCGCACAACAATTAATCTGTGATACGTCTACGTGACTAATTTGGAAGGCAATAGAGAAGAGGAAGGCCGTGCGCCAGGAAATCCATCACGGGGACGCGCACACAAACACGCATGGCGCTCTGAGCTGCCGCAGCTGTCTTGGTTCACTGGTTGAAATCATTAATTGGCGAAGTCAGTTTTGTCAGAAGCTGCGCTGCCTGGGGTGTTATTTAAAAAAAAAAACTTACAGTCCTTAAGTTCAGAATTTTGACGTCAAGCTATTTTGTTTTAAATATGTATATTTGGAAACATTTGTATGTCAAAACGATGCGGATTAAACACATGCCATTATATTCATTACAGTCGACGCAGTTCCTGACAGTATTGGCACGGCTATATATATAACTAAAATAAAGAAATTGCCATGTGCAGCATTTCTTCTTTTCAGCCATCCTTATTTGTCATTGACCCATGTATAGAGAGCTGCAGCACGTACTGTACAATCGCATTTGGAGTTTGCTGATAGTGTTTATCACAGCAAGAGACCTTCACATGACTCGAATCCATTCGCTCTTACAGGTCTCATCTTCCTTCACCTCTGAAAACTGTCTCCATCTAGCGGCTTCCCCACCTGCCCATCTATCAGTGCTGAATGTGAGTCAATAACCTGAGACGTGAAAATACCCGCAACGCTTTCCCTAAGTCTCTCAGCTCAGGGTTCAGCACTTCACTGAATTCCAGCGAAACTTTGATTAATAATAATTCAAAGAATACAGTTGAATAACTTTATACAGTTCGCTATGACTTTCGTTTAATTTATGACACAATAAAATGCTACAAATACGCATTTAAACGCTTCTCATGGTACACTGTACACCATTTACACAGACTGTTACATTCATGTGTGTTAACCAATGCCCGTAGCACGTGACACGCCTCCTATGCGCCGTGAGCAGAAGCAACTTGGACTCCACTGCAGACTCACAGATCTTCGCCGGTAGCGGATGAAGCAACTTCCAGCGAATCATTTGTTGCGGGTTCACTTTTGTTCGGGTTGCAGACAGACCCTGCGAAGCAGTTCTTGGGTCGTTGGATTAGAGTTAAGAGGAGAGGAAAGTGCCATTTTCTGCTTTTAAAACACAGAACGCGCTCTAGACAGGGTGGTCTTCTCTTCCTATGAAACGACCACTGTGGCAGGTTTCTCCAAGAGCCTCAGTGTCAAACACAGAAGCTGTGGACGATAAATAGGATGTCCTTGGACAACGTGAATCCTCTACCTGACTTCTAAACTTGTTGCATTTGCTCTAAAACACCTCCGGGTGCGCGTTTCGGTTACTTGTTTGTGCGTAACAGCGGAACAGCTATTCAAAGTGGACTATAACTGATGAGCTGTGTGTAAAAACCTGCACTTTTACATAAATATCCATTTATGAGGAGGTAAGTTATTTATCTTGCTATTTAGCAATAGGTTACACTGTAAAAAAAAAAAAAAAAAAAAAAAAAAAATGCATTGCATCCTCAGCCATTCGTGTTTGACCGAAAAGCCGTTTTTTACTCTTGGATAGTGCATATATACTGTACATCACCATTCATTTCTACGCTCATTGTTGTAATTCCACCATGCCATTCGAATGCTTTGATCTTGATAAATAATATGACTCATTATGCAGTATTCTCCTGCACGTGAGCAATAGCCTTCCTTGAACTTCACATCGAGTGATTGCGCATTGTGTCTGTCCAGATGTCCTTTCTGCTTGTGGCGGATTTGTGAAAGCAAAACCTGCTTCAGTTGCACCGGGTCGCGCACACTGGGTCAGCATGGCAGCCGGAGTCGCCGCTTGGCTACCGTTCGCGCGCGCCGCGGCCATAGGATGGATGCCCGTGGCGAGCGCCCCGATGCCGCCGCCTCCACGGGAAAAGAGGCGAGGTCAGGACGGTCTGATCATCTTGAACGTCAGCGGCACAAGGTTTCAAACTTGGCGGAATACTTTGGAGAGGTACCCCGACACCTTACTGGGAAGCACAGAGCGCGACTTCTTCTTCCACGAGGAGACCAACGAGTACTTTTTCGACCGCGACCCGGACATTTTCAGGCACATCCTCAACTTCTACCGAACTGGGAAGCTGCACTACCCTCGCCACGAGTGCATCTCCGCCTATGACGAGGAGCTGGCCTTCTTCGGCATCATTCCTGAGATAATAGGGGACTGCTGTTATGAGGAGTACAAAGATCGCAGGAGGGAGAACACGGAGAGAATTCAAGACGATGAGGAGAACGAAAACAACAAAGATTTGGTGCTGCCGGAACTGTCGTTCCGCGAGTCCATGTGGCGCGCGTTTGAGAATCCGCACACGAGCACCATGGCGCTGGTGTTTTATTACGTCACGGGCTTTTTCATCGCCGTCTCTGTTATGGCCAACGTGGTGGAGACTGTCCCGTGCAGCAGCGGGCCAAACCGGGCGAAGGAGGTCTCGTGCGGTGAGCGCTACGCCCTCGCGTTCTTCTGCTTGGATACGGCCTGCGTCATGATCTTCACCGTCGAGTACCTGCTGCGTCTGATCGCTGCGCCCAGCAGGTACAAGTTTGTCAAAAGTGTCATGAGCATTATTGACGTGGTGGCCATCATGCCTTACTACATAGGCTTGGTCATGACAGACAACGAGGACGTGAGCGGGGCCTTCGTCACCCTCAGGGTCTTCAGGGTCTTTCGGATTTTCAAATTTTCGCGGCACTCCGCGGGACTGCGCATCCTGGGGTACACGCTCAAGAGCTGTGCGTCCGAGCTGGGCTTCCTGCTCTTCTCGCTCACCATGGCCATCATCATCTTCGCCACCGTTATGTTCTACGCGGAGAAGAGCTCATCCGCCAGCAAGTTCACCAGCATACCGGCGGCTTTCTGGTATACCATAGTTACCATGACAACGCTGGGGTGAGTCGAAGTTGCTTTGATGTGCAAACGTACTGAATGAGCTTGCGCGTATGATCTGCTGTCATTACTGCTTCAGTGCAGCCCGTTTACACCAACGCGTCCCGTAAAGTTGAGGGCTGGCGGAGATGGAATACATCATTAGAATACTCTCTGTCTCCTCTCTCTCCCTCTCACTCTCTTTCTCTGTCTGGCCCAGGTGCTATAGCATCCGTGACGGTCTCATTGCTTGAAAAGACAAAACCTATCAAGCTACTTCATTTAACTTTTTCTTATGAAATAAAAACATGTAAAATATAATATAAATCTAAAAGGTAATTCATATTATTAAAAAAAATTAAAACTTGTGTTTATATTTTATTCTATTTTATGCTGTAGTTTTTAAATTGATAATATAACATTTTATAGTTTTTATTTATTAATAAATTATTTAGAATAATTGCAATATAAAATATTAAAACTTTAAGCAAAATGGTTAAAGCATTGGCTGTGTAGTTCATATATAAATTTGATGTGACTGTCTGAATGTCAGTAACAATGCTTTTGAATCTTTTTCTGACCGTTTAGGAAATGAAGAATACGGTTTTAGAGTTACTTCTCCCTCATATTTCTGAATGTAATCACTGTAAAGGAGAAAGTGTCATTCTGTCATATAACACCTCACCAGTGTCAGACTGAGTACAGACTCTTCCTTCCTTTAGATGCCTTGCTTGTTTATAACAAACCGTCTTAAAGCACTTTTGGCACATTGTTGTAATTTTCACACAGTAAGTGAACATACTGAGAAACATAGCTGATTCATGTGACATTAAGCACTGAAGGGGATTACAATAATGCATTCCCTATTGAGGTGTTATTCATTCATTTATCCCATCACTCAATGCCTCAGCATGGCTTCTTCAAGCCTCCCACCTGAGCAGAGCAGGAGCTCTCCATGGTGCTGAATCTGCTCGCCACATGTTGCGGTTGCCCCAAGCTGCACTTTGTTGCTCAGGAGACGACCGATTCTTTGCTAGCGGGTCAACACGGTCCTGAGTCACACTCGAGGGGATTAATCAACCTCTATGCTCCAGTACACATACCACGCTTTGATCGGCATGCCTTTAAAGTGCATTACTCTGAGTGTGTCATAACTTGCGCTGTGAGTTTTAATCTGACGCCTGTGCCTGGCTGATATGATGCACCTTTCAGACATAAATGTGTTTGGAGATGTTTGGTTTTGGAGGTTTTTTTTTTGTTTGTTTGTTTTAAATTGGGTTTTTAAGACTTTTTATACTCTAGTTCAATAATGTTTGGTTCACAGCATCTGTCTGCTTCTTTATACATATGAATTTAAGTCTACATATGGTCTTTGATGTACTGAATGTGACTAATGTTGTCTTTGACACAAGAAATGTCAGGCCTCCTCCTTTAGACACCATGAACCTTTAATAATACAAAAATGAGGTTGTCAGAGCGATGGCTAATGCATGTCCTCATGATATATAAAGAGTTATGGGTCACAAAGTTCGAATCATTCCCATTCCCCTTCTACTTTCTTGTCAGGTCTGCATTGTCCTATAAAGAAAATATGAGGTTTGGAGACAGCAGGAGCAAAAGCAGAAAATAGAGATCCTGTGTGAGTGAGAGAGAAAGAGAGTTTAGTTTCAGAGCGTATTGGCACATCTTATTGTGTGCAATTTGTGTCCTGCCGTTTCTTGCCTGTCAAATCGGATGACATCAATGAGAAAATGAAATTACGTGCAAACGCTCAGCACCGGCTTGATGTTGGGAGAGCTGTGTGTGTGTTAGGGAGAGATGATCACTTGTTGGAGCCAGCTGGTTATGAACTATGTCTTCCAAACAGACCCACAGCTGCAGGGCTTCAGTGATGCAGCCCATATACTCATCTTCTCTCTCTGCAGGCAGGCATGCTGTTCCTCATTTCAGATTTTATTGCATTGCCTCAGTGAGCCCATCAAGATGAGCACTCAGGGGGGTAGTCGCTACAGCAGAGATCTGACCTGGTAAAGTCAAGTTCACCCTGTGACGAGCAATAGCCAAAGATTGGGATTTGAAGTCAGGCCTGGTCTTGAGACTATTTCATGATTGAATGGCTACATTTTGATCTGAAAGAAAAGTTTCACATTGTAGACGTCACACAGTTTAACTTTGAAACTGTGGGGTTCGGAGGAACCTCGCCTCTAAGGTTTGAGATCTCATCCTCTTGTTGTCTTTTGATTGTCGAGTTCATCCATTTCCTCTGTCATATCTGAAATCTCATTCCCTTCCCATTTCTCCTTAAACACACACACTGCGAGTGAGTGGCCAGTCCAGGCATTGCTAAATGACTTTACCTGCTCTGACTGAACAAGAGCCTGGCTCTCTAAATGTATGCATCACTTTTTAATGCCTCATTTCCCAGACTAGATGACAGGGATGGATCTGTGGTTCAGAGATTTATTTACACAAGGTGGCTGTTTTAGATTACATGAACCTGGTGTTGGGTTTGAATTACTAGTAATGAAACCCTTGTGATGTTCCTTCACCAAAGAGCAACTGATATTTGAGAACATTTCGCCCATAAGCAAGGTGTGGCTGAGATAAAAGCCAGCATTAAAGTGAAAGTTATGCTTGCTAGATTATTCTCAAACCTTAGGCACATTCAATCTGTCTGTGTGAGAAAGATTGAGAATTTTAATTAACCGTTAAGATAGCCTCTATCATGCAGAACTCTATGTAAGTTACTGTAAGTTACCTGAATGCTTCAACCAGAATACTCTGGTTAAATATGCATAGAGCTTTTCTGTCTAGTAGGGTAAGATAAGCTGGTTATCTCCCAGTTGATATAATGTCATGATGGAGAAAACAGAAACCGCATGGATGTTATTTTAAACATGGCTCAAAAGTTCCAGATCGATTTATTCCATAATATGTCACGATGTTTCCCCAAGAATTTAAACCGAAGCACAGTCCTGACCATGACATAACTTTAGACCAGGGTCACCGAGGGCCACTTTCCTGAAGAGTTGAGCTCCAACACACCTGCCTGAAAGTTTCTAACGTTACTTACTTTGATTTGTCTGGTTCCTGTGTGTTTAATTGGGGTTATACAGGTAAACTCTGCTGGACTCTTGCCCTACAGGAGCAAGATTTGACAACTTGCTTTAGACTCACTTGGCGAAGCCACTGAATAAACCCATTCATTGACTATCATTTGCCTGTAATCCAGCATCAATATTCAGCCCTCACTGAGTCCTGCTCTTCCCAAATGGATATGTGCAGAGCATGGAGGTAGCAGACAAGGGACAGGATATGACTTTGGTTCACAGCACGAATGGCCTCCACTTCACTGGCCTCTTTTGCCTCTTTAATGGACTCATTTTCTGGCATAGGCAGATTTTGCCCTGCTCAATTAAATCAGCAGCATTTTAATTGGCTTATGCACTGTCAAACGGGATCTATTAAGTGAGCAGCTGTCAGAGCTGAAGACATGCAGATATGAGCAGGAGGGAGAGAGAGAAAGGTGAAGAGGGGTAAATACATCAGCTTTAAAGCACTCGGGTACAATGATAATGTCTTGTAAATGAAATGCCCCCATGATCTTCTACAATACCCATCATTCTTTTCACTGAAATGCACTTCTCTCCATTTATTGTCCAATCCTCCAATCCTTTTTCGTCCTCTCATGCTTCTCCATCTTCTCCTGTGGGGTTTTGAAGGCACATAAAGAGTCCTACTGAGAGGTTGTAAAGAGATTAATGGAGTAACATAGAGAGTCTATTAAGTCACCCTACATCAGGTCAGTTAAGGCCAGAGGCTTCAACTCCTGCTGGCTACATATCCCCTCCCCGGGATATGCCACACAAGACAGGGATTTGGTGGATTAATCTTCCATATTCATTGTGGTCAACGCAGGTTAAGCAATAGGCTTAATTTCTTCTAAGGGAAAAGATCATAAGTCCATAGTACTCGACCGAAGATGCTTTGGTGTGGTTTTCAACACTACGAACAGGGCGAAAAGTTGTTTCCTTGAGAGGTCATGCCAACAGGGATGTAATAAGGTCAGGGCTTGGTACAACATGTGAAAGGGACTCATTATTGTGTCTGAAAGAGCATTGCGGTGTGGGGTTACCCTCATTAGAGCACCTTTACCAGGCATTGCAAAGCAAGAGCACTGCCCCGGAGAAATGCACTGATGCAGGTTTATTACTGATGATCCCGGGCCACTCAAGTATGTCCACCTAAGACACAACCAGGTGTTCGCAAAGATTTAATGCCCCCATGCTTGGCTGATTAAAAGGACCATTCACCATAAAACGCTGTCGTCATTTACTGACCCTCATGTTGTTCCAAACCTGTGAAACCCCATGACTATTAACAACCCCACTGACTTGCACAGTATGAACAAATAGAAGACCATTTTCAAAAGTCATATGGGTTTTTGAAAGACATGAGGGTGAGTAACTGATTACAGAAGTTCTATTTTTGGGTGAACTGTACCTTTAAACCCTTTAGGTGGGAATCAGTGTTTGAGGTTTTGCGTTTATGCCAAAAAAAAAAAAAAATCTCCTCTAGCTTGTGAGCCTGTGGTTTATGATTGCCACATTCCACCAAGGTAATAAGTGTTTCATATAATGGTTGCAGAGAAGAAAAAAAAAGTTTTTGACCAAGATTTTTTGCTCCACAGATGTACATGACGTGTTTCATGGCCCAAATAGGAGCATGAGAGAAAAGCTATATTTGAAAGATTTACACAGTAGCATGGCCACAGGAAAATAAAGAACCTAGAATGAAGTAATTAAAGGCTCTTTGTCATGTGGAATAACCCCTATGGTGTTGCTGTAGAGGCGCTAACTCTATTCATCCATCCATTTCATACTCACGCTATTACTCCACACCGAGAGGCTAATTGGACTAGCGTCTTTCTCCTTAACTCTCATTCTGTCTTCCTTTTTTCCTACCTTATTTTTCTTCCTCAACCTTTCTTTCATTCCACATTTTTATTTGCTTCCTCTCTCTGTCTTCGTTCTCTGTGATGTTTCAAACACCATAAAAAATGGGTTGAAAGTGGAGCATGCACTCCTCGGATGGCTGCCTTTAATCAGTTGAATGAAACGGACAGAGGGCTTTCTTCCTCCTCTTTCAATTAAGTTTTTTTTTTTTCATTTGGGTTTTTTAATTACTTGGCCTGTCTAGGAAAAAAAAACAGTAATGGTGCTGGCATTGGAAAGTTTAAGCACTTAAGCACAGGGTTAAAAATTTTAAGTAACGTTTCACACTTGAGCTTTTCTTTCAAAAGCGAGGTAGTTTTTAATCCTGAATATCTCGTTCCATGTTTGAAACTGTTCATACTTGAAACTGTATTCCTTTGAGACCACAATTTTGGGTTACCACAGTACTTACTGTGCTCTAGGGCTTTGTAGCCCAATGTCTGCCATTTTACAAGCATGAAACATCTCTTATCCTATCATTTAAAGATGCCATAACCCAGGGTTTTGCTTAATCACAGCACAAATGGGGTAAAAATGTATCTGGCCATGTGTAATGGCATATTTAGAATAAAAGAAGCTCACCACGCACTTTCAGATCATTCTTCCATCAGTCCACAACATACAAACTGTAGTGGGGCACACACACACACACACACACACACACACACACACACACACACACACACACACACACACACACACACACAGCCTTGATCCCCCCACATTCGTTAGATCATACTCATTTTATTAATCTGTCAATCAGAAGCGCAGAACAGAATTCTTTCCATTCCCTTTCCATGGCTCATTTCCTCTCGTTCTATGTGTCCGTTATCTTTTCGAGGTCATGATTGATTTGATTTGTGTGTAATTAAGATTGTGGACTCTTGCTATTTCTAATTATTTTGCCCTATGTTTGTGTGTGTGTGTGTGTGTGTGTGTGCTTCCTGTGCAGTGCTCTGGTCTGCATGCGCTGGGCTAATTGAATTAATGCGTTCATCTGTGCAGTGCTTGCTTTTTTCCCATTTCATTCTCCCCCACACTCATTTTCTAAATTCATGAAGACACCTTGAGAAGTCCTCTGATTGTGGTGATTCGATCCTCTGTATTGAAGGAGAGTGAGAGAGTGGTTTGGATGAAAAAAATAATGAATTGGCTGAAATTCAAAAGGAAGCTGTAGTGTTTTGCTAAAGCCTGCTAATGTCGTACAAGAGGCTCATAAATAGTAGAAACAGAGTGAAGTAGGGTAGTGAATACAAATTTGGCCTTTCATATGGAGATCTCCTGTGGTAGACGGTCATATCTTTATTACAGCTTCATTGAATGGTGTTTGAAGACAGCAGGAGAGACGGCCATCAGTCTAGAGTTGGCTTTTTGTCATTGTACATTGATTAAGCCTCACTAGGTACAGGAGAGATGACCTGCTTACACTGATCTGAAAGCAGCCTTTAACAACTCGCAACATGCTCGTAGCATGCAGACAGAGACGAGCAAGACAAACTGAGAATCAATGAGCCTGCAGCATCTGCAACTGTGTGTGTGTGTGTGTGTGTGTGTGTGTGTGTGTGTGTGTGTGTGTTTCTGAGTTCACTCCCTTTAGACCTTTTATCTTGACCCATTTTCATAAAATCTTCTCATGCAATCCAACAAATTTAATAACTTTGCAGGATGGTATTTTGTAAATAATTAGATTTCGGGATTTCTGCTTTTCCTGAAGATGATGTGAGGACTGCTGTCTAATACAAAACATGCCACCATTGTGCAAGGATGTTGAAAAAGGTTGCCCAAGTGCTCAACAATAATTCAACATTTTCACTGGCCCTACCATAACATTGCATTTATTTGACCAAAATACAGTAAAAACAGTAACACTGTGAAATATAACAATTTAAAATAAATGTTTTTTATTTTTATTTAAAGATATTTCAAAATGTAGTTTATTCCTGTAATGTAATCAACAATAATTCAGTGTTTTGTTGAATAACATGGCATATATTGCAAAACATACTGATTAGTTTGTTCTTAACTCATTCTTGCTGATGCTTTTAAGACTTTTTACAAGTGTTTTTTTTTTTTTCTTAAGCACAGGAAACCACAGTAGTGCTTTTTTTCTAGTACAAAAAGTGTAGGATGAGCTATTAATTTAATGTTGCGTTTGAGATACAGTCTTAGAGATACTTGCCTTAAATGTTCAGTTTTTAAATGTTAATCTTTCGTGCATATATGCAGCCTATTATTAAACTGTCATTTAAAAACATTGTATTGTTTTAACTGACCTTTGATGCTGACTTCTTGGATATACATCTGGATCAGGCTGAATGTTGCTTGTCTGTTTGGAGTTTGTGTGTTTCGTTCATTGTGTTAATGTATCAGGCAGTTATATAATTCTGCTAGTCAGATGCTGGACAGTCCTTCCTGAATAGATCACTTGCATTTGATTTTTCCTGTTAGTGTGAATCTGAAGCAGGGAGACTTTTTGTTGGTCTTGTGATTCAGACTCAAATGGAGTGAATCGGTGGGAGGATGCCATGTAACTGCTGCAAGTCAGGCAGAACACTAGGCGACACACTGATTTTATGGTTGGGATACAAACACTTAAATAGGCTATTACACAGCTTATGTCTCCCTTTTCCTTACCGGTGCCTTATTTTCCCATTTTTTCTTCTGTTGTTCCTTTTCTTTGCTTTAAGGTGCAATCAAATTTTTTTCACCTCAAATTGGAGCACTCACAGACTGAAAAGTCAGCAGTGCTAATGCATAAATCCCAAACATTTCCCAATTTAGACTGACTTGTCTGCCTTAAAGCAATGTTTAGAAACTATGTATTTAGCTTTTTACCTGTGCAGCTCCATAGACTTTCACTGTAAGTACATAATTGCAGAGTGATTTTTACAAAATGAGTGATAAGATGAAATTGCTTTTTGTGGCAATAATCAACCAATTAACAGGGATAATTAACTTGTATTGAACCTGGATCATTCCTACTGAATAATCATAAAAATGTTCTCGGAGGAATGTTTAATATCCTTCCCTGTGGATAATTTTAGAACTGGGAAAGCACACACAGGAATACTTTTCAGGTGACTGGGTTCAGAGAAACACAAGCTTTATTGGTAAACTAACAGGTCTAATTACATTACAGCTCAGTATACTGTACTGTAAACACACCCTTCATCCTTTCTGACATGCAAACATAGCACACATATGCATTATTTTCTCTGAATCTGAACAAATACTTGCTGTAACCATTTTAATTTTGCCTTTGGACTTTTTTTATGGTTTAGAATTGTATTATGGATTAATGCTAAAGAAAATATAATTTCTAAGATATTTAAATGCAAATAAAATGCAATTCTTTGATATAATTACATTCCTTAATTTCTATTTTGACAGAAATGGTTCCTCCCGGTGTGAGATTGATCTTACTGACAATTACATGCTGCCTTAGAATGATGCATCAGAACAACCAATGAGAGATGTCAACCAAGTGCATCTCTAGAAATTCTGTTAGTGAACCATTTGATACGTCAGGTATTATTTAAATTATTTTGAAGTGCGATGGCTTCGGATTGCTTCTGGAATTGCTTATTTAAGTCCATTCTAGCATGCCATGTAATTTATTTATCACTGGTACAATCTGTTGGACACTGCCACTTGAAAATCAGGCTAAAATGTAATCTGTTTTTTTGTATATATCGAGAAATTACTGATTGAGTAGATGTTTGTAGCAGCCGTGGATATCTAGGTCATTGACTGTGACGGTCTTGTTAACTGTTTCAGGTGTCTTGTACTGTAGATATAGTGTCGCCCTTCCAGTTTAGGTAAGCCGGTGAAGATGGACAGCTGAGGTGGATGAGGACCGAGAATGGAGAGCGACACACATCAAATAACGAAAAAAAATGAGAGAGAGAGAGAGAGAGAGAGGGAGGAGGGTGGCGTTTGGAGTGTTACATGTCACTGTGACACATCATTGGAAAACACAGAATCTATTTACCATCGACTGTCCTCTCTCTGCGTCTGGCGTTTCCCCCAAAAGGCTGTAATCACTCCACTTACTCGCACCTCCGATGCCAAATATACACACCTGCACTTACAGGAAATGTGCAGTAATGAACTGGCAGTCAGAAAGAGAGAGTGTGCGGTCGGTGTGGCGGCGGGGTGGTCAATCTGCATTGAAACCCTGAATTACAGGATGTGTACGTGCCGGATGGGCAGCACTTTCTAAAGATGTGAGGGCAGGTTGTGCTCTTTAATCCAAGATGGAAGCTGGAGAAAATGGGAAGTGTGGACTGCTGTCGTAGACTCATGTTTTAAACATCGCTGCCATTCTCCTCACCGCCTGACATTCAGCAAACTCTCTGTCTGTCCGGGCTTGATAGTGTCACCCGCCAGGACAATCGCTTCTGTAAGCTAATTATCATACACACACATGCACGAATCACCCTCAGAGGAAATATTTATTTATTTTTTTGCAAAAGTTCACCAACACGCCACTCTGTTTTAGTAGAAGCCACATAAATAGCACTTTTCATAAGAATAAATTTGCAAACTTTTTGAGTGCCATTGATGAGAGTGCAGTAATTAAAACTATGCATGTGAGTATGTAGTTAACATCAGCATGCTCCACTGCGTAATTAGAAAGTTTGATGCTTTCACAGAGAAAATCTCTGTTTTGGTTTTACGCTTTATTTCCAGAAGCATCAGTCTTGGTAATAAATGACATGCTGCATTGGGAAGTGATGTGTTGTGTGTGTGTGTGTGTGTGTGTGTGTGTATGCATCGCTTGAATTGAATCCACATTTTATTTGGTGGTTAATGCATTACACTCCCTCACTGCCCTCAGCGTTCACAATGCAGGGAACTAAATAGTGACAGTTGAGTTTTTGTTGTTGTTGTTGTTGTTTTGCTAGTCTCTATGGTATCCATCAAATGGATAGAGAGAGAGAGTCACTGCTGTGATCCGAGGGAAGAGTACTTGTCTTTGATGTTCTCACTGGAAGCCCATTCAACCATTGGGGAAAAGCAGTCATATCTGTCTATTTCATATTTGACATAACAATCAAAATTTTCAATATTCTGCTCTCGTGAACAAAGCTTAACCTATTAAATATTTTGTGCATTCAGGGACGAAGCAACAATTATAACTGTATATATTTGTTTATTTGTAATTTAAAGAGTGTAATCCTTAAAATTTTTATTATAATGTCTAAACTGCTTGTGTCCTCTGATTTTTGCGTATTTAATAATAATAATAATAATAATAATAATAATAATAATAGTTTTTTTCTCCATTATCAAAACTTATTCCAAAGAAACCCACAGCGGAACTGTTGTGTGTCTCCAAATGAATCAAGGTTTTGAATGAATCATTTGAATTGATGATTCATTAATTCACTCATAAAGGCACTTGAATGGTGTGGAGTGAATGGTTCAACGACTCCAAAAACTTGTTACTTGTTTCATTCTCTAATAAATCTCTAATGAATCTGTTGAATGTATGATTCAGTGACTCAATATAAAAAGGCACCTACTGGCGTATTGATGTAACCTACAAAAAGATTTGGAAAGACTGATTCAGAAATATTAAATAATATTCTAGTTTTAAATAAAACCAGTTATTTTAAATGTTAATACATTAAGTTTTACCTGACAAAATTTACCCTGATGTGCCCCTCATTACTTTGTTTGGAGCTCATATTGGCGCTCTTATAGGCTTATTTACAGTTAGCAAGAACTGTAATTCATGTGTATTAAAAGTTTTGACTGTGTTCCACACTCTTACACTTTGGATCATTCTGATTGGTTGGTAATGGATGGTTGTAGTTTCCTATTGGCTGAGGGAGAGATCATAGGTACTATTATTGGCTCAGGGTTTGTGCCATAGTGTGAATACTGATGTGTGTGTGTGTTGATCTGTACTTCAGTGCTTTATCCAACACAGTGCCTTTGTGACGACTCAGCCAAAACAGGCTCAAAACAATTTAGCTGAATCCTCGATACGCCTTTTAGATACAAGAAATGAAATAATAGCAAGTCTGCCAGGGATCATTGATCCACAGCCGGCTGTGAATATGAATGAAGTACCATTACACAAAGATAAATACATTTTCAGAGTGTTGTGTCGCACCCCTCGCACACTAAAACGCACTCCAGCTTTTAGATCAAAAACCAGCAGACTGAAACGTAGGGTGACATGAAAGCAACCGCAAGAAACCGGAGAAATCTAAGAGATGCAGTCCGTAGAAATCAGCAGAAAAATAGTGCTTTGGATGACAAGGAGAATCGAGTTTCTGTGTGAACCTAAAGATGAAAACCAGAGCCATAAGTTTAATAGAAAGAATTGGCTTCAACCAGAATTGGCTGCCCAACACTGCATTGTCTCTTTTAGAACAATGTTGGTTCCTGTTTATTTAAATATGCTGGATCTGGTTCAAATAGAGCCCAGATGTTGGGTTCCGGAAGTAAGAATTCCATTTATTTTGCCCGTAGAGAAAAACATTTTAATAGTACTGTGGAAACCTTTCAAGAAAAAGCTACTGTGTGCTTTGAGGTTCTTAATCGGATGTATCTGTCAGCAATATTTCAACGTCATTTTTTTACATAATTGTTTAAAATAGCCAAATTTCAGTGAAGAACTATCCACCAATAAGAAATCTGTGGCAAATAAAAACTCTGCAGTTGCCATTATATCCCATGAAGCATTGCAAATGACGTAAATCACCTCCCTACACTCTTAAACTGCACTACACTCTTAAAATGTGTTTGTATACAGTATATACAAATATTGTGATTATGTATTACTTGTATAAATTACTATAAAGTATAAAATATTTCATTTTTATGCTTCCAGTTGATGACACTAAATCAGTGGTTTTATATGGTTGTTAATGTTACTGGTGGGCTGTGTAACTCTTTGGAAAATATAATTGCATATGAGTAAATTATGTGTAAAATAATAACTTAAAAAATGTTTGCACACTTTTTTTAAACTTGTTCCTGTAAAAATCCTTAGAATAAGTTAAATTTACCTGAAGCAAAACTGCATAAGATATATTGTTTTTGTAGATTGTATCTTGAATATATTTCCACAAAACAAGCATTTTTAAGTGAAATATTAAGCTTATTTCAAGGATTTTATTTTATCTGGAAAATTAGACAAAATAGGACAAGAATATAGTTTCTTGCAATTTATATACATTTTAGAAGAAAATAATGTAAAATAGGATGAATGTTTTTCAAAGCAAACATCTGACATTATTTCTCATGTAAATAATAAAATGTAATAAACAATACAAACATGCCTAGTTAAATGAGCAAAATAAATTATTTTATCAAGTTTGTTATAAAAGGTTCTTATTGAAAACAAATTAAGAAAAGGAATTATTCATACCCGGTCCCTCTTGTATCTTTCTCAGTATTCCCAAATTGGTTGTGTTTGTGATTACCTAATTTACTAATTAGCTGAGCGTGTTTTACATCTGTACTCTGAGGCAATTGCTATGGATATAAAAAGTTTCAGATCTTGCAGTCACTGCAGAAGTCCAAATTCAGAGGCCTGGAATTAAGTAAAGTGGAATTTGCCTAACTAGATAACAGTATGATGATTGTAAGTGTCTAAGTCTGTGTGCAAAATGGTGGCAGAGGTGTCAAAAGAAGTGAGAATATGAAGTCAAAGGCGTGTGTGTGTGTCGTCGGGAGAGGTTGATGTAATGGTTTTATAATGGATTTAAAGCGGTCGTGGTGATCAGCACCGGATGACTTATTTAAATGTCGTGCACTCCTCTCATCCTTTGCTGGAGATGAGGCATAGAAAAGGATGAGCGGAGAGCGCGAACGGATATTTCAGCACTGTCACTCTTCACTCACCATTCCTCCTGGAAAGCTTAGAATGGATTTACGTTTCTCTGAGAGAGCTAAATCTTCATTCGAGTCTAATTTCAAGTCGTTACTGTTACAAGACAGAGAGGGCCAAGGCAAATATCACCTGAAATGAACGGAAGGGGAAAAGAGTGGAAAGAAGTGATAGAGGCAGAGACTGGCAGAAGGTATAATTTGTGGTTTGCTGTGTGTTTCTATACACTCTGAAAAATTTAGATGCCAAAAATGGTTTTAAGGTCTGTTAGGAAAAGAGAACCTTGTTAGTTTGCCTGATGCTACACTGTAAAAATAATTTACCTACTTAAACTTAAGTTCACTTGCTGCCGTAAATTTTTTATTATAATCAAGTTGGTCGTATCAACTTATTTCTAGTTCAAATTGTACTAGTAGTTAAATCTCATATAACTTATAATATTTTGATGAGTTATAGTAATAGAAAAACATATGTTGCCTTGACTTGATCCTAAATTATATTATAGTGTACTGCATGGACTTAGTTTCCATAATGCTTAAAAAAAAAAAATGGATATATGAGGAAGCCTGTTTTTAAAAGTGTGATTTCTAGACCTGACAAACTCATTTCAGTTTATATGTTCAGTTTTTATGAAATTTTTAATAATTAATGTGCAATAATATTTTAGTTATACCAATTCCCTTTCAGAAAAACCACATGAACTTCACATGTGCAATTACATGTTATTATCACGTGTGAAATATGTGTAACATGGTTTTGGAACATTTTTATATGTACAATGACTTTGTAGCTATGTCAAGCTCTAATCAAGAAGAAATTGAGAAAAAAAAATTCCTTACCCTTAATCCTTTTCCATTAAATGAACTGGATAAGAATTAATGATTAAAAAAGCTGGAAAAGTAATGGGCCATTTAAATATTGTTGTGGACAATGTGGCACTTATTATTAAAAAAACAACATTTTTTAAGCTCCCATGATGCCATAAGATAACTTTTTTTTAGTTATGATATTATTATTCGACCATTTAGGATTCTATGATTTATAGCAAGACTTTATAGTGCCTAAGATGTCATAGCAGAACTGCTTAGTTACCATGCGTTTGTAAATAAAACACCTTTTCAGTACCAACAGGGGCTTTTGCATCTGCTAGTTATAGGAACTCAAGTTATAGGAACTAGCCACCAGGGCAGATCCCCAAGAACTACATTTTCCCTAGGGCCATTTTCCTAGTTGCATTCACACTGATAGTATGAACTCTGAAGTGATGTTAGCCAGCCATCAGCGATGTCAATTAAGCATGACATTCAGATCAACAGCATTAACAGATGGAAGATGGAGAAGTGCCTGGACTTGTCCGTCCATCTATTGCTGTTTTTCACGTTCATAGAGTTAGTTTGTGGAGTAAGAATATGTAAGTATATCTAAACTGCTGGGAGCCTGTGTTTTGTATGGCATGCATTCAAAAATGCTATAGTCTTCTTTTTTAGTTTCCGTGATGTCATGGGAAAATATCGCTACATAGTACAACAAAAAACAAAATATATACTTAATCAACAAAGAAACTATATATCCTTCCAACTTTAATATATTAAATGAAAAAACGGAAAACCACTGGTTTAATCTGAAGAACATTTTGTAGCATCAAATTTTTTTTTTTTTTATTCCCCTAAGATCCTTGTTCTTGTTTTTAAGATGGTACTACACAGTACCACTTCTTAATATTAATAATCCTAATGATTGACGCCTGCAGTGCCGCCCAGTCTTTCATGTGTGTGTACTTGCATATTTGTCCCTGCTGTTCCACCGGTTGGAGTTTTATGAGCTGAAAATAAGGGAAGTGAAATATGTAATACAGCCAGCCATCTCTGTAAATCAAATGACTGAGATGGAAATGAGGAGAGAAGAGAGAAAGAGAGAGAGAGTACTTTGAGACAGGTAGATGATGACACTACTCTTGATCAGTATTTATGATCATGGTCGCAGCATAACGATCGCAGATATAAACCCGCTCGATTCACACACACACACACACAGACACACCGTGCCATGCGAAATGCTGACGACAAGTAAATAGCCCGTTGCTGTATGCAGAGATGTGAGTAATGAGTTCTAAAGGACAGGAGGAGTGGAGCGGAAATGGGCCAGCCCGACGTTTGATGACTGGGGTAATGTGGCACAGGAAGTGATGAATACATCGGTGGGCACCATTTGGCACGACTCAGCGCTTTTCTCCTGATGCAGGTCCTTAAGACAGCCAGATTAATGAATCTCACTGAAATTAGATTAAAGACTTAAAGCTCTCGTTTCTCCCCAGAACCAGACATGACATCTTCTGAAATGTACACATGCAGATAAATGACAGATGCATCATGGGTAATATCTGGGTCTTTATCTGGAATGCTGCTCTAGATACTGTACATCAATGTTTTGTTTGGAAATGTTGCATTTTGAACAGTAAAAACAATATGAAGTGTGGTAAGCTCTATATGCGGGCTCTTATTAGTCACTAACAGCAGGAAAAATTAGCTTTGGTACTCTAGTTATCGAAAGCATGGGGTGTCATATTCGAATGTGTTGAAACAGACATAAATGTATTCATTTATTCATTTTCCAATTTTAATATTTTTTTATA
Organism: Cyprinus carpio; assembly: GCF_018340385.1. Classification (NCBI taxonomy): domain Eukaryota; kingdom Metazoa; phylum Chordata; class Actinopteri; order Cypriniformes; family Cyprinidae; genus Cyprinus; species Cyprinus carpio. The sequence continues at coordinate 7,418,758 of NC_056575.1, forward strand.
ATAATTTATCCCTTTAGCAAAAATATAAATGTACTTTTTCTCTCTTTTTTTGTAGACATTTTTAGCATTAAAATGGGAAAAAATACTTTTACTTTTTACATTTATTTATTTATTACTTTGTATGCATTTGACATAAAAATGAAAAGATTTTAACACCTTTAGCATTTAGCACTTTTTGGCACTTACATATTTATCTTTTTACATTATGCATTTGACATAAAAAAAAATAATAAATCAACACTATATTTTTATGCATTTAACAATAAAGTGTTTGAATGTATATATTTCCTTTTTACATTATGCAGTACTTTATGCAAAAAAAATACGATTACATTTCATTTCATTACAAATTATTATTTTTAATTTACTGTATTTTTTTTATATATATATCTGGAATGTTGCACCAGATACATCAATGTTTTGTGCTGAAATATTATTTCCTTACAGTTAAAACAATGGAAGTGTGGAAAGCTCTATTTACAGGCTCTGTTAGCCACTAACAGTAGGGAAAATTGGCTTTGCTTGTGCTCGAAAGTGTGGCATGTCAAATATGAGCATGTTGTAACCGACGTACAGGTCCATTTATTCGTGGCGCACATCGCAGGTAAGCAGCTTGTGTACACACTCATACGTGAATGGAATATAGCCGAGCAGGATTGAATCTTGGCCCAAAACACTTCTCATCTGAATGCAGGAAATGGCTGCGGCGGCACACTTGAGATGAGCTTTCAAAAGTGTGCAGACAGTTGAGGTGTTCAGGAGAGGAGAGCGTGCAACTTTGAAGGAGTATGTGACCTTTAGCTTGCGTCTCTTTTTTGTTGCGTGCATCTGAAGAGCGAGGTGGAGAGGGACTTGGATGAGTGTACCAGTGGGATATGACATTTCTCATTCTTTCAGTTTGAACACACCAAGACTCTGACAGAAATACATGTGAAAAGGGAGGTGGGATTCTGGAAGGATGCCCGGAGATGTTAACCCTCACCCGGGAAATGGAAAAACATCCCTGGGGAGCTTTCTGGATGGGGTCTGATCGCTTTTCAGGACTCAGTCATTACTAAACCACTTAACTTCTTCTGTATTACATTCACTCCATCACCCCCACCCCTCTCTCTCTCTCTCTGTTTCGCTGCCATCTCTCCGCACCCTGAGCCCACCCAATACAACAAGTGTGTAGCATCTTTCAAACTTAAAGGGATAGATCACCTTAAAATAAAAACAATCATTTAGGATGCTCATCTTTTTCTGTCATTTCAAACCCGTGCAATTTGTGTGTGTGTGTGAACAAATAATTATTTATTTTTCCCCCAACGCAGCAACAGTTTATAATGACCATGACACTATATTGATTAAAGTGATTAAAGTCACCATTAAATCAAAACGGGCAGTTTATTATTTTTATTTCTATATTAGTATTCCAGTAATTATTTTAAAGGGTTTATCTGTTCAGATATTTTTATTTATGTGCCCTCTTAATCTTTAATCAGAAACATTAATGCCTCCTCCCCAGGCAATATTTTAATATTTTATGTAAAATTATAATTTAGGTCAATTTAGGTAGAGAAAGACTGCACTCTTTTTTTCAGCATTAACTCTAAACAATTTTATATTTAATTTAATTTTCATTTTTTAATTTTTAATTTTTAAATTATTTTTTTTACTTTTTTATGCATTTGACATAAATTAGTATAAATGTTTAGCATGAAAATGAAGAAAACACTTTTACATATTGACTTTTTTATGCATTTGGAATGGTTATGCATTTTTATCATTATGCATTTAAGCGTCAAAATTAAGAAAAATACTTTTTTGCATTTACATTTTTACTTTTTATGCATTTGGAATAATGAAAGCAAAAGCTAAATTTTAATGAGTTATTTTTAATGCACTTGTGTTTAAGTAAAATGCACACTTAGCATTATGCAACTTTTCTACATTTAAAAAATACTTTTACCTTTTTACATTTACATTTACTTTTGTTTTCCTTTTTTGCATTTGGCATACAAAATGAAAAAAAATCTAATTTACTTTTTATGCAAAATAAAATATACACTTAACATTAAACTAATTTATTTATTTATTTTACATTTTTATTTTAAAAATGATTTTATAGTTTACACATTTACAGTTGTTTTATTTATATTTTCATTTTATGCGTTTAGCATTAAAAAAAAAAACTAATGCAAAAATAAAGAGAAAAGTACATTTTTAAGAGGCCACTACCATGAATAAGGCCTTAAACCTAACAGACATGGACTTAAAGCAACAAACTTTTTTCCCCACTCCTTGTCAAAGACCCATCCTTGACCATCTTTGAGCTCCGTCTTTTCAGTGTGTCTAAAGGTGCAGTCGTTTCATTATGCTTTTCAACAGTGCTGACTCTCCACTTGTGAGTGGAAGTCATTTGTGATGAAGATTGTGAAACAGCCATCATGATGAGATTTTTCCATCACATCAATCACTTTGGTGAACATCGGGATACTTTTTATTAGTGAAGCTTTGGACTTGGTGAGAGCCAATGAAATAGTGTGACTACAAATAATTTTCTATCACTATAAGTTGTTTTGCAGGAAATACAGTTAAATATAAAAAAAACTGTTGCTTATTTATTGGATAATTTATATTTTTGGATAATGCAGTGAATTAAATAGTTAAAAAAAAAAGTAAGATACTTGATCCAATTTGATTTTCTCTTTATGTGGAACTTGGATGCTAACCAAAAGATGAGATTTATTCATAACAGATGAACAACAGGTTTGGCATCAGTGCAAAAACAGATTAATTTTACATAATATTTAAGGTAAAAACAAAATTCTAAAATGAAGGGAAAAAATCCATTCAATTTGCATCATATCCAGTCCAGTTTTGATCCTGTAAACACATTCTGTTTCCATTTAGCGAGACCAGAATCACCACTAGTTTTTTGGGTTCCTTTACCTCCAAAACCACCAGATTAGATATCGAACAGACACTCGTCAGCAGTTGTGGGCATGTTGTGCGTGTGTGTGTGTGTGTGTGTGTGTGTATGCTAAAGCAATACAAACATGGTTTATTTAGCAGACGGCGCTGCTCTGTGCGTGATCTATCATCATCATCATAATAGTCCTATTGTTTATGGTGATGCTCTCAGCGTCAGGCCAAGCACTGGATGATGCATCTATTACAGTCCGATCTGCTGAGCGGAACTCACCGCAAAAGGAGCCACTGAAAGGCTCTTAATTTGTGCTTGATTTGGAGAGAGCGAGCGAGATGAGAAAAAGGAGACTGGGGTCGGTTGGAAGAGTTTTCATTCTTTGTCGAATATCTGTGGTGGAATATTTGGGGTTAGCTTTTTTATTTTCAGTTTGTTTGTTTTTTTTCATTTTAATTCTGGTTTTGTTTTAGTAATTTTAATGCGCTTTTTGCTATTTTAATTTTTTTCAATATTTTATATTTCAGTTGAGCTTGATTTGGAGAGAGCGAGTGAGATGAGAAAAGGGAGATGAGCTGATTGGAACTTTTTTACATTCTTTGTTAAATATCTGTGGTGGAACAAACATTAAAAAAGCTAAAATGGCTTTAGTTTTAGGAGGGTAAACAGCAAATGAATATGAAATAATGATATTAATAATGCAGTAATAATATTAAAAAAAAAATTTATTAAAATATTTTTTATTTTGATTTAGCTAATTTATTTTCATTTTTTATTTTAATTCTAGTTGACTTCTTAGTAATTATATGTGCTTTTGCTGTTCTTAGTTTAACTCCTATTTAGCATTCATTTATTTTTTATTTTTAATTCATTTAATATTTGAATTGATTTTATTTCAGTTAGCTGCCAAGGCAACATTTCTCATTTTTGTGAAGTGTTGTTTTTTTTCTTTTGCCTTCTAATCCCTTTTTAAAAACAATTTATAATGCTAGTTTACTCATTTAAAATTTATATTTTGTTTATATATGTTCACATATCACACACAAACACAACTTTATTATACATATTATAAACTTAAGTCTTTTATGTAAGCATTTTTTTTGCTTGGTAAGTTGTTTTCACGTTGACAGCTTTGGACATTTTAATGTCTCGACATATGCAATGAATGTCAAGAGAACAAACAGTCAACTGTTACATATTTGTGGAAGCATTTAATTCTAAACCACAAATGAGCCCTGTAGTCAACCGACTCCAGCCTCCGCTAACCAGTCAAACAGAGTCTTTAATCAGCACTCTGAGCCGGCTGCAGCGTGGTAGGAAAGCATCTCTAAGACACAAACACAAACTTTCACTTCGACCTTAATCTTACCCGAGACAGCCCGGGGATTTAGAAGAGCCGCAGCCATTTATAAGCACTCACACACGTGCTGGTTTTTCTAGGTACTAAACTTTCTCCCAGGTCCACTTTAACAAATGTGGAGACCACTCCCTCTGGTACCTTCAGTTACCCTGGAAACAGCGTTTTCCTGCTAATCCCCACCTTCCATCATGAGAGAGAGAGAGGGAGAAGCTCTGTGATAAAGGGGGAACAATGCACATTCTTTCATTCAGGCAGCAGACACCCATTTGTATTTTTCTAGAGAAAGCGGAGGCCTACGCACTCTCTCTAATAAGGGTTTATGAGACCGAGAGAATAGAAGAGAGCAAGAATGATGAGTTCTGTAAAGGTTCAGAGTTGAGTTTCCTATAAATAAACAAAATAAATCAATAAATAAATGTTCACTGAAATAAAATATAAAAAACTTAGTTATTTTATTTCATTTAGTTAACAAGGCATTTCTCATTTGCATTTTCTGAAAGCAGAAAATATATAATAATAAAATTGTATTCATAATTATAATATAATATAATATAACATAATATTATATATGAACTATTGTAGGATCTCAATGATACTAAAAAAACAGTGTTTCATCATATAGTGGAGTTAGTGAAGATGCTATGTCATCTAGCAATTACATAGCAATGCACTAAAAAACACTGAGAACATTTTGGCAACTGCATAGCAACACCCTGGCAATGAACTTTGAATCATATTTGCAACTTTTAAACATCTTTTTTTTTTTGGAGAATGTATAAATCCAGGTTCTCTTGTGTGTGTAGATATTATCTTCTTGCTGTAGCCAGCTTCTTTAACCTGAGCTCAAACAGCAGAGATGTATCAGATTTAACCATCGGGTGTTGAATGCTAACCTACAGTGAACATTACTGCAATGTTTCTGGTAATGCTAACCTACAGGAGCATTTGAATGCTAAACGCTCCTACAGTGAGCATTTTGCTAACGTGCACTGTTTTGATGCTCAAACCATGGTCACATACAGTATGTGATCATGATCATGAGTGGAAACGGCCTGATGCTGACGCATGGACACAGTTGCAACTCTCGTGCTTTCAGATAGCACTTAATTGAGCTTGAATTGTGATGTTTTCCATTTAAATTTCATGATGTGCTGTAACATCCCAACCAAAAACATGACATGTAAACCAACACCTGACTAGTGTTTTTTTCTGTGCTATAAAAAGTGCATGTGCTGTGAGTTGTATGAGGCAGAAATGCACCTTTATAGTGCTACAATCAACATTAGATATGGTAATCTTTATGAAAATGTCCCATGGTTTTTCTAAAGTTTTATTCATGAATGAAAATGATGCATAGATTTCACACTAAATCTGTTTATAATATATTATTTATTAATCAATGTATTTTTTTTTATTAAATTACATTTTTAATAAAAAAAATTTTTTTTAACAAAAACTAAATACTATTATGTATATACTTTTGTTTTTATATATTCATATATTTTATGTGGAAATGTATTAAATTATTTAAATTTAAATATATTTTCTTATTTAATTTTTTTATAAAATATATATTTTTTAATTTCTTAAGTTATTTAAATTTTAAAATATGTTGTTTTTTTTAAATAATAACTCTTCAAAAAAAATCTTTTTCTGAAGAGTGTCATTTATGTATTTTTTTTGTTTTGTTTTGTATAATCATATATTTTTGTGGAAATGTAGCATTCACACTAATTCTGTATTTATTATATTACTTAAAGGGTTACTCCACCCCAAATTTGTCCTTAATTACTTACCCCCATGTCATCAATTCTTAGCAGTACGCAGGCGGCGTACGCTTTTGTGTCAGCCGCGATGCGCCGATGCATTGTTTGCTTTCAAACCAAAACGTAAATACATGTAAAAAACGTATCCTTGTGGCTGATACAGAAGGGTGTACGTCATCTGCGTACTGCTCAGATTTGCCAAAATGGCACTATGCTGATTTGGAGAGACACAGAGGAGAAGAATTGTTGAATAAAGTCATTATTTTTGTTTTCTTCATGTACAAAAAGTATTATCGTCGCTTCATAACGTTATTGTTGAATCACTGATGGCAGACTATTCTGACGATGCTTTTCATACTTTCCTGGACCTCGACTCTGTTATTTATTTGGCGGTCTATGGGACAGTCTCAAGCCTCCCTGTTTTCATCCAAAATATCTTAAATTGTGTTTTCTGAAGACGAACGAAGCTTTTACAGGTTTGGAACGACATGGGGTAAGTGATTAATGACGACAGTTTTCATTTTGGGATGGAGTATCCCTTTAAAATAAGTTACTTAAGCTTCTTAAAATATTAGCAAATCAACTTAAATATTATTTAGTAACGTACTAATAATAATAATAGTAATAATACAGTATTTACTTTGAAATGTTTAAAAAATATGTATTTCAAAATACTTTTTATATTTACACATGATTATACTCTAGAGGTAATTTTTTATTCATTTATTTATTTATTTTTGCAAGAACCAATAGTTGTTGATTTTGTTTACTATAGTTTAATTACAGATACCACTATTAAACTTGCTTACTATGCAATTACTGTGGTAAATCTTCATACATGTAGCAAACATTATTGAATATGATCATATTTGGCTTTCACACTCTGCAATAAAATGGCAATATTGTGAAAATGTCTGTTTTTTGGCCTGGTTTTGATAAATGGCCTTTTAAAAGACGGGCTGAACGCTGACTGATTTCCCGGCTAAAATCACTCAGTCATTGGTGGATGCAGCATTGCCTGTACTACGCTCCACACTAACAGCTGTCAGAGTATTTTTAGCAGGCATTGTGTGTCTGGCCTGTGTTTAGTCAATGATAAACATCTATAGAGAGAGAGAGAAAGAGAGAGTCACGTGTGGCACCAAACCAAACCATCTCATGTTAGTCACAAGCATGTAATGCATTGTTGTTTATACTTCCCAAAGAGCCAAATTTAATGAGGAGCATCCAACCATATAACACCAGATCAAATCCTGAAGGGTGTCAGCTGAACCCTGCGCAAAATGATCACTCCTGAGACATATGTTTTAATGAAGATCAGAGCTCTCTCTTCATGTTTGTGTGGGTATATGAATTTTTTATGCAGATCAGACTCTGTAAATAATGCCTCCGGTGTGATACACTTAAATAAATTGTGCCATATGCCAAACAAAGACATTAAAGCACTCTGCAGTAGGCTTGTCCAAAAAAGCAAATTGAATTTTTGATTGCAGAAACTTAATAGTTTGCTCAGTAAGCTCTCTTTAGCGCACAAACACACTCCTGCGAGTGAATAAGAGTGACAATTAGGACAGATAAAGACTTGTGAGCCTAAGGCAGAAGGACTGACTCAAACACACACACAAACCCACACTCGAAATCACAAAATTACAGTTCGGCCACCAGCAATACTTTTTTACAGCCTATTTAACACAAGCTGCCAATGTGCAACATGTCTCTTGTCAGGCATGTGTCACGGCTGCATGTCAAGAGCCGGGAAACGGAGAGCTTTACTTATAGCCTGCCCATAACCGCTGATCCAGAGTCAGTTTGCTCGCATTTTAGTGGGTGGGAGGATGTAGTTGTCACTGTGAGGGGCGAACTGTTACCATGGTAACATGACCTCAGGGGTGAATTTTTAATTGCGAGGCCCAGAGGGCGTGCATACTAATTGTTCGTTTAGAGAGCGTTTGTCAACAAGTTTTGTCACATTTGTGCATATACAGATAATCATACATCAGGATGTCATTATGATATAATCCTGAAAGTGACAGTTCAAACAAAAAATGAAAATTGTAATGTGGTTACAAACCCATATTACTGACTTTCTTCATCTTTTTTTTCCCATACAGTGAAAGTCAATGTGGTCCAAAACAAATCCATTGAACTCCATTTACATTTGTGATATGTGGAAAATGAACAGATTTCCCTGGTGTGCATAAAAATTTAATTCTGCAAGGATGCATTAAATTGATCAAAAGTAACAGTAAAGGCATTTATAATCTGATCCACCTTATTTTTCAATGGGAAGTAAACCGTGAATGTACGAGACTTCCGGTTCATTAACCGCTGTAGGGAAATAACAAGAAGAATAACAAAGTGCAGTAAATGGCAAAACTGTTTGCACTACAAACCAGTGTGTTCATAATTAAGATAATACATTGGAATAATACGGTAAGACACACCAGTTTGCAATATCAAGCAGCAAAACGAGCTGTTTTGTACAGCTAAAAATAGCTGGAAGCGGTAACATGATGCTGAAAATTCAGCCTTACATCATAAATTTTAATAAAATAGATTAAAATATACTTGGTAATATAATATTCACAATGTTACTCTTTTACTGTATTTTTGATCAAATAAATGCAACCTTGGTAAAACTGTACCGACCGCAAACTTTGAACAATAGTGTATATTCCCACACAGCGTTGTGTTGGTTACATGTACAGTATGTGTTGTGAATAGTGTAGAACATGGCCTGACTGTGTTGCTCTCTGCTAATAGCGTCATATGTAATTTATTATTGATTGGGTTCAAAGTGTAATTAGCAGCAGTTGTGATCCTAGGGTGTAGTTTAGCCAAACAATGAGCGCAGAGAGACACTGCCATATCCAGCCCATAGGATACATTTACCTGAGCAGGTGTGAAACACACACCGCTGTCCACACAAAGGCACACGTGTGGGAAACGCATACCTGCGGGCAAGGAAAAAGCACATGCTGGCGTGATTGTGAACAGACATTAAGAATTAAAATGAAATGGGGATCAAAGACTGGATCTTTGAAGTGGTGTCGTCAAACGTGGGATCGTTTATACGAGAGCGTGTTCAGGTTTGACACTTTGAGCTGCGTTGAAATGCAGACGTTGTAGGGAAAGATTGCTGCGCTTTGCCAACTCCCCATGTACGCTTTGAGCTACTGAGCCGACGATCGCTCAGAGAGAAAACAACTGAGAGAGAGACATACTGGGGAAAGAAATGAGCGAAAAGGTCAGATTGGTGTCTGCCAAAGACTACAGAAAGGTACAGTCTCCTGGGAATTATTCAAAAGACTGTGGTGTGCATAGTTCTCTGTAGATATATGCTACGTGTTACACATACACGCTCTCCTCTCTCTTTCTTTCTCAAGGCTCTCCGGTGATGAATGGGGCTTGACTTGCTGGTAAATGAGAAAATTTAGTCGATCCAAGTACGCAGGATACCTACCTCCATTACATCCCACTATGCAATAACAAAATCAGCACAAATCTAGTGAACCCCGCTAACAGCGAAACGCAACTTGATCAAACAACCCCTGTAGCAATTTAACAGCACAGCGAAGGATATTAATTTAGATAATTATTTCACCATTAAAATGAAACCAAATTCCAAAGCCAAAAACTAAACAAAACACTACCATCATAAACAAAAAAGAACAAAAACAACAACAATTAAACAAATTCTTGACCAATGAGATTTGAAATGTTATTCCACAGTGGGCGGGGCAAGACAAAGTATCTTAGATTGTCTTGTTATAAGTAAATTTGATGTTAATCAACAATAATTTAACAAATTCTTGACCAATGAGATTCCACAGTGGGCGGGGCAAAACAAAGTATCTTAGATTGTCTTGTTAGGACAAAAAAAAAAAGTCAGCATTTATAGTTTGTTCTCGGTTTTTAGCATTAGCATTAAAAGTTAACGAGAGCTATCATTAAAAATAACATTTGCTATGTGCATTTGTAAATCTGGTGTTTGTATGCTAAAGAAAACCATAGTGAAATAGCAGCCTGTAACGTATTATAGTGCACAGCTTTGCGGTTTCCAAATGCACTTAATTAACCTCTATAAAAAATAAAGCAAACACAATAATATCTCCTTAACACAGTGCTTTTCTCTTGTTCTGAGTGATCTAAACCCCATGCGCTCATGCTCGCTCTCCCAGCAGGGCCATGTACCCGATTTCAATAAGCACTTGTGATATATTGGCACACAAAGCCAGCGGGAATCACCTGCTATTTTTATCTTCCGCAATAATGCCATCCAATAACACAACTCTCTACCGGCGTGGCATCCGCAAAAAATGCAGCGATGCCGCAGAGCACAAAAGTGGCCTGCTGTGCATTCTTACAGCATACCATGAGATGTGAGACTGAAAAAGGACGTCAATATCAATCATCAGATGTATGTGTCGTGATTAAGCACTGCTGACGTTAGCGCTGAGAGAGTTACAGACATCTGCTGAGAAGTCAGTATTAATTAGCATGTCTGAAAGGATTTTGTTAATGTGTCTAAATGTTGACCGTTTGATGATGATTATGATTTTATGACAACCACCCAGAATATGAATGGGTCACATTAGCTGACTAGTTAAACAACCGACTAGTCAATTAATGATGTTAATAATCCTTAAAAAAAATTAAAAATTAAAAAATTAATTGAAATATTATTGTAATATTTTTAAATGTAAAAGTAATTTATTTAAAATTTAAATAATTTTTAACATTAAACAAATATTACTTAAAATAATTAAATTATTACAATTTTAAATAGTGTGTGTGTGTGTATTATTTTAAATCTATTTCAATATATTTTAAATAAATTAAATATAAATTGTAAGATTGAAATATTAAACAAATGTAACATCACTAAATATGAAAACATTTCAGTGATGTATGATAAATGATTTAATGTTTTATTTTAAGTGTAAAATATTTTCAAATATATTTTATATACACACATATATATATATATATATATTAATATATATAACACACACACACACACACACACACACACCCACACACACACTGTATGAGGAAAAAAAAAAACTTTTTGAAAAGTTACAATTATCCCTTTTAAAGTGTCACTTCAAAATCCATACACATTCAGATGGACATCTTTGGCACTTGCATTGCATCTTGCATTGTTTTTAACAATTTTTAAGATAGAGTGTAGTTACATTTTTAAAAATGTCTAGCTAATTTTGAACATAAAAAGGTGTTTTATGCAAGTTCCCAATAAGAAACTAGCCTAATTATACAGGATTTGATTTTGAAAATTTAGGATTCAATAACAACTTCCTGTCTAAAGGGTGAAGGTGTGTGTGTGGTTTTGACATTCTTGCCCAGAGCATGGTAATTACTCAGTAGTATATTGTCCAGACCTCTCACATTGCCCTCTGCTCTCATCGTCAAGTGCAGGGCGTTTTATCCAAAGTGACTCAGCATTTGTCCACACCATTGAGACTTTCCGGTCAGCTGGTGTCTTTATCCTGAGCAGCGCATCGCTGGACAGCACGTTCTCACTTTATTCCAATCATAAGAGAAAAATGTTCACCTAGCGGCTTGAATAATGATGATTCAGAGTCCAGGCGGATGCCTTATTATTTCAATTTATGTAAAAACTGCATTTCTCTAAATGTTTTAAAGTAATTTGTTATTCACTTATTTTTTAATGTCACAGTCAAACCGCTGTAAAACCGGCATAAAATTCCTCTTTAATTTATGAAGTCATAATTTTTACTTGTTGGGTCATAAATACCAAGAGCACATTAAGTTCAGCAGAGCTGTTCCAGGCACACCGGATAGTTTCTAGTAAAAATAATGTTGATAAAAAAAAAAAAAAAACATTTTGTGGCTGGAATCCATTATTTTAGTATAATTGAGACACTTATAGTTTTATATGCACTGTATATATTCTGTTTTCATTTTAAATAAATCCAAAGAATAAATAATTTTTTCATTTTATTTTTTATATATATGCACTGTATATATTCTGTTTTCATTTTAATTTAAGCTGAAGATTTAGTAATTTTGTTGTGTTTTATTTTTATTTATTTATTTATTTATTTTTTACTATAAAAACCCTCATTTAGACGATTAACTCAATCTGGTGAAAAAAACATGCTCGTTTCATATTCCTCACATCCTTCTGTTTTTATCTGACACAACTCTGTGTTTTTAAAGGCATTTGTATAACTAAAATAGGCATTTGTCTGGACATAGTGTGAATGTATAAAGTTATTCCGGCAACACCGTGCTGTTTTGACAGACTACCACACAGCAAGTGACTCATTGTTTTCACCTTGAGTGCGTTTTGTGCGAATGTGTTTGTGTGGGTGTCCATGACTGATTTGTTCATCAAAACCCCATCATAATGTGCTGGAATTGTCAAGGATGAAAGGAAATTTGTGTGGAGTGCATGCGTAAATAGCGTTGGTAGCTTTTTCACTGTATGTGTGGTTATGAAAGCATTTGTGCTGTTTTTTTTAGCTGAGTGTCTCTGTGTATGATAATTGAAAAGGCTCACAGAAGACACAGACCCTCGTCACTGAAGATTAAAATGTCAAAGAAAAATGGCAAGAAAACTGAAAGAGTCTCTCAGATCTCTCTTTTTCTGTTTATCTTCCCATCTCATCTCTTTTCGCCTTACAGTAGACTTCACTGCACATGTGGACTGTGTTTTATATATTGATTCATGAATTATTCATTCCTTTTAGCCTTATTTCAATGAACTAGTTCACAAAAGCGGTCTAAGTGTTTTGTTCACAAATCAACTACACCCACAGTACACTATATCACATATCACATTATTAACAAAAGACATAATACTTCCTATTTAGGTCGAATTAAAAAAATAAAATTCATTAAAAAAAACCATTAACAAAATAACAGAAAATATACACTGCATTTTAGTTCAGTCTGATTTGTGAATGATTTGTTCTTTTGAGTCAGATCTTTTTTTTTTTCTTTTTTTTTAACTGTTTGTTTTTACAAAACTGGTGTGAATGATTCATTTGTGATTCATCAATGCCTATCCAGTTCACTTCTACACACTGCTATGCCTATCATTATATTTTAGTTATGTCAGATACGATTCTTAAACGATTCATTCTTTTGAGTTAAATCTGTTCAGTGACGTTCACAAAACTAGTTGTTTCACTGATCTGTTGTTTCATTCACACGTTGGATTGAACCTTACTAGGACTACATTTTAGTTATGTTCAATCTATAAGTGATTCATCCTTTTAAGTCCTTTTATCCTTGAAAGTTATTTTCTGTGAATCATTTGAAGCAGTTCACAAAACCAACAATTCATTCTTGACCCTGTCCAGTAGATATTTCACTGCAGATACAAACTACATTTTATGAGTAATTCATGTTGGATCTTTACGATGAATCATTTGAACCAATTCACAAAACTGGTCTGAAATTTTCATTTACACATTCGATAGACCTCTTGAAGCAGACTTCACTGCAGCTATAAACTAGATTTTAATTATGTTCGTTTTATGGATAATTCATTCTTTCAAGAAGGATCTTTTTGGTGAATCATTTGAACCAGTTCACAAAACTGGTCAGAATGTTTCATTCACAAATTTGATCAAGACTTTCAAGTAAACTCCACTGCAGACAATCTAAATTAAATGTTTGATTTATGAACGATTTGTTCATCTGAGTTGGACTTCTTGAAGTAGTCTTTTCACTGAATTATTTAAACCAGTTCTTATACAAAACTGATCCTAATTGGACTTCTTGAAGTAGACTTCAGTGCAGACACAAACTACATTTTAATTATGTTCGATTTATGAATATTTCATTATTTTGAGTTGTTTCTTTTTAGTGAACCATCAGTTTACAAAACTGATCTGAATGTTTCATTTACGAATTGTTTCGAGCCCCTCAAGTAGACTGCAGATATAACCTATATACGATTTATGAATGATTTGTTCTTTTGAGCTGGATCTTTTCACTGAATCGTTTGAACCAGTTCACAAAACTCTTCTGAATTTAATGGACCTCTTCAAGTAGACTTGTTTCTTCCCCCTCAAGCAGACTTCACATATAAACTACTACTGTATACGATTTGTGAATGATTGGTACTTTTGAGTTGGATTCTTTTCAATGAATATATTGAAAAACTGTTCTGAACTGGATTCATTTATATATGTTCATATATTATGAATGTTATCCATATATCTTCCCCCTTCGGCTGAATAACACATTTGCAATCTCATACACAGGGCTGTTGTAATAGGCCAAATGGATTACCACAGACTGGCACTTGCATTGGCACGAAATAATTCACTGTGGCACTGGCAAGCTCGCTTAAGGCAGTTTGGATGATTTGTAGTAATTTCCATTGGTTGGTTGGTTGTTGCTTTGTGCTTCCAGTGCTATGTACTTCCAGAAGAATAAATATTTCATCATCCAACATCTTGCTGGTTAAACAAATATGATGTTTTTTGTGGTGCAATTATCTGAATTATGTAAAGCATCTATTGTATTTGTACAGACGGGGTTGGAAGTGCAGATGTAGTTATGTGCCAGTGGGAGAACTTTTGCTATCTCACATTGAAATCCGTTACTCTGAGTGGGCTGATGGAGCGTCCTGTAGACAAATCCTGTTTATCATTAATCAAACGGTATGTAGCCTGTCAGATAAAGATGTAATTCAATTTGCGGATTGACTTTTACTTTTAACACCATTGATATCACGTCGTCTTAACCTGCCAATCATTCCCTCATAGTCTGTTTCGTTTTCTATCTCAATCCAATTTACACTCTGTCACCTAGTGGGGATTGTGATGTCATAAATAGCAAGAGCTTCCTCATACTGATCAGCCAATCACAGAACACGCTTATGCATGTGTTTTTGTTCATATTCTGCTTCAATGGAACATTTAAAGGCACAGAGTCTATTTACGTCATGTTTCTTTGCTTAAAATATTTAAAAATCCTCAAATATATTTATAGGTTTAAATTAGATTGATTTTCAATCCCTGATTTTCAATACATTCTCAGACTTTTGGTCTTTACTGTATTTAGTTGCAAATGCTCAGTGCACATATACTGTAAATGCAACATTCAAACATTTCCTCGATGTCTGTAAAACTACATGCTGCTGAAATGTCTGCACAAATATATGCTCTATATATGCACTGGGACTGCTGTCATGATTTATAATATATATGTTCAGCATCATGTAAGACTATATATAGGTGTAGTATTCATGGTGATTGCATTAGCCCTCATTTGATCTTTCATTCATCACTCAAAACTCTATCAAACTGTCATCTGGCTAGTCTTTATTTCTATCTGAACACACCGCCAGTCAAAGTTCAACCACACTTGAACTAACACTGTTTATTTATTTTGAAGAAGCTCAAAAATATTTTATATATACATATATATACATATATATACATATATATATATTATATATATAGATATATATATATATATATATAACCCTATACACACACACACACACACAAACAAAAACACACTAACCAAACAATTAATCCACACACAAACAACACTAATACCCAAAGTGTCACAGCCACACCATCTACACTCCCTGAATCAGACACTTACGCCACGCCCACTCGTTCCCAATCACCAGCATTCTGAACACCTGTGCATCATCACCAGTGCCACACATAAAGCCCTCAGTCACCATCACTCAGTGTCTGGTCTTGCACCGATCTCCCTACTTACCTGAACGCCCTTCGTCATACCTACTTGAACTGTTTACCCCTATTCATCCTCCTCTGCCTACCTGTTCCCATCGTCTTCGTCGGAGTAACCATCTGTAGTCACCATCTGTATCACCATCACCACCGTAAAGGAAAAGTTGTGTTACCACTGTTTGTCTACGTGGTCAAGATTCACCTGTAAATAAAACCTACTATAAAACAATAAAACCACATCAATTAATACACAAACTGTTTTGTCTACAACAATTCTATGCCTGTTTTAAAAAATAATAATAATAATTATAGCAAGAAAAGAAATAACCACAAGGTACAGTATGCAAGCAGCATGAATACACTAATGAAATAATATTTTCTTTGCTATAATAACTGTAAAATAACACACTGTTCCTTTCTGCTTGTTTTGCTCAAGTGTTCAATATTAGGAAGGATATAATTGCAAATATGGGTTTTATATTTTACTTGCTTGATCAGTGTCATTTTGGTTATTTCATAGGCTGATGGTTTCTTTTATTAGTTACAATGCCTGGTTCTGCTTGGGTATGTTGTGTATCTTTGTGTGTGTGTCTATACATATGGTTGCATCTATTAGGGAGTAATAAAAATAGTGTTGCATAATCCTGATGTGGATACCTCCGGGGAAAGTGGCTAGATTCCTGGTGACACAAAATTATAACAAATGAGAATGTTCTTTTCTCTCTCTTTCTCACCCACGTCTTTTCCCTCTACACTCATTTTTCTGTTTCTGCTTCCTGCCAAGAGGTCTGTCACATTTCCATCCCTTTAGTGTTTTTGAGTAATGATTGTGTTCAAACTGGCACCTCTGACTGTTTTAATGCATTTTACCATTTCATTCAAATTATCCTTACAGCTACAATGGTTTATGTGACATGTTAGATTTTCCTTTGTTTATGTGTGTTGGAGTCAACAAAGATTAAAATTTTTCCATTTGTTTGTCACAACATAATTGTAATCCAGTTTAAGACATAATTGAAAAATAAATGAATAAAGAATAAAGTAATAATATATTGTTTTTATTTATAATTTGTACACACACACACACACACACACACACACACACAATCATCTTTATCAAATGAGATAACTAATAACATTACATAACTAAGATAAAAACTAAAATAAAACTTACAAATCTTATTAAAGTATAATGTAACCATTTTTTGATGTCTGAAGCCTTTTTGGATAGTGAATTAAATACTTCACAAATGAAAGGAACTTTATCTCATTTGATTATTTTGTACCTGGTTATGTATGATGTACTGTTGATTTGATCTCTTTACATAACTGTCCGATTGTGTCTGAGAACTAAATCTCTTCCCAAAATATTAATGTTGCTACATCAGTGTCAAATGGTCTTCCTGACAGTTTGAACCCATGCATTGTTTCCTTTGATTGTGGAATTACTCACCATAATGAACAGAACAGAATTTAAAAAATAAAAATTAGATGGAAAATAAATTTGAGTGGATTTATTTAGAATTTTAAGTATTTCTGACTGGCCATAAATTTAACTAAAACTGGAAAATGCAGTATTGTACAGTGGAGTTGTTACATCAGGGTCAGATGGTCTTCCTGACAGTTATACCCATGCATTATGTTTCAGTTTCTTTACAAACTTATCCATTCTTATATTTTTAATCACAAAACCAGCTTTTACCCTCATTTGGTGCATGATGAGTGTCATTTCATTCTAATCATTGCACCCAAGATCAACAGAGTGCACCATATTCTCACCATTAAAATCCAAACAAGCAGAATAAGTGATTTATTATATATTATGAAGTGTTGGGAGGAATAGAGTTTCCAAAACCATGAATGATCTTCGTAAGGAGAAATCTGAGCCATGTTATTAAAAGTATTATTAAATTTAAGCCGTTTGCAGAAACTACAGCTGTATGCTGTATAGCGACATCTGTTCGGATGTTTTGCTACAGTGATCATTCAAAGGCAAATCGCACAATAACACAGCTATTTAAAGGATGATTTATAGAGATCACACCTGCATTGTATGCTCAGTAAATACAGCAGTGTGATGAGAACGGGAAATGGCAGCTCAGTTTGTAATCACATACAAAACACAGCATGCCCCAAACAAGACCTTCCGACGCACAAACGAGTTTCATTGGCACTGCTTGTGTAAATTACTTAAAAATGAGAACTTAAGAGGTGATACACAAAAATTATAGATAGATTACAGATACTTAACTTTTTGTCCATTTGTTAAGATGGTGCACCATTACAGAGCTTTTTGATTAATCCAATAAGCTTATTTCTAGCTGCAATTCAGTATGACCATGGGCTGGTGGAATTGGTTTCCATTTCTTTCATTTGATTTCACCATATACCAGCACCATGAACAGTTGGCCTGCAGCAGCCTGAGGTTCAGTGGTTTGCTGATGTGCTCAGTGTTGATGGCTCATAACACGCTCCTTGTGGGTAATGAACCAACAACTTTCCTGTTACCAGCTCTGAACCTTAAACACCGCACCACCAACAAAGTTGCATCATACGTCTCACGCTGAAACCTCAGCTGTTACTCAAGGCCAAGATCCACAAGTTTGATTTTTTAAACAATAAATGGAAATATGGAAAATATTGAACCTTAGTGAATATCATCATGAAAAATATTACTATTTGAGTAAGATGAGCCCCTACCAGGTACAGCCATTTAGTATTGGCATCTGATAATAAATACATCTGATATAATTTTTAACATATTTTTTTTTAATGATAAAAGTGTTCATTTTATACAATTTATATATATATATTATATATATATTAGTCTTTATTATGCATTAAAGTAATACTACACCATGATTTTATTATATTAATAAAATTGTAATTATGCATTCCTTTAATATTTCCATTACGTGTTAATATTATACCAAATTACATTTGGTCTTTATTATTATTATTATTAAATCCCTTTTAAAATATATGAATTGTTAATAATGTAATGCTAAGTCATGTTTTTATTTTTTTATTATAAATTATGCATATCTTTAATTATTTTATAAAGTGTTATTAATGTAATACTAAATTGTGTTTTTTATTTTATTATATTATTTGTTCAAATTTATTTGACAAATAATTTTGCATTTGTTTATATATTTCTATGACTTTTTTATATTTTATTCTAAATGATACATCCTTTTCAATTTTTATCAAAAAGTATTAATTATTAATGTAATACGAAATTGTTTTATTTTATTTTTTATTTTATTTTACATTTTTGCATGCCTTTCAATACGTATATTATTAATGTAATGGTAAATCATGCTTTTATTTTATTTTAATCATAAATATTGCATATCAAAACTACTCTGATGGAAAAAGTTGAAGATTACTGCCAGACTAACCAGCACATTAACATAAAATATATTGGGTGCACCTTTAAAGCTAGATGGGGGGCATCTTACCCCCGTGGCATCTTGGCCTGCTTACCCTATTTTGTTTCCGGTTCCTTCACCCCCATTTAGCTCTTTTAATACTCTGACCCATCCAGCATCACTAAAGTTGGATTAAGAGAGAAGCTAATGAGCAGAAGTGGAGATCGACTCTTAGATAATCTGACTGAAGCCCAGAGAGTTGGATCGCTTAGGGCTCTTAATTCTCCACTTGGGTTTGAAAGAAGATCTCCAAAGACTTTCTTATCGCTTTTGACAGCCCTTTGTTCTGGAGTGAGGGAGGTGACAGAGGAGAGAGATCAAAATGACAGAGAGGAGAAGAGATACGACATACTTAGAGAAACCAGAGCTCCACGTTAGCAAGCTAGGGACTGAAAAAACAAGGGTTTATGTTACCCAAATCATCTTCTCTCACTTTACCACCTAATTTTATAACTCCTGTTTTGTCCTATTGGTTAAAACAGCTAAAGAAATGGGTTATAAAGTATAATCCTTATCTTTACCCTCTTTTTAACTTCTACTCTCCTCATTCACAGTTTGCTTTAGCATTGCCAGCACTATATTTGTAGTGCCTTCTGTCCCCGTTTAATTATTATCATTTTTTCTCTTGCTGTCTACATGCGGTGAAATTGTATTTCCCTTACGTGCCTACTGAACCAGAAAACCCATCTTATTTTGCTTGGCCAGACTGATGTATGACTGTTCATGGAGTGATTATGCCATCCTCCTGCCCTGTGCCATCTTCACGTAACCCAATGTCACATTTTCTCTCCCTCTCGCTTGCTCGTTCTTTTTCCAAACATAATTTACCTGCCACTCAGGGTGAAGCAGATTTTCCTGACCTGTGACTTATTGTGGGATGCATTAGTGATAAAGCAATGGGTGTGTATGGATTAGCGTCATACTCCTCTGTTGAAGGTGACCTGTATGCTAGCAAGGAGGAAATGACCTTTAATGTCACGAGAGGATTTTAGCTAGTTTACGAGTCAGTTGATGGATTCTCCCTTTTGAATGATGCTGGGTTCCACTGTGGCATTTAGTGGATTTATTTACTACAGTATAACAGACTTCCTACGTCTCTAAGCTCATAAAAGCAGTCATTTTAGCTTGCCATGTCAATTTTTATTGATCTATTTTTATTTTTAAAGAGGCATTTCTCTGTTGGATGAGTAATGGATGAATGTCACAAAACTGTGAGCAAAATCAAATGTATTGTATGTATTTTACGTAAATGTATTTTGTTTAGAAGATAGGTTGAATAATGCACTTCTGCTTAGTTTGTTTCAACTTAAAGAATAATTGGATGAATCCTTTTAATAGGATGAATCTCTTAAAAAAAAATGTTTGGGCCCTGAATTTTCATTTTAGTTTTAGTCAACTAAAACATGCAATTCTCTATTCATAATGTCTTATTTTATATATCTTATTTCTTTATTAGAGATTCAACCTATATCATTCAAGAAAAAAAAAATTCTATCATCTGATTCATTCAGCGTATTGTTTTCATACAGAGAAACATTTCTGTGGGGATATCACATTTGCCTGCATACTGTAGCTACACTGGTTAGCTTGCAGTAACGGATGGCTATGATATTAGTATTGAATATCTATAAGAGCCTTCCCGCTATAGATTGTCAATAGAGCAGCATGTTAAATGAATTAAGCGTCCTGAAGGCTGAGCACTCATTGGGGATTTAGCTGTTAATCCGCATCATAACCAGTGTCGCATTGACCAATCACGCGGCCACTGAGCAGTTAACGTGTGTGTCAGCAAACTGAGCCACGATCAATTGAGTGCTACTCGAAATCTGTAGGTTTCTCTCTCTCTCTCTCTCTCTCTCTCTCTCTCTCTCTCTCTCTCTCTCTCTCTCTCTTTTACATCATCTTAACATCACCATCTATCTGTGCCTCCTGCAGAAGGGCTGTCTGAATTTCTCCTTTGCTTAAATTTTGTCTGCTTTCAAAGGAAAACCGGCCTCCCATAAACAGCCTGAATCCACACTATGGCCTTGGAAATAACATCTTTTTGGAAACCTTTAACGCAGGGTTTGGGTGATTTTCACCTAGATAAGGCTTCACTGGTGGCATTAGTTATACCGCTGGTGTGCGAATATGTAAATCTGAGCCCTGAGCTTTGCGGTAGAGCTGCTTTCTCTGCAGGTCCGACAGCCTCTGAGAAAAGAAAGATGTAAATAAGCTCTGTTAATTAGCCCTTGCTATCAGCTCCCTCTGGGCTCCGGTACACAACTCGTGCTCAAATAAGGTCTTTATCAGTCTGACAGCCCCTCCACACTGCAACACTTAACAATTGTGCTAACTTATGCATATACAATGTAAACCTGGCGAGTTTCGGGGATGGTTTGAGTCTGTTTTACATGAAGAACTTTGGGTTTGTGTCCAGTCCTGGATGCTAATTGGTCAAAATTTTGGAATAGTTATAATTTTTTTTATACATGTATTTGATTAAAAATATAGCAAAACATAATATTGTGAACTAAAATAACTGTTTTGTATTTTAATACATTTTAAAATGTAGTTTATTCCTGTGATATCAAAGCTAGATTTTCAGCATCATTGCCCCAGCCTTCAGTGTCACACGATCCTTCAGAAATTACTCTAATATGCTGATTTCTTATTATTATGAACAGTTAAAAACAGTTTTTGCTGCTGAATTTTTTATTAATTATTAAATTAAATTCACAAATCCCTCACAGTGTAGTTTTAATTTGTGTCAAACGAAATGCCATCTTCTCTGACTCAGATAGACTGTGGTATAGCAAGTTTGTACGTTCACGTGTGTCTGTGTGTTGTCAACTCAGTTTCTTTTCCAAACATGGTAACAAAGTCTCCGTCCCAGGTGATCTTCTATCTGCAGTGATATCAGGTTTTGATTTCTTTGTCTCTCGTTCTCTCTCTCTCTCTCTCACTATTTGGTAACGTGTTAAATATTCATGCACTGTTTTGTGTTGTAAGTAGAATCTTTTATCGGCATCTCTCTCTCTTCTTTTTGTGCACCTGTCTCGGAGGGAGATGCTTTGTGAAGACAGACGATGAAAAGAGGCTTCACGGTTTCTCTGAGCGCTGTCTGCACAGTTCACACTCAGCCGTTAAACACTTCAGCTCTGAGCAGATGCCTTAAAGTTCGCTCTGTCGCGTCACAGGAGCGGAGATTTCATGTCTTAGGTACATTAGATATCTTAAAAAGCATGACAGGTCATCTGTGTGGAAAAAGAGGGGTTTAGCTTCAGATTCTAAAAGACTGAAATCTTTCTTCTGTTCGATTAATAGACCTTTCTGTGTGCCATAAAAATGCTATACTTTCTATGTTGCAGTTTTAGAGTAACATACTTTTTACTGAATACCAGAAAAAAAACGGTCTATCTATCAATGAGTTTGTCTATCTACCTTTTGGGCTGACAGTCAGTTTGTCTGTAGGTCTCTTTATTCATCTGTCTGTCGATCAGTCTGTCTATCTGTTGGTTATTCTATGTGTCAGTGGGTTGGTCTGTCTGTCTGTGTATGTCTGTTGTCTATCTCTCTGTATTTATCTGTCTGTTTGTCTGTCTGTTTGTTGGTCTGTCTGAGTTGGTGGTTATTCTTTCTGTCTCTCACTTGTCTGTTTATTTCCTTTAATATCTGTATGTCAATATATCTATTTATCAGGCTGACTATCTGACAGTCTGTCTGTTGATCAGTTGATGCGTAGGTCTGTCTGTCTGTCACTCTGTACGTCTGTTGATTGTTCAATGGCTGGGTCTGTCTGTCTGTGAGCCTGTGTGTCGTTTAGTTTAGTCTGTCTGACTATACAGTCGTCTGTTGATCGATATGGGGTCTGTCTGTCTATCGTTCTGTCCTGTCTGTTGATCGTCCATTGCCCAGTCCTTCCTTTCTACAGTTCTGTCCTGTCCGTTGTTCAGTCTGTCTGTTGGTCAGCTGTCTGTCTCTGTCTGTTTCATTCTTCAGTATGTCTCACTCTCTGTTGGTCAGTCGATGGGTGGGTCTGTCCTTCTGTTGGATGTGTCAGTCTGTCTGTCGTTTGGTCTGTCTGTCTGTTGGTCAGTGGATAGGGGGGTCGGTCTGTCTGTGGGCCTGTCTGTCGTTTAGTCTGTCTGTTGGTCAGTTGATGGGTGGGTCTGTCTGTCTGTCCTTCTGTTGGATGTGTCTTTCTGTCTGTCATTTAGTCTGTCTGTCTGTTGGTCAGTCAATGGGTGGGCCTGTTTATCTGTCGTTCAGTCTATCTGCATCTGATTTCGTTTTAAAATGTCTGTACAGTTCTATCATTCATCCTTGTTTGTCCATCTGTTTCGGTTTAGTTGTTTATATACAGTCATGTAAATTTGTACAAATTTGAAAATTGCTTTTAACATCCTCTGGCTTTCTTTCTGGTATCATTTCTATTTTTGTGGTCGCGTCTGTCTGATGTTTAAGTGTTAAAGATAGCAAGAGATGGATAGGAGAGAGACAAGTTGGATGTTTTCCCAGACAGTGGGTTTGATGTGCGGTCTGAAGATAGATGCGTTTGGCACAGTGATTTCTCTAGGAGGAATTGTCTGTCGCGGGGCAGTAGGGACACATTCAGCAGTCGTAATCACCACAGAGATCACTCATGAGCCATCAGCAAAACAAAGAAACTGCCCAGTTTCTTAGTGTCAGCAATCTCTTTTTGACATGTTTTCTGGCATGTCAAACAACAGGACACGATTTCTGAGTAAAAAATCTGATTCCTGTCATACAATGGGATGTACTGCTGGACATCTTCCATCATGAACATCCTCCAACATATGCCACTGGGAAGATAGAAGAACAAATTTCTGCTTCCACTCTGTCCTATCTCATGCTTTCTTTTTCTGTGACATTCAAAGTCAACCTGAAATCAAAGTTTACTTTGCTACACATTTTTTTCTCTTTGAAAAGCCTAACTTAAAATATATCTTATTGCAAAAATAAAATGGGGAATGAATGTCATTCCATTAATATTTTTTTTTTTTTTTTTTTTTTTTTTTTGTAGTACCGTGTCATATAAATATTCATTATTTAATGATCTGACCTGTCTGTGTTCAGGAAACATTAAATTGCTGCACTTCTACTTCATTGCTTTCATTTTAATCCCCATTTTTCCTTGAAATCTGTTCTCATTACCATTTAACTACTTTCAAAGAAACCTTGCAGTCGTTTTTTAAGAACCCAATTAATTTTAAAAAGCTCTCTGCCTATTTGACAAGTTACAGAGGATCTGTACCCAGAATGCATCTTATCCAGTGCATCAGTTCTTGCAGCTTACTGCAGGGATCTGCAGTCTAGAAAATTATGACTAGTCTGTGGAGTATAGAGCGAAAGTGTGTGGAAGAGGGAAGGGCACTGTGTGTTGGATCGGTACGGCAGTGTTTCCACAGGCCCTCAGCGGCCCATGAGCCCACTGTGGTTATTACCAGACCAATACAATCAGCCTTCACTCAGTCTGCTCAAATGAGGCTGCAAATGCAATTACAACGCAACCAGCAAGGGGGAGGGTGTTGGGGAGAGCTAGCCCTGGCCTTGGCAGGCAAGAAATTTAATTAAAATAGAACAGATTTGACTCTCTCTCTCTCACTCTGTCTAATTTTATTTCTCAAGGACTTCCCAGCTTAGATCCCATGAAGAGATGAAGTCAGGCAAGCAGAACTCTTGGGTCATTTTTTTTCTCGTTCTCCATCTCTCCTGAGTTCATCCAGCCACATGATTTTGTTGGTTCCAATGAGAAAATTACCAGGGTCATTTCTACAAAATTTATTACACCTCTCCGTGCAGAAAAAAATAAGCCTTACTTTGGAAGACCACCATATGTGAGCTGTATGCACGGTCAATCAGACCGCTGACCTTTATGGCTCAGGATGCACCGTGCTGGTGTCAGCACTAATGTCAGCAGATGTCTTACAAACACACTATACCTTGACATTCAACCCATTCCTGAACCGCACAGCTCAGCTTTATGCTGTTCTTGTGTTTATTGTGCAAGATACCACTGTGATGTTCTGTCTGTTGTTCTATCTATCCATTGTTCTATGTCTGTCCATCTATCTGTATGTCTGTCAGTTTAGTTTAGATGGTAGCCTTGCTACATTTAATTACCCAGTTAGTGTCTCAGTTGGCATTGTATTGCATGGGCAAGTGCCTCTCTCGTTATCTTCAGGATACATATAAAACACTGGTTGCTGCGGCAGTTTTTCTTAGAAACACACATACACACCATAACACAAGACTTGCATTAAATCTTTTATAGCAGGAGCACTGCATTGTGCTGCAGTCATATGTCTTTGAACTGATGTTCTCTGTGGAGATTTACATGAGTAAACTTTCACACTGCCACCAAGGAGCCGTTGAGACGATGATAGAGCATTACAGTGTGTACTTGTGTATTTTTGTGCGTGTGTATGTGATATAGAGACAGCTTGTAATTAATTTTGTTTATTGGCTCACCTTGCCTGTCTAGATGTAGAGCAAACTAATCTGTTTTTATAGCACCAGACAGTGAAAACACAAGCTCAGGCTGATACATAAGTACACGCAGAGTCACACACACACATTTGCAAAACCTGTAAGGGCCTCAGCAGGACAGAAGGACTCAAAATTAAAATCTAAACTGACTTTGATGAATTTGATGGTATTTTGCCACATCCATTTTTTCTTCTATTCTGACATCTGCTCCAGTCCCTGCTGCAGAAAAACACCCATAACAGGATATGACCACCTCCATGCTTTACTGGAGGAATGCTGTTTGGATGGTGAGCTGTATTGGATCTGACCATAACACATTTTTCCATGTGGCCTCAGAATCTTCAAGGTGCTTTTTGACAAAGCTCAGCTGTGACTGCATGTGGCCTTTCTTGAGGAGTAGCTTTTTTCTTGCAACCCTCCCATACAAGCCACATTTGTGGAGAATTTGTGATATTGTTATCACATGCACACAATAGCCACTCTTTGTCATAATATCCTGCAGCTGCTTCAGAGTTGCTGTAGGCCTCTTGGTCGCCTCTCTGATCAGTTTCCTCCTGGCTCTTTCATCCAGTTTGGAGTGATATCCTGATCCAGGAAGGGTCTGTGTTGTAGTAAATACCTTCCACTTTTTAATAATAGATTTCACTGTGCTCCTAGACATTGATAAAGGCACTGATAAAATCTTTTTTCCAATTCAGTGATTCGTTTTTTGTTTTTTTTTCCTGACATGTTATGTTATATCTTTCACTTGGTTGTTATAAGTTGCACTGAGTAAATACACCTGGATAAAACAAAAACTGTGTGCATCTTCATTTCAGGTTGCAAAGAAACAAAATGTGTTTATTTTAAAGGGGGTGATTCTTTTCTATACCCACTGTATAGTACAGTGCATTTTACTTTGTTATTGTTTGTTTACTTATTTCTTTGTCTAAATGATGGGAAACAGTCAACATTTCCTATGACATTTTACATTTGCATTTATGCATCTAGCAGACACTTTTATCCAAAGCGACTTACAGTGCATTCAGGCTAACATTTTTTACCTAACATGTGTTCCCTGGGAATCGATCCCACAACCTTTTGCGCTGTTAACGCAATGCTCTACCAAGGAGCCACTGGAACATAAATGACAGTGAGACTATGAGAAAAGCATCTTAATAAATATATTAAATAAGATGAATGAATTCTTAATGAAATTGTAAAGTGGATGTACGTTGAAAATTAGGGGATTGAAACTTATAATTAGCTTTGTGGAAAAAAAACAAGTCCCCAACATCATATACATTTTTTTTTTCTCTATGTGTGTGTGTGTGAGAGAGATCTACATAGTTCCTCCAAGTTTTATTATTCTATGAAAGCAGTTTATGAGCAGTCAATGTCTTCTGTAAACAATTTTTCATGGACTGCGATTCCCTTCAACCCAAGAGCAACAACCCATATTGTATATTGCAGATGTAGCTTGTATGGTCTCGTTTATAGAAGTGCAGGACCTTTTTTCTGTGAATGCTGCTAATGGATTCTAACACACAAAGCTGCTGTCAACACATACATACATGCATACAGCTGCTGTTGCTCAGAAACCCTCTGCCATGTTTACTGTACACTGGAGCAGCATTTGAACAGCAAGGTTTCTCCAGCCCTACTGTATCCTGTCTTAGTCTTTCATCATAGACAGAGAGAGAGAGAGACAGGTCTTAATCTCACTATAAAGCTTTATTCGTATTGACTGGGTCCATCTGCACTCTCTCTCTGTATCTGCTTCTCTGTCGTGAGAGCTAATTTGTCCTTCATCCTTATTTCTAATAGGAAGTCATTTGGGCCACATAAGGATTCATTATCCTAACAAGTCTTTGAACAGATGGGCTCACATTACCAAGCTAGAGCATTCACCTTGTGAAAGAAAGGAGATAAATAAAGGGGAATAACAATGTGTGTGTGTGTGTGTGTGTGTGTGTGTGTGTTTATATTCAGTTTTATATTTATTTGTTTGTTTTATTTATTTATGTATTTATTGACATTTTTGGCTTACCTTGTGTCTAATGCACTAATGACACTTGCATTGCTTGTGAACTGCTCCCTTACACATTTTAGAACTTTACAAAATCAAGTATATTTCTGAGCTACAGAAAGTAGTCCTATTAGAAGAATGAAGGGGCAGTTGGGGAGAATGAAAATATTTCCCGAGAGGGAATGTGAGATGCAGCAGGGGGGTAAAGCATGAAAGAAAGAGGTGATTTTTTTTCATGCATTATTGACTCTCCTCTCACATAGCTGATTGATTGTTCAGGCAGTTAGAGGTGCTTTGTGATTGAGGCTTATGGTTTGAATGAGGTTTAGAACGGGTTTGAAGCCATACTACAGTGTGAGAACACTGTTACAGTAGGTGTATCCCAGATCCCTGCTGTCCACTTAAGTCTACACATCCAAAAATACTTCAAGGTCACAGGTCAGAATCAGATTTTATTAGCATTAGCTTTGTGCTGACACTGCCTTTGGTGTACTTGACAATTAGTGATTGGCTATTTTATTGTTTTTTTATTGAAATAAGTTTTTTAACAAAAAAACTTTGGTTTCCAGTGTTGTGTTCATGCAATCCCATATGGCAAAAAATGTTTATATATATATATTCAGAAATATACTTAAAATATATGGACCAAAAATGCCCATAACATATGGCAAAAATACCCATTTTAATATATTTACCTAAATAATTATAATTATATATATATATATATATATATATATATAAAACATATAAATACATGTACAGGTATGTTGCTCAAAACATATTTACCCAAAATGTTTAACAGATATTTGGCATGTATTTGAAATATATTTTGGCCAGATTTATTTGTTTATTGTGTGTGTGTGTGTGCGTGCATGCGTGCGTGCATGTGTGTGTTTGTGAAATGTAGAAATGACCATATTTTTTAGATTAATGTTCCAAAATTAGTGCTTTAGTCAGGAAGTGATAGAGAGAAACAATCTGAAAGCCCAACGAGTTCAAACAAAGTAGTCACAATAATATCCAAAATCATAAGAACTTCCTAGGAGGACTTGAAGGTGTAGCGTGAACCAGACAAATTAAAGATTCGATCGGGAGCCTGGTTGAAACATGAGCCGAATTCCACAGAAAGGCAGGATGTTGTAAATCAACTCCTAGCACCACAGTCTGATAACCAACCAACTCTTTCACAGAACAGCTTTCAACATTAACACCATTAGAACAATTATTGACAATTTCAATTCGAAGAAGAGATTGTCTAATTTGGGGCAAGTAATCGAAGAGATGGACAGTCTGACCCTCACATGTAAAGCCATGAGAGTAAACAAGATCGTTGGATTGACTTCCCCCCACCTAGCAAAACCAGACTGAAATTGCTAAGGAGACCTGTTAACCCCTCTGGTCTTCACAGGACATATCCTTACTCCCCAGAATGGCACAGAGAATGCCTTCCAATGCATATATGCACCAAAATGAACTCAAAAAAGACTTCTAAATGGATATCAGTCCATTGCTCAACTCCATATCATACATGAACCCACACATTTGATTATAATGTTTCTAATCACTTATTGTGTATGTCTTTTTAAATAACTCTTGAATAGCTTAAGGGATCATATTCATGTTTAGTATGTGTGTGTTCAAATCTTCTTGCTTGAAACGTTTCTGATCATCAGTTATTTGTCAAATGTATCATATTCTTGTTATAGGAATCATGTCCAAATTATACCCTGGAAGAGCGGGAAAATTCGGACCTCGTGCTTGATAAGATAACATATGATTTATGAATGGGGGGACAAACAATGCAACACCCCGAGAAAAGACAATATCTAATTGGTCAAGACAACATTTGAGGTGTGGCCAAAAGGCCAGTTTAAATACTCAGGACACCATCAAATTTTGCTTTTAGCTTTGAGCTTGCTTTTAGCTTTGCTTGTAGTTTAAGCTTTTAGTCATGCTTTTAGCTTTGCTTGTAGTTTAAGCTTTTAGTCATGCTTTTAGCTTTGAGCTTTCGTTTAGCTTTTGCTATCAGTCATGCCGGCTTTTAGCGTTTGCTTTTAGCTTTAGCTTTTAGTCATGCTTTGTCATCACTTTTAGCGTTCTTCGAGCGCAGTCCCAGCGTGCTTCGGCCTGCACGCCTGCTGCTACTTAGCCACGATGAGAAGAAACACCACCTAGTCTCGTCAAACTTTACTTCTATTCTTTTACTTTAGTTTCTTTTCTTTTCCGTTTGAGAGTTTCGTGTTCTGAGTTAAGTTGTTGTAACGCCGTGTCTCAGAGTCTGACCTCGAGTGCCCGTCTGAAGCTTCAGCCAGCCCACAACTCCGCATCTTCAGCCTACGCCCAACCACGGGCTTCCCAAGACGTCACTTCAACGACTACTGAACTTCCAGCCAATCAGCAACCTCGGGAAACCCCCTTTTCAGCGACAACAAAGGGAACCCCGTTACACAGGCAACGCAAGTAACGTACCTCCAGACTCTGATCTGTACTGGTGTAATCTAATATAATTTTAACCTTATTGATGAACTCAATGCGAGGGTTAATTAAGTGATTGATGGTTGTTCATGTCTATGCAATTTCACTTATTGCTGTAAACTTGGGATTTCACATTTTCATCCTCTTAAACTCATTCTTTCCTGACGTTCTATCCTCCTGCAACTTGTGTGAATGTGAGTGCGTGTGCTTATGTGTTAGATTAGTTTATATGTCTTAGATTTATCTAATAAAGCCTTATTTATATTGAAAAGAGAAGTATCTTGTGTTTTGTGCTTACAAGTTAATGTCTTAAACTGCCGATCTTGTTACTGTGCTAATTAATAGTGTTTTCACTATACTTTGGATACTAATATCCAGCGCAGATTTGATGTTATACGGCTCGTTCAGTGAATCGCTGGCCGTTTCAGTGATCAGCCGTGAAACAGTGATTCTGTTCAAATTCCCTTTAAAATCTTAAATGATTCCCTTTGAGCTAAATTGACCTGTTTCCCTTACAAAGGTAAGACTAGTAATGCACTTAGCAACATACCAATTTAGCATCAAGGTTCCGACTGGTTCACTTCTAGAGATTTACATGTTCATCCAATAAATGAGTGATGGGTCTATAAACATGACTCATGTAAGGCTGATGCATCCCATGATGAATAGCTGGTGGTCAGCCCGACTCTTTTGTCATGGGGTTGTGTCAATAAAAATGGACTCTGTTCGTCAATTCACCAGCTAATCAATCAACACTCATAAACCATACTGTCATTTTACTGGTTTTCTCTCTCTACCTGTTTCTTTCACTTTTATGTCTACTTTCTGTGTAAATCAAATTTAACGGCCTATAATAATCACAACAAAATGCTTACACAGGCTCATACTGTTCTCTTTCTCTGCGTTCATAAAGAGGCAGAGCTAGCACAAATGTAATGCTTGTGTGATAAGATTCCTACCTTGTTTTGAGGAAAACAAATGACAGCGGCAGAGTATACATAGTAGTCATCATCAGGCTGATTTATTCTTATACAGAATCATGAAATGGGAGATAAAGATGGAATAGGATGAGGGTATCAAGTTGGGAAATTGGAGTCAGTCCCTCTGTGGTTATGATCGGAAGTCTTGTTTTTCAACCACTCAAAGGTTATTTCGCTATACTCAGGTTTCGAATTTATTCCATGAATGCAACAGTCCTGGTTAGTTAATACAATGTTGGGCTAAAGATAAGGGTGTGCTTTATGCTAAGTACATTCATACTCATCTTTCTTCCCCGTCCTATGAGAAGCTGAAGTGTTTTGCCGGAAACGGTGCCTGGTTTATGTAACCATAGCAGCGGTGGCTTTGGGGATATTCCTCAAAGGGTTTGAGAAATGAGGTCTGTGTCATTTAATTCAATCTCTGTCGTCTTTTGTTAACGTGTGAATGTTTAATGGATGATGGAGGGCCTGTCATATGTTTTGAAAGTGGAACATGGAGAATTGTGTGCACAACAAACACCCCACGTCCCACTTCACTCGTTGCTTGTTCTTTATTGTATGTTCTTTTGGTTTTGAGAGCCCACCCTTATGGGCTCACAGATGAGGGAGTTCTCCAACTTTTTAATTCTATATCAGGCTTGTGAATATAAACCAGTATTTGGGAGTAACTAACTAAAAGTAGCGACACTAATACAATTATGGTCAATGGATACGGTCAACTCTTTAAAATATTTTCTTCTGTGTTCAACAGAAGATAGAAACTCATACAGGTTTGGAAAAACTTGAAGAAAATGATTGTATACATTTTATTTTATTGTATAAATTGTTATGTAAATATAATTCAATCAGAGCGATCTTTATTTGATAGATCATATCATCTGATCATCAAAAATATGCACTGAGACCTTCGAGACCAGTGTAGAAATTCGCACAAAAAAAGGTTTGTGGTTTACAAATGAACACAATTTCAAGAGCACAATCTGGCTTTTAAAAGCATCTGTATGTGTGCATGAAACTAGCTGCTGGGGCAATTTGCAGAAAGGCGTGCGTCCCCTGGAGTGGAGGTGGAAGTGAGTACCGAGAGAAGAGAGATCTGTTCAGGTCTCCCACCAAGTGAAACGACCTTCAGTGCACATCCACACACTTATACACATTTGACACAAACACAATGTAATCCATGGAAATAAATAGAGAGGCACCGAGAATGCAGAGAAGAAAAGAACAGTGAAGAATGAACAGTGTCTTCACAACTTCCTGACTTTGATGCCTCACACCAGTGGTTCCTCACCTCATGAATATTAATGTCGCTTATTTGCCATAGGTGCATTTCTCTTCTCTTCTGACTCCACCCCTTTAGATCCCTTTATGTAGACCTGATAAAAGAAAGAAATAATTTTCTCCTGGGATACAAAGGATACACACACACAAAGCATTGCTATCCCATTCCCTGAACAGCCGAAGTGGAAAAAGTTAAGTCCCTTTCACATGACCTTTTAAAGTATTGATTTAAGTGGTGTTTGTGCTTTACTTACTAAATTTTTTTATGAAAGTCGCAATGAAATGTAAGTGACAGATCTTTTATTCTGTATTGGGAAGTATACCTGAGTATAAGGATTACCGAAAAAGGAGAAATGGTGGGTGAGGACTTGGTTCTATTGATTGATGATTTCAGTTGCGTGCACAGGGGGTTCGAGCCCCTGCCCGTTTAATCGCAGACACTAAAGTGTCTATACCAAGGGAACATACCACCCCAAACATATTGCTGGAGGGCGACTGTCCTGCTGAGTTTAGCTCCAACCTAATGAAACACACCTGAACCAAAGTAATCAGTCTCAATAGAAACTTCCAGACAAGTGTGTTGGAGCTGGTTGGATCTAAACTCTGCAGGACGTTGGCCTTCCAGGAGCAGGATTGGACACGCCTGATCTATAACATATGGAGCCCCAAAAGCAGGAATCTCCAACTGTGCTCCTGGAGAGCTACCTTCCTGCAGACTTCATTTCCAACCCTGCTCCAACATGCCTGCCTGTAATTGTCAAGTAGCCCTGAACACCTTGATTAGCTGGTTCAGGTGTGTTTGATTGGGGTTGGAGCTGAAAATCTGCAGGACAGTAGCATTCCAGGATGAGAAAAACGAGAAGGGAAGAAAAACTGCAAAACACTTGTGTTCCCCCAAGAAACTTCAAGTTTGCTTATAAAACTTTTGTGTATTGTGTTTCTCAGGGGAAGACAGTAGTTTTGCGAGAGAACAAATCTTTTGAGAGTGAACGCAAAGTTTCTCAGGTTGAACGCAGTACTCCGTGCCCCTGTTGGGCAACTGTAATAACCTGAATTTAGAAAACAGGTACATTTTAATTTCATGAAAAAAAGTTAAAATAAATTAAAAAAAAAAATTCCTACAAGCATTTCATATTGTCTCTTCCTGTGACGGTTGTTGGCCAGTGTTTTTGTGAAACCCCGTGACGCTGCAGGCTTTGGAACAGCTGTGGACCCGGCAGGCTTTTTGGGTTGAGTCCTGCTACTGTTTCGTGAAAACTGCATCAGACAGTGCGTAGGCACTCCTGTCTTCTTTCCTCCTCTCTTCTCTAACTCTTCTTAGCAATTCTCTTTCTATTCCTAACCAGATGCAAAGAAACAAGCCAGCTTTCATCTTAGGCTCTCAAAAAGCCTTTTATCCCCGTATGAATATGTGTGTGAGAGACAGAGAGAAATACATGCTAGAAGTTTCTGAGCCATTTCCATCAAGATTTCAATTGTCATCATCAACGTTGTTACTTACAGAACATTCTGGATGAGAGAGATGTCAGACGAGTACCCACAATCATCTCTTACTTTTTAGAAGGACAATTTTCATTACCCTGAGAGTGCTTACCGTCTTCGCATACACACACCTGCAGTCAAGAGATACTCAGAACCCTTTGTGTTGCCAAAAAATACCTGCTTTGCCTAAAAGCATTTTGGGTCATTTCTGTTATTGTCTCTCACTTGCTATTTCTCGCTTTCTGTCTGTCTTTCTCCCTGGTTATCTCTGTGTTCTTGTTCTTGTGAGTGCAGAAGGCTTGTTGAGATTGCACGAGTGTGTCTGCTGAAGCAGAGATGAAGGGTGATCAATCCACAGGTGCGTCAGTAGTAAAATAACGGCAGATAAGAGGGTTCTGATGAAAGGTTCTGGACCGGGCCCTGCTGTCTTTGGTGTAGAGTGCTGTCAGGGTCTCTGGGGGGCCTTTTGGTTTTATCACCTTGCTGTATAGTGGAAACATCAGGAAGAAGTTTCTCACTCCAGACGGTATGCCTGTGCAAAGAAATGAAAGTTTGTGGAATGTGATGACAGATTAACATAAATGAGGAGACCTGAAAACCTGAAACCACCCATATCACTTTTGAAACCGCATAGCAACACATTAAAAAACTTTTAGAATGTCTTAGTGATACCATAGCAATACCCTGATATCATAATGAAAAGTTTGACAGGATTTTCCCACTCATTTTCTAAAGAAAATGTAAAATCTACTTCTCTTTTGTTGCTGTATATAATAACTATAGGTTCAGTTAGAGAGCCTTGTCATCTTTTCTTTTGCCCGTTCACCATTGGGACCTTGGGAGCCTGTGTAAGACTGAAGGGAATGAATTATATTCTGACCTCTCTGTCTTCCTCCTCTCTCATATTCCTCTCTCTTGTCTCATGGTGCTAGAATAAAGCATAAAGTTTGAGTTGTGGAGGGTTCTGCAATGGCACTCTGGAGAGCTGAGCTGGCCTGATTCAGACAAGCCACCCAGGGATCATAAATCTGCTCCTTGCGTCAGTGCGGAGATCAGCCTGTGGGCCCTTTAGTCTCTCCCACTGTGTAGATGAGTTGGAGTGAAGACGGAGAACAGGTTTATTGCCTGCCTTATGGAGATTAGCTCCATCCCAAATGAGTCACTTATCCTATGCATGACACTTTAGTGAAGATAAGCACTCCGTCTAGGGGACAGCAGCATTTGCACACTTTGATTTCACCGTAGCACTGCAGAGAAAAACAGTCACGAGTTCTGAACGGTGTTTACAGATTCCTCAGTGAAAGCCTCCATTGTTGTGCAGTGTTTATTATTTTGTCACACTTTTTTTGGCATTAATGAATATGTTAGTTTATATGAAATCAGAATTGACCCAATTTAGTTCTCGATATGCATTCCTTGTCTTATTGTGAACTACTGTGAACAACTTGTCTTATCAGATGACATCATCGAGTCCTCTCATTTTTTTGCCCCTCCCCTCTAACCACTTGGCTCCATTCTGGTGTGCCACACCTACTTTTTACGATCCAATTAATTTCCAAATAAAGATGTCCTACATTTATTTGTATTGAATATCCTGTTTCACTCTAAAATACATCAAATTATGTAAGTAAACTGGGTTGCGAACACCACTTAAGATTGGCTTTAATTGCACAATCATTTAGTGCCATTGCTACTGCTTTACAAAAGTGTAAAAAAAAATAGCTTGGCAAATAGTAATGCCACAGATTTCTCTCCTATATCCAAATGAAAAAGTTACCTACTCTTGGGAAATAAAATCCTGACCTCTCAATCCCCCCAAGGATTCAGCCCTACCCCACTTTCTCCAAGCCTCTCTGTAAATGAAAAGACCCTTTCTCTCTGCTCAGCACTGATGGAGAGATACGCTTGTCGCTGCAGACCAGGATATAAACTGGCAATCCTCACTCGCAATCATCACTTTAAAACCTATGAAAATGGAGGATCAGAGCTAATCTCCTCCACCCACTAATAGCGCTGTGTTTGATTGGATAATCTGTCAAGCGGCAGATAAGCTCAGCTCTTTCTCTGACTGAGGGAAGAAGATGTGAGACTGCTCATAATTCCCACCCAGAGCAAAAAAGTAACTCCTCTCACCTTAACTCCACTGCACACTGTCTTATTTTCCTTGTTTTGATGGGTTACAACTTAAAGATCCATGCAATTAGCATATTTATCTTTGTCTTTTTTAGGTACATCATAACATATGAATTATGCTTTTCAAGCCCAGCATTTCACAAACAAATGAGTTTTAGGTTTAAAGTTATTCTATTCAAAAGTATTTGGACACTTTCTGGTTGACGTGATGTTTGCATTTATTTAAATGTGATTTATAGAGATGGATGTTAAAAATTAAAGCTGTGTCATCATTTACTCACCCACGACACAAAAAAATCATTTACTCACCCACATGACACAAAAAAGGGTGAGTAAATGATGACATGTATGTGGCGAATGTGCATTTCTCAAAGTCTACAGTTTTCCCAATCCTGTCAGTTTGGCCTTGTTAGTGTGGCTTCTGTCTGAGCAATCAGGGCTTATTGTTGGACAGGGGTGAACGTGAGCACCTGCTCTTAACCTGGCTGGAATATAAATGAGGGATTAACATAGCCGTTCAAGTGGCTTCTGTTCTCCTGATATCCCCAGTTGTGTATTTCACGAAAGGCCCAGCCCGCTCTCACATGAGGAGTGAAACCCACCTGCTTGCTGTCTGCTCCGGTTTTTGGCTCCTGGCCAGTCTGTCATGTCAGGAGAACAGGAGCTGTGTGCTAATGTCTCTCTGACTGCTTCCCCTACAGAAGCTCATTTGGGGGTTCGCTCACGCAGCGGGAGGACAGGAAGGGTTGGAGAAAAGA
Organism: Cyprinus carpio; assembly: GCF_018340385.1. Taxonomy (NCBI): domain Eukaryota; kingdom Metazoa; phylum Chordata; class Actinopteri; order Cypriniformes; family Cyprinidae; genus Cyprinus; species Cyprinus carpio. The sequence continues at coordinate 7,455,542 of NC_056575.1, forward strand.
AATATGGAATACACTGAGAAAGGCAGACATGCTGGAGAAAAAAAAAAAAAACCACGAAAGAAAGAGTCCTAAATTAATGAACAAACAATGAAAGAAAGCAAGTGAATATCCAAAAATGTATGATTAAATGAAAAAGAGCATATTTTAATATATTATATATTATTTTAATTGTTTTATCAGTTGATTTATAATAATAACAATAATGAATTCAATTATTAAAATAATGAAAAAACAAACCAATGAAAGATAACAGTGTATTTTAAAATATGAAATATTTATTGTCATTAAGTTAATTTAAATCATATTACACAAATCATATATTCTGTCAAGTATCAAATATAATAATAATAATAAATTGTACTGTTAAACAAACAAACCAATCAAACCAACCAAAATGAATCAATCAATAAAACAGAACGGTGTTTTTTTTTTATATTCATTAAGTATTTTAATTGTGTTTTGGGGCTTTTTATTAAATTATGTTCTTGTGGACTTTTAATGGAGATACAGAACAAGCGATAAAATTAAACACAGAGCAGGAGGAAGAAATGCAACAAGACTCTAATAACATTCCATGTTTGATTCTTCTCATTACTTGTTGCTGTGCTGGTTTCTGGTAATTAATTTAAGGCTTTTTATTAAATTATGTTCCAGTGGGTGTTTAATGGAGAATCAGAACAAGGGATATAATTAAACAGAACAGGAGGAGGAAATGTAACATGTTCACCCAAATGACAAAGTTTATATTAAATATGTGCTTGACTCTAGATTACCCTTGGCTTATATCGTGTTGATCAAGTCATAAGGCACAGTGTTCAAAGTTAGTTCACTAATTAGGCTGTATAAATTAGCTGTCATTATTCCATCCCTTTCAGTTTGCATTAACATGAAGAGCACATTTGTGACCCTGCACTTGTCCTGTTGTTCTCCTCACTGCCCTGCTCGTGTTCTTATTTTTGTTCCAACAGAACTTAGAGTTGAACCATATTTATTTTGACATGAATGAAAATGAGGCTGTGAGGGACAGAAGTGCAGACTGTTGAAATTATTGTATTGCTTTAAAGGAATACGTCACCCCAAAACATTTTTAAACTGGTGAAAATTTACTCACCCTCAGGCCATCTAAGATGTAGACGAGTTGGCTTCTTCAGAATTTGAGAAATTTAGCATCACATCACTTGCTCACTAATGGGTCCTCTGCAGTGAATGGGTGCCGCCAGTAAGTGAGTCTAAACAGCTGATAAAAACATCACAGTAATTCACAAGTAATCTCCACGACTCAAATAACATTTTGAGAGGCGGAAATCTGCATGTTTGTACAAGAAACAAATTCAAACTGTTGCTTTGGCTGAAATACTCCATAATATTGACTCCAAAAATGTTGTTTACTCAGAGAAATTACTAATATTACTATATAAATAAGTATTTTCTTTCTTTTCTCAGACATAATGCCCCTGCTAGTTGTGCAGTTTTGGTATGAACTTGAGCCAGCTTCTCACATAGATGCTGCTTGTGTATTTCCTCTCTGTCATGTACTTGTGCGGGAGTTTAAAGGTGTCAACAAGCTATCAGGTGCCTTGCTTTAACATCCTCTATCAAATGCTTCACCAGCCAGATCTCTGAAGTCTCCATTTCTTCGCATGTGTTTAGCTGTCCAGCAATGTAGACATGAGCCATGCCAAATTTCACATTTGATGCAAGTTCAACAATTATCTGTAATCTTTCTTTGACTCAGGCCAGAAAGCACTTATCTCAGTTGAAGTCTGTTTCGATTCAGTTGTCTTCATTAGAGTGCAGCAAACAGTATTGAACTCTTGACTGCATTATCCTTGATCTAGATAAGTACCGAACATGAAACAAAATGACACCCACTGTCTTTATCAGCCTGGGATGAGGCGGGTGGTGAAGGGACCGGCGGAGACCAACTGAAAACAAATTAGCTTAGAATCTGATGGTTTACAACAAGAGTGTATAAGAGTGTATGAGATAAAGGTTGTGTTTATTTGATTAATGTCTATGGTCATATTGTCCATGATTAATCAGTGCATGTTATTACAAAGATGAAAAAAAAAAATATATAGAAAATTTAACCATAATTTTTGCACGTCACTTGAATGCTTGATTTTGATCTTAGCATTTTGCTTATTTTTGTATAGTGATGACTAAATATATATATATATATATATATATATATATATATAAAATTCTTCTCATAATAAATAAATACAAATGTTTAATAAATAAATTAAATAATAAAATATAGTAAAATAAAATACTAAATCGATTAAAAAAAATCAGCTAAAATCATTTGTTTATCATCTCATCAAATACTAAATTAATAAATACTAAGATAAAGTTAATAAATAAATTCAGCTTAAATCACTTGTCGCTTGTTTCAAGTCTCTCATAGTATTCCAAGGTCAAATTAAATTAAATTAAATTAAATTAAATTAAATTAAATTAAATTAAATTAAATTAAATTAAATTAAATTAAATTAAATTAAATTAAATTAAATTAAATTAAATTAAATTAAATCAAATTCATCTTAAATCACTTGTCGCTGTATTGGCTTCAAGTCTCTTACATAATTCAGTGGTCTCTTTCTTCTCAAAATAAAATAAATAATAAATCAAACTAATCAATTGTGTTGTAATTCTGATTTATAAAATGTGCTAAGATAATCAAGAAAAACTACAATATATGGCTAAAGGTGTATGTATACCCAAAACATCAGAACTGCATGTGCTTTTTGAACATTTAATTGTAATTTAATTATTATAATTCTCTAGAATATCATTTAATGTATGCCAGAGCATTAATAATTGGTCTTCATTGGAATTAAGGGGCCTATTCAAACCCTTTAATTAGGAAATATCCATATACTTTTAGCCTTGTAGTGTATCTCAGAAGTCTGTGCCGTTACAGGATTAAATCATAGCCTACATTAAGCCTTCAGTATCCTGACCGACCGTGTCCTTCACTCACAATTATCATGCCATCTCTGGCGGGCTTGTAAATTATTCAACAGATCATATACTAAGCCACTCTCGTTTACTTTTGGTAATGGCATGCAGTGAAAATTGTTTTATCAGCTTTCTGTGTGTATGTGTATGTACGTGTTATGCTCTATATTTTATGAGTTGTCCTTTCGTTGCTCAGCTTGAATGAACATTTAGGTCTTTATAAATGTTACACAAGCCCTTTCCCCTGCATCTTTTAATATCCGTCGTTTACAGTGCAACACATATTAGTGTATGTTTACATTGTAGTGTACAGTATATTTGAGTGCATTTGCCAGTTTGTTATTAGAATATTCAATCGTCCCTCCGCTGAAAACCCTCTGTATTAAGTTTCCTGTGCCCCGTGGGCTGTTTAAAATAGAGGAAGGGAAAATAAAGAGAGAGTGTGTTATATATTAGTCAGCTTGAACAATATATATGTTTGACATGTTTACTCAAAGAACAAAAACACTGAGGAAACGCTACTCTGCAGCCTAGTCAGCCAATCACAGGCCAAATCCCCCAGAGAAAGAGCTTGAATTTACCTTCTTTGCGCTTGATTGTGCCATCTAGATATGTGAAATTATGTCTTTCCAGAGCTGCACTGGGGTAAAGATAGATTGCATATTCTCAGTTAGAGGAACAGAGAGAGACAGAGTGAAAATTAGATTTATATTCCTGCACACAGGAGAAGTTTTTTTATTTTTTATTTTTTTTGTGCATTGATTCTCATCACTGAGAGATTCAAAACAATAGTTGGTGCTGAATTTATATCATTCCTCCAGTTCGAGCTGTAATGACCACATTAGAATTGTATTCAACTTAGACACTGGCATAAACATTATTTCATAATATCAATAAACATACATTGTAAATGGCCTTTGTTAGTGTATGAATAGATTAGCCTTGAAGTCTGATTCATTTTAGCTAATTGATTTATTTATTTATGCGCTCAAAGTACCAACATTATTTTTTTTTTGTGAATATTTAATTAAATACTGCTGTTTATCATTGTTTTATTGAAACCAATGCTGTTGTTTTCTCCATTATTTTTTTTTATTTTTTTTTTTTAGAAAAAATATTAGACATTTTTGAAGAATTGTTGTAGTGTACCTTATCATGTGTTTTTGTCGTGTTGGTTTTTATTATTTTTTCCCACAAACTGGCCCTTCATCTCCCAAACACAACATCTACGCACACCATGCACTCTCAAACACGCACACACACCCTGGAGACATTTACTAACCCTCACAATACACCAGCAGATATTAGTATGCAGCAGTGATTGCAGAAGAGGATGTTTCCGTGGCTAGGAGGAATCTTTAGAAACATAAGCTCTGTTTAACCAGCCATTAAACCTTGATGAGCACAAATATGGCTGCTCTCAGCTACACCACATGGAAAAATGGCACAGGAGGCATGGGTGTGAAAAATGGAGGGAGAGGAATAATATGTGGTGTTGGGAAGAGTGAGACTTTGATGGTAGGATCTTTTTTCAGAACTAAATTCCTAATTCAGCTGTCCAGGTTTCCTGTCCAACATGAATGAAAGCAAAGCAAAGAAAAGGCGTCACTCTGTCGTGTACAGGTGCAGAACGGCGGATGGAGAGCACTAAGGATCTTTCCTTTGAATGAACTGAAAGAGGGATTTGCTTGAAGAAGAAAATGCATTTTTATCAGTCCAGACGTGATAGAAAGCTCTCTGCTGAGAGAAATAAAACATACACAGATAGAGTCCTGCTGTCTTTGTCGCACCCTTGGCATCAGTTCGTTTGTGAGAACATACTGTGTCAATGTGCTTGTTTCATCAAAAGGGATTGGTGCTGCTTATGTGGGCAAAGGAGATTAGTTTTGGAGATTTTGTTTTGTGTTTCCAAGTATTACAAGAAACACATGTAGCAAACCCATGTAATATGACTTTATTTTTCATAGGCTTAAAAAAAAAATACAGCCCAGATATCATAATGAAAGAGTTCATGATTATAGTAGGTCAAGATTGCAGTATATTCTAATGGTGGGTGGATGGATGGATGGATGGATGGATGGATGGATGGATGGATGGATACTCATCCATTCATCCCAAACTTCCTTACATTTAGATGGATGGATGGATGGATGGATGGATGGATGGATGGATAACAAAATGTATGGCTGGATGGATATGTGGTTGGTTGCATGGCTGGTTGGATGGACGGATACAAAGATGGATGGATAGATGGATTCATGTATGGATATGAAGATGGATGGATGAGTGGATGCTAAGATGGATGGATGGATGGATGGATGGATGGATGGATGGAGATGTGGATGGAAAGGAGGATGGATGATACATGGATGGATGAATGGGTAGACGGATACATGGATGGATGGACAGATACATGGATGCGTGGATGGAAGTATAGATGCATGCTTGGATACTAAAATGGATGGATGGGTGAATGGACACGTGGTTGGTTGGTTGGTTGGTTGGTTTGATGGATGGACACATGGATGGATGGATAGACAGACAGATAGACTGATGGAGGGATAGAAAGAGTTATTTCAGTTTTGGGACACAGCCCAAAGACACTCCCTAATTCCTGTCAATCATCTCTTTCTCCTGTAGGAATACCCAGTGTGTTTGAGTTATTTGGGATAGTGGATGAACAAAATTGCCTGTGCCAGACATTATTTGGTGGACACAATCATGGCCTGATTCAGGTACATCTGGCCCTTTGATAAGGATCTTCCTTTATGAGGGACAGATCAATGTGTTGTGGCTGTTCATGTCTCTGGGTCCCCCATATTTGGTGTCTGTCTGGCTCAGGGTCGTGTATCCACTCCATAAACCGCTGTTTGATAGAAGTCAGGTGTAAAAAGAAAATGCTTTCTCTCTCACTCGTTCTCCATCTCAGTTATATTCCTCTATAAATGACACAACTTGTAGAAAGAGGCCCTTATTACTCCAATGATGAACTAAAACCCATGATTGGGGTTCATTTTCACGGCCCCAAAGGAGCCACAGCTTGTAAAGATGTCTGAGTTTCATTTTGTTTTATGGCGTGTCGTCTACTGGGTTTATGGTTTGAAGTCCCATGTGCATGATAATACTTTCTTCAAAGGTATGATACCAACAGGAAGTGAATTTAAAAAGGTTTTTTTTAAAGAACAGGGAGTTACAGAATTAGGAATCACCTTCATTTCCGTCCCACATTCCTCTTTTTGATGTGGTGAACTTTTGCATGTCACTTTAAAATGGCACTGCATTATGCATCAGTGCTCTAGTATTCTAATAGTCTGTTGCATATTTCTGTCTGAATTCATGCTTTATAACTTAAGTCTGGAACTAAAAACCTATCCATTTTTTTTTTTCTGTTGTAAAGTTTCAGTCATGGTTACAAACTAGGGGTGTGGGGGAAAATGACTCACTGATGTATCACAATTCTTTCTCAAATGATTCTGAATCCACAAAAAAAAACATGTTTTGGAATGTTAAATATTTAATTGACTAATTCTGAATCACTGTATTTAATTACATAATTTTTCAGTGTTAGGATACGGACTTTTATCCCAGTTTTTATAAATAACTATAAGGTTATGAATCATTTTGAATTTGGATTGTGACTCCCTGAATCAAAATTGAATCATGAGGTGTTTGAAGATTCTCACATTGTTTGCCAAAATGAATCATCTGTGAAGAGTGAATCACTGTAAAGATAGAACCCTTAAACATCTTTATTTAGAGTACAAGTCCACAAGCTTCTTATTTTTACATCTCAGTCACACTTGGACTAAAAAAATGAGAGAATGAGAGAGACTGAAGCTAAATGCCCACGAGGCCATGTTTGACAAGTACTAGAGGAGAGAATGTGTTAGACAACCCACCTACAGACAGATCCCGATGTCTCTCTCTTTTCTTTCTCCCTAAGTAAATGACACTACTATATTCCCTTGATGCAAGTTAGAGACTCAAGTCGCAGCTTTTAAAGAAGTTCTCTGTGTTAATCTTGTCACACATCACCTCATTGAAACAGAGCTATGAGTGAGACATATAAATGAATGTAAGCCACTTAAATGGAAGGCATTTATATATATAATAAAATATTTTATATTTTATTTAATATTATGTATAACATTATAATATTGTTAAAATTAATTTTATAATAAAAATAGATTCTAATTTTTATACAATGAAAGCAGACAGTGACCGGTGGCTGTCAAGCATCAAAAAGGACACACAAAAAAAATGATTCCATATGAATCTTTCTTTTTGCCAAAGCTCTTAAAAGTGATGCATTCAAGCTTTCCATATCATGATCGGTTACAATAGATATGTGAATCAATTTAATTTGACGTTGTCAAACATGACATACTGTGGCATTGCCTGCCAAGTGTGAATATGCATATCAAATTTGAGAACTACTTTGGGGAGGAAAATGATCAAAAGGCTTCAAAGGCTTATAAAATATACATGTAATAGACCACTTTTCTGATTTTTATTTTTTTATTTTTTTAAGCTGGATAGCCCCTGGTCACTACATGATTTCACTCTTTGGAAAAGAGCAACTCTAAGATAATACATAAAAAATTTAATAATTTTTAGATGAACCATTTCCGAATCCGGGGTGTTAAACAAGTGTTAAAAGGATAAAATATGTCACTGAACATTCTTACATTTTCTAACTTTTTTTTTAATTAATTCCTGACTTTATGTCTAAATGTTAAGCATAACATAATTATAGTGCTTGAAATTTTTTATAAAATGTTAACAAGAAAAAAATAGCTTATTTTTTAGAGAGTCTCCGTCGAGGTTGCTAAATATTGAAAACCCTTTAAAAGAGAAGAAAGTGCTAATAAAGGACTGTTCTGAGGACAGGATGGCAGAATTATACCCACACAACACAATGTAGGTAACAGGACACATTAACTCAGTTTTCAGTTTGGTTTATTTGCACTGCACTTTTTACTACACACAATGTTCCAAAGCTGCTTTATAGACTATACAAACATAAAAAAAGATAAAAGGAAAAGAAAAATACATTGCTCATTTTAACCACACTTTCCTGATTATACAAACAGACTGCGAGTGTCTGATAAAAGAAAGTTCCACTGTCACTTTAGTGTTTGTCTGGTCAATTCTCCGGAGAGCTGGAAAAAACAACAGTGAGATCAGGTTTAGTAAAATGTCACAGACAGAGCACAAAAATTGTGACATTTACACGTCCCCGTCATTTGCTGAAGACTGCCACAGGAAGGAGAATTGCTGCATTAGTTATGAACATTGGCAGAATGAAAATGAACATAATCATCTGTGTTAACTCATTATCAGCACATTAGAGGGCTTCAGAACAAAGGCAGATAATTAGGAATATTGTTTATCATGCAAAGTGTATGTGAGTGTGTCCGCAGGTCAGTCTGTGAGAAATTCAGACCCGTATTATGCCACTGTCAATATTTGGTTCACATCACACCAGTGGACGCAACAGATCGTGCGTTGCATTTCAATGTCTGCCACCATTGTGCTTTGGGCAGGAATCAAACGCAGGTCTAATTATGAGTGGTGTGTGCATGTGTGTGTGTGTCAGTCAGATAGTATCAGTCATGAAGGGTAGTGTGTCTCGTGTTGCCCTGGGTGACAGCCAAAGAGGAGAAGATGTTGGCAGAGCATGTGGTGTGGAACCCACTGACAGCTCCAGGAGGAGGAAGCAGAAGTTTGTGTGTGTGGTTATGCACTTTAGCGTGTATACTAAAATTGAATAGTAGCAAACAGGTAATTTGGTTATATAATAGGATTACAAAACGTAACTGTAATGAGGTTGGGCTGCAATAAGAAAAAGTGTAATTTGATTACAGTTGCATTCACAGAGATGGATTTGTGTAATTAGGTTTTTGCTAATCTTGGGAACATATTGCAGTCCTGAACAGTGCAATCAAAGAATTGTTTTCTGAACTGGGTTTGTGGGATAAAAGGAGGATTTTCAGAATGGAATACTTGTATACTTTATACTGCCTAGCAGGCACTGTATATGAAATTGTGTGTAAGTGTTTAACTAGTATTGTTGTCACATTATATCTTTACATTTATGCTGAAACAAAGGTGTAGGATTTGCTGAAATGATTTTCTTTTAGAAATTGCAAGTGCCATTCACACACAAAAAAAGTAATGCATCGAATTAAACATGAAATTTTGAAGTGGAAATACAGTAATACAGTAGTATTTTCTTGTAAAACATAAAACAGTCATTTTTGTTGTATTTACAGTTTGAAAAAAAAAATATGTTAAAAAATGATAAAAATTTAAAAAATGTCAAATGTAAAAAGCTGTTCAATTTAGTGAATGGCGACAAGGAGGCAGCTCCCAATTTCAAGTTGGGAACCAAAAATGGGTGTCAAATCCAATCATGTTTGGCTATGAGCATGTCTTTTATTTTATTACATGTTCCAGAAGAGCCTTTAGAGCTTGTAGAGGAGATTTTTGTTTTCCTTTTGTTCACAAAAAAGGTTCATTCATATTTGTTCTCTGATTCATTCTGATTCGATCTTTAGGTTACATTGGTGATGAGTATCTCTTTGTGTATGGTATTTTTATTTATTTATTTTTATTTATTTATTTATTTATTTATTTTTTTGATCCTTTGTTCAACAGATTGTCAAAACAGTTGTTTATGGTCAAATCAGTATAACAGCACTGTTTATAATTTAAAATATATTGCTTTATATAGCCTTTTTATATAAGATCTCACCTCTACTTTTTTTTTTTTTAAGAATAAAGTCTGCTAGTCTGTTATTAACTCCTAGAATAAAATCTGTTAGTCTGTTAACTCTTGGAATCAACTTTTTTTGTTGTTGTTTTTTTCTTCTCACTTATGTTTTTTATTATAATTATTTTGATAAATGTTGCTAGTTTATGGATATTGAATTTCAGCCATATTCAGAATAAATTAATATACCTGTATAAAGGCTATGAATACATTACCCAATTTTCTTATGTAACGAACTGTGTCTCTAATCAGGAAGACTTGGCATGCGGTTTATATTCTGTGACAGATTACATTTAGTAAATCTCGCAAGGTGTGTTGAACATTTGTGTGTATTTGATATATTTGCTTCCAAATGCAGCCTTGGAAATATTAATATTTCTCATAATGCAATTGCATGCTTGGGCATGCACTGTGCTTCAGTATAAGTTTGTTTGTGTGTGTGCATGTGATTTGAGCACCAACCTTCACAAGTCTGCACTTTGCAGCTTAATGAACCCTGTCCGTATGTTTGTGTGGTAAATGAGGATTGTTGTAATTGGATTATACCTTATTAATGTTCTTATAGCTGGCTGGGAATTATTAGGGCTGAGCAGCATGGCCAGATTAATTTAAAGCACATAGACTGTGTAGGGTGTGTGGGTGTGTGTGAGTGTGCATTGTGGATGCTGGAGTTAAAGGCTTAGAGGAATGTCCTTTCTTGCTCACCTAAAGATTTGACAATCAGGGTTTGACTGTGTCTTTCCATTTCTCACAGAGATGAAAGGCTTGAGGGTAGGTATTCTCACGCCATTGCCGTCTACAGTACACACACAGACATAAAAAAATAATAATAATAAAAAAACAATCAAATACACACTTCTCCCTACAGCAGCACACATATAAATATAATTAGGATGATGTGCTTGCCAACATTTTGGCATGCAGTATTACAATACACATTCAGACGTGTGTAAAAACACACTCACGCTAGCAGATTGCATTTAAAAATGCAATCCCTGAGGTCTGAGATTACATGTAAGAACAAAAATTGTTTTAATAATAAAGCTGAACTCAGATCAGCAGACATCTTAGGCCTGTTTCACATGCTAACGTATTTATTTTGGCGTGCTGTACTGTACAGTAATACATTCATCCAGTATTTTAATAGAACATCCATTCAGACGTCTGATCTGTTCGTAATTTTCTCAAAAGCTTTTTTGTTAGCAGAACAACATTATTTATACATTGTTCATTGAACATTTTTTTCTGAAACATTTTAGTTGAATTTTTAAATATACTACTACTTTCAGAATGTTCAGAGAACATTCAAAATTAACGTTGTTTGCAAAATCATAATAATGTTCCTTAGAATGTTCCTTTAATGCTTGTCTAACCAAGAAAAATGTTTTTAAAATGTTTAAAAAACTGGTGTTTTAAACATTCTGAAATTTTATTTTAATTTAACTTAATGGAAACATTACCAAAACTTTCCTAGAACATATTTTTGTTAGCTGGTTGTTTATCAACAGTTATTTTCAATATAGGTTTTCGTTAAAGAACATAATTATAGTTTGTATTATGATTATTTTTCACAATTGCGACTTTGTTTCACAATATGGATTTATATGTTGCAATGTGACTACTGAAATGTGAAGTAGCTGTTGCAATTAAAGCAGTTTGGTCTTTGTACATTACCATTTGAATATAAATGTTAAGTTCTGCCTATTGTAAATTAGATGACCAAGTGTAATTATCCTGCTGGTTTTGTAGTTTATAACTGTTATCAAATCAAATACGCAATGCATTTAATTAAAAGTCATGTTATCTTCTGTGTAGAGCTGTAGGTTGTTCGGTTTAAACCAGCCGTTTTATGTTGTCCTAAACTCCACCAGTGTGTATTTCCAGTGCAGTGGACTGATTTGGGGTCATCCTGTGTATCTAAGTCAGTGGAAACAGGGGTGCGCGTAGATTCAATTAGACGCATCCATTACATCGGGCCAGATTAAAACATGCCGTGTTCCACCATCGCTGGTTACATAAACACAGCTTAGCACCAAATCCTGGCTGCAGGCCACTGCTGCCAAGAGCAGAGAGGCAGAGAAAACTGTGACTGGCATTTTAATGATGGTTACATGGTGGCAAAAGCTATTGGAAGTTACAGTTCTGTCACTGGGGCAAAACATTACTTTTGGATATTTCTGTGTGTGTACGTGCAGTATTCAGCATTATATAACTGTGTTTTACAAAACAATTAGTGAGGCAATTATGACTGCTTTTCACATCTGTCTGAAAGATTTGCTTTCATGTTATGTTATGTTATGTTATGTTATGTTATGTTATGTTATGTTATGTTATGTTATGTTATGTTATGTTATGTTATGTTATATGTTGATATGTTATGTGTTTTATGTTATGTTATTTAAGCTAACTATTATTTATGAATTGGTATTCTATTCTATTCTATTCTATTCTATTCTATTCTATTCTAGAGGAGGTCATTTATACTCACCTGAGTAAGAAATGCAGAACACATATACACACACATTTAAGGTATGTCATATATTTAGCATCACATTTGCTGTCAGAATCATACATTTTTGCTTAACATGCATTCACATACATTTGCATTCCCTGTCTCTCTATGATGATGAACTTTTTATAATGTTGCTCCATTTAAATGGTGCCAGTGAGGTGCTGAGTTCACTTAAATTATGTGACCACTATCTAGGACATGTACAATAATTTCCATACTTTGTCATACATACATATTTTATATTTTTTCCCCCTATGGCCCACTTTGGTTACTCAAGATTTTTTGGGCCTAATCAGTCGTGTGTGTGCGTGTGCGTGTATGTGTGTGTCTTTATATATAGTGTCCGTGAAAAAGTTCATTTGAAACTGATTTGTTATTTTTAGTTTTTTGTTTTTTTTTTTGCTTTCAGTAACACACACTAACCAGTAGGCTGTTATAATCTCAGTATGTTCAGTATAAATTGGTTTGATCTTTTCAAACTTCTGATTCCATGTGTGTGCATTAGGATGCTGGCAGTGATTGTCGAGTCTTAGGAAGTTGTTGTGCATTGCAGTCGTGTGCATTGGGGAACACTAATGGGGTGCATGACTAATCTCCTGTATTGTGTGTTCTATACTGATATGGCTTTGGATGAAATACAAGAGATTACGTCCCAGAAAGCATCTTCAGCGGCCAGCTAATCTGTGTGTCCACTCCCTCTCGTCTCCAGAACTCCCACATAAAATGTTATAATCCTTCTGTTTATTTTGCACACAAAACACTACTTTAAAAAATGGAATCATACTAGTAAGTTTTAACATCACAGTAAGGTATTAACTTTAAATACTTTTATTATTTTGGTCTGAGCTGTTGCCAGTTTTGTTGTGTCTTCAGGTGCTATTATATTAGCGATTTACTAAGGAATGTTTTAGGTGTTTCTGCATTTGTTTTTCTTGTCAAAATTTTTAATTATAGTCATGCTTTCACATGTTTGATTTCAGTTAAAAATCTATTGTTTTTTTAAACAGCTATATCACTTTTAGTTTTAGTCTTGTGTTATATAACTTTTACTGACATCATCCTTTAGAACATTTTTGACAGCAAAACAAACGCACAACAATGAGCAACTACTGTAGTTTGGAATTTATTTATTTATTTATTTATTTTTAAATGTTAATTGGTTTGTCTCAAGAAACCTATCATGCTTGATAAAATTACTAATACCCAATTTTGTAAATACTTTTTTATAAAGTACAGAACTGCACAGTCAGCAATAGTATGCATATGGAAGGTTGTTTTAGGTAATCATTCACCTGACCTTCTCTAGTTTTTCCCTTCATGGCAGTCATAAGACTGAGAATTGTGGGGATACAAGTTTCCTGGGAAAGCCGCAAAGTTACGTAAGTGAATGTCTTCTGTTATCCGAGAAGCAGTCTCCTATTACCCATGTTTTCCTGCCTCATGGTCTCTATATTTCTCTCTGTCTCTTAATCAACTTCTCTAGGGCAACTCGTCTTACCTGCTTGATTAGCCCTTTGTTTCCACATGCCGGGCTCTAGCTGTGTCCACCTGTGGTGTAAGGGTTTCACCTGTGCATGTGTCAGACTTGCAGTTGTTGTTACTTAGCTTCTTTTAAATAATGGCAGTACTTTGGTTTAAGCTGGTGTTGCCATTTTCCTTGTCCTTTTAAATGCCACTGAATTAGAAACTAGCAGTTTATTAAAATGTATGACACTGTTTCTACATGTTTTCTCAATAATCAAAATATTTCAAATAAGACATTTTGGGGGTTTTAATTGTTTACAACAATTGTTTACTTTTTCATCTCTTTGCATCTGGTTGCATTTTATATTTTGCCACTTGTCTGTCCATACTGTGACTAGAAAACCAGTTAGATGAATGAAAATAGTCAAGAGAGCACAGGAAGTGGTGGATAAAACAGGCTTAAGAAATGTTGCAAACCAAACTCGAACCTACATTGCTCATTCATCATGACACAAAATAGTTAATTGCTGAATCAAATTAAAAATCAAAAATCAAATTACGCTAAACCGAATTAGCAAATTAACAGTCTTGAATTTTATAATGCATTTATGCTGCACTTTCCAAATTCAGTGGAGCTCAGTTCACGTTGGTCAAATTGTTTCCATGGCAACACTGTCATTCTATGCAAACATGATATTTTTGTTTTTCATTTTCCTCTGGCATAATGGAGTTGAGTTAGCCTAGCTGGAGAACCTCAAAACTGAACCCACTTAGATGTTTCATTAACTTCAATATCACTCTAAAATGAATAAAAATGAAACGTTGAACACCCCACATCAGGAAGTAAAATCTGTAACTCTTTGACTAACTCCTATTACTCTTCTAATCTTTGTTGCTCTTTGTGAAACAAACATATAAAACTGCTTTTGTGTTTGCACTTTGCGCATGAATAAAATATAGAGCTTTAAGCTAATGCGCAGAGCAGCAGTGGCGGGGCTGATAAAAAGTTTCAAAATCAAGCAATGCTATAAGCCTCTCTGTGTCTATCATTCACTCTTTTTTTGTTTATATCTCCTGCTTTCCCTCTGTAGACACTCCAAAGTACCGTTTAGCTCAAATCCGTCAGAAATCGATGGTGCTCAATAGAAATCCAGCTGAGATCTATCTGCTTGCGCCACATGCTGACTTTTCTCTTTATCCTCTCTGCCTGACTCCTCTTTTTGTTTTTTTCCCACACTTATCCCATCCAGCCCTCTGGGGACGGTTCCAAGGCTCCTTCTCACTTCTTGCCTTGAGTAACAGGCCCTAAATTCCCTGTTGTGTGCCATCCTGGTCATGCAGCTTTCTTCATTTCCTGTAAATCCCACATATAACACACACACCTGCATGTGATCCCCTATCTCCCTTCCATCATGACAGAGGAGGACGTGTTCCCCAGGGGTCTGTCCTGGGTAATCTGCTGTTCTCAGCAGGTGTGTGCTTGTGGGGGTTGCTACTGTTAGGGGTTTTTCCATGAAGGATTGGATTGTCAGGTTTCTGTTATCGCTAGATGCTATCACAACTGTAACACCATCCCTCCAGCCAGTGTCTCTGGCCCTAGACTCTTTTGTGTCCTCTGAGCTATAGATGTAGTCCTATACCTCCATCCAATTATCAGATGTCTGTGTCTATACGTATGTGCAGCTGATGGGTTTGACAGTGGTAGATGAGACGTGTGGTGTCTGTCTATCTTAACCTTCTTCTGTCTGTGTCCACTTTCTGATTAAAGACATTTTATATATAAATATATCCATCCAGATATATCCATTCTCTTCTGCTTTAAGCACAGACTTGAGGTAAGGGGAATTTATTTGGTAGACTTCCAGCTACATGTGAGAGAACACATAACTGCTGTTGAACAAGTAATTGTCTGGATACTGAAAATTGGGCATCATATAATGTATTAGAATTGAATTAGGTGGTTAAAGGGGGGCAAATTGTTCACAATAAGATCCAAAATGAGTATTGAGAACATAAATGGGGTCATTCACATAGATTTTAATGTGTACCGTATGAGGTAAAGTCCAACCGCTAATGTATTTCATTAATAGCTAAATCTTTCAAGTTGTCAAGAAAATGTGGTTAAATTTAGGGCTGCACGATTAATCGCATGCATTTGTCATGCGTGTCTCATCAGTAAAGCCGGTTCCGTGATTAGCGGTAAATGTCTGTCACCTGTTTTCAAACGGGAGCGGCAGTTAATACACAGAGCCGTAGTTCACTGACAAGCTACACAATATTGTGTTCATAATTGAGATGAATCGCATTCGATTATGAACACGATATTGCGTAGCTTGTCAGTGAACTACGGCTCTGTGTATGAACTCCCGGTGCATTTGAAAACAGGTGACGGATATTTACAGCTAATCACGGAACCGGCTTTACTGATGAGACACGCATGACAAATGCATGCGATTAATCGTGCAGCCCTAGTTAAATTAGAACATAATGTAGGCTGGAACTTTTGAATTCATTAGAAATGAATTGGTTTGTGAAAAGTGGTCTCCATGAGTGAGGGGTTGAAAAACGAGCACCCACTGAAAAACACTTCTTGGTAAGTTTACATAAAATGCATCCAAAACCAGCTTGACTGAGCAGGATGGAACGGGGTGCATTTGTAAAAGTATTTTCTAGGACGAATGGTCCACCATCATGATCCATCTGTTTGGTCACGAATAGATGATTGAAAGTTGAAATAAATAAAATCAGTCCTAAAATAATCAATAATGGTTCATTTTCCAAGGTTCATTGTTCAGAGATGTTGTATTTCATATAAATAATTCAGTATTTAGTTAAAAGTGAGAACTTTGTAACATCAATTTGTCAAGAAAATGCTATTAAATGAGAAAATAATGTATGGTAGAACCTTTTAATTAATTGAAAATTGATTGGACGCTGAAAAGTGGCCTCCTTGACAGGTGGTTGGAAGGGAGGGTTTGAAAAATGAGGGGGCTTGGTGTCATTTTGATAAAAGACTATGAATAACATGCACTGATAAATTGTTCAGGAACATATATTTAGAGTCAGTTTGTTTTCATGTTGACTTTAAAGCACCAATAGTGATTAGTTGCACCAAATGTAATTACAAAACTATCCAAACAAGCCACTTCAACCCTGTGGAAAAGCTTGTCCTCCCCCGAATTCACAGCATTAAGTCAGAAGTTGACATGTGAGGCCAATCAAACAAACAGATCGATGAGTGTTCACACTCTTCAGGAAGTGAACCTACTAATGGCTTACTTATAGCTGTCTGTTCACAAAGACTATTGTAAGAGAAAGTATTTTAACATCAAAAATATTTCACACACGTGACCTGTGACCATTTAGAAGTGAACTTTCCTAATGTGTATTGTCTGTAGCTGTTTTGTTACTGCATTAAGTGGATCAGATCCACACATGCCGCGAGTCAACCTAGATGAGACTCGCAGCGAGAGTTGGTCTGAATGCAGCTGTCAATCAAAGTGAGAGATCACGTAAAGTGACACCCTTCCCATCATGCAATAATGTGTCTCAATTTAGCACCCCCACATCTCTTTCATTCGTTCTCTCTCTCTGAACCTCTCTCCATCCACAGACAGGCATTTGGCCCAAATCCATTCCTCGCAGTGATGGATGGATAAGGTGCAAACAAAGGTGGGAACAATTCTTTTCATCTAATACTCCCTCCCTCACTTGGCGAAATCTAATTTAAACACAACACCTCTCACCTTCTCGCCTCGGCCATCAATGTTGTTTATCGATCGGCACCCACGCGAATATGCGCTATTTTGCGAAAAAAAAAAAAAAAGTATCCCTTCCTGTCGCATGTGGGCCACCACTTGCCAGGTTCTCTGGGGATGGGGAGAAAGATGGTGTATCTAACAGCTACTGACCTGTGAGGGAAAGCTAATTAGCTGAGAAAGCGCTGCTAATGGTGGAGCGTTCCACCCGCAGGGCAAGCCGGGGGTCACTCTTGATTAACCCCAGAATGGATAACTCCAACTCCACGGACCAAGTTAAACTGTCTACAAGATATGTGTACATGAGTTGAGATGAATTATAGGAAGAGTGCGGGAGAGAAAAATGGAGGTTTGAGGGGAACTTATGTTGGGCAAAAATAGGAGAAGAGGAAGATGCTGATGACATTTTCGAAATTGACTACCAGATTTTCTGGAAAATAAGTCTCACCAGGTCAAAATGGCATTGTAGAGAGAGAGAGAGAAAACATAGGTTTAATCAGTGTCACATTTTATTAATATGTTTAGTAATACTGTAAAATACAGGTAAATGAATTGTTTACAAACATTATCAACACTATAAACATGTATTTTTATCATATTTCACCATCATATCATTGCAAACTGCTATAACATTCTTCTGTTGAACACAAAAGAAGATATTTAGAAAAAATTCCCAATTTTATTTATTGTATTTTTTATTTTTTGCCTACAAAATGAAAGTCAGTCAATGTCTTTTACAGGCGCATCTGTAAAAGTCTTTTGTAGGACAGTTACCCATCGTGATCCATCTTTTTGGTGATAGATGGACGACTGAAGGTAGAAATAAAAGTAGTTGTAAAATAATCAATACGGGTTCATTTTTTTCATGGTTCAAGGTTCAGACATGTCAAGATTTTCTTTTTTTGCAAACTGTGCGTGATAAATCATTCAGTTTTCTGTAATTTACCACCCCTCAAAGTGTATACAAGCAATACTACAGCATGTCATTAATTTACACCAACACCCCTCTCACATTTCTGATGTACTCTGCACTCTAAACTTCTTTTTTGACACACTGGCATGGGCCATTATAGGCTTTGTTGCCTACACTGTGGTTAAATGAGACACTTTTATCCAATTTAAAGCTTCCTGTAGCTCACACTGTAACACATGGAACTAGCAATGCCAAGGTCATGGGTTCTATTTACACGGAAAGCAAGGGTTGTCAAAATGTGTACCTTGAAAGCAATGTTAAGGGCTTTGGGTAAAAGTCTATGCCAAATGCTTGCATTGCATTCAAGGTAAACATTTGATCAGAACAACAATTCCCTGGGAATCTAACCCTTGACCTTGAATGCTAGAACCTAAACATGCTTTCAACGAAAGCTCATTACTGATTTCCTCTTCTTTTTTAGCATTCAATATGGTGGCTATAGTCTTTGCTTACTAGAGAGCCAATCATTACTTTTGTATACTGTATCACTTTTGTTTACTGCCCCCCCCCAACCCCCCTCTTTTTCCCCATGCACCACTGAACTCTGAACCTCAGCTCCCATTAACACACTGGGACCTGCCTGCACCAGACACTTTGTACAGCACTGGTCTGCTCACTACCTCTTCAGCAGTTAACTGAGCTCATTCAACAACCTCTTCTGTCAGTTTAAATAAAGAACTGCTCTCTGAGATTTTTGACACTTTAATCAGACTGAATAAGCTATTTTGCACTACAATCACTAATCTGCACTGTTTACTTCACTGGTTTGCACTCGTGCCTTGTGCTGTTTTACTTATCTTTCTTTTTACATGACCTATTTGTATAGTTGTACTTTATATTTTATTATTTGTATTTGATGTTCTACTGTTGGTGTTATCTCTATGCACCAAGGGTCTGAGAGTAATGCAATTTCAATTCTCTGTATGTATGTACTGTACATGTGGAATTGACAATAAAGTAGACTTGACATGTAGGCATCATCTGTTTGTTTACCCTTGAATGCTTATTAGCTGGAATAGCCTAAAAATATGTTTTTTGGCATAATTTGAGGTAAAGAATCGTAATTTATGATACCGTTGTTGTCAGATTGTATTCATGGAACTTTGGCATACAGCACAATCCAAATGTGTAAATATAGTCCTTTTGGAACCCTTTTATTTTTCCCCATACCGTTAAAGTCAGTGGGGTTGTTTTGGACAAAGTTTCAGAGATTCTGATTTTTCTTCAAGTAGATAATAGCTGCATTTGCTGCCTTCTGTCTTCTGCTCAAACATTATCGCCATTTTATTAAGTGGACAATAAATGTTGATGAGCATATTTATTTTTTCGATCCTAATCATGCACATTTATGTAGTTGAATTTATTACTTATTACTGTTTTTTTTTCCCACCTTTATCAACAACCATACTTGACAACCCCTATCTCACCACTATTTCTTTAATTTTGTTGGAGCTCTCAAAGCTCATTCTGTCCAACTAATCATAATCATGTTAGCATAGTCATTGTTCATGTATGTATATTATTATTCTGTTCCTTAATGACTCATAGCTTTGCTCAAGCGCTGTTTGGTCACATCGTGGCCTGCATGTAACTTCTCCTCATATTATATATGTAGGCCCTCTATCATAGCTGTCAGCTCCTCCATTATTCATGCCATAGTGTTAGCCTAGCGAGAGCACCGCTGATTTATACAGGCAATTCATCTCGCCTAACAACATCCTGACAATGTTTGCGCAATGTTAAGCAGATGCAAACAGCTTGCTGTGAGGTGGCGCTCATATCTAGAAACATGTCCAGCATTGGTTGCTGTGTGTGTCAGTCAGGGTTGTCACAGCAGATGTTTGATTAAGAATTGAGGACTATCGAGTCAGCCGGATCAGTAATTGGTTGAATTTCGCCTGCTCTGGTGCCTGGAGGTGTTGATGAAGCACTGATGAAGGTTTGCTGTGGTCGATGGATCGATGCATAGTTAGCTCGGCTGAATTTTGATGGCAGCTTATTGATTTGCAAACACTGGGTTTCTTTCCGTGCATCATTTTGAGATGTTAGCTAGCTTGACCGTTGAGAGGATATTCAGTCATTATTGGAAATCACTTGTATTTGAGGTTTGCACATTTTTTGTTGGATGCTGCGTTAAGTGTCGTGTCTGCATTTATGTGAACATTATTATTCGAATCAATGGCTAATAAGAGTGATAAAGAAAATAAAAATTATTTAAAAAATCTAGTCTATTACACACATGCCAAGATCTCATTGTATTCATGTTGATTTGTTATAGTTTTAAGAAACTTTTATTCCATTTTTAAGAAAAGTTGACATTTATTTCATGTTTAAATTTATCGTCTCTTTATTATCATTGTTGTGTAACCATGAAGTATAAAGTAATACAATCAATATTATTACGTTATAATATATAATTATTTTATAGTCATATTATACTTGTCAATTTATTTATAATAAATTATATTTCGAATTGTTATAATTTATTTTCAATTAATGTATTTATTGTTATATTTATAAACATAACAATAAATATACTATTAATTACTAATTTACTATTAAATGCATATATTAAAGTAATTCGTTTTTTTATATTCACATTATATTTTTATCAACAATATGTTTGTAATAAATTATTACATTTCAAATATTTCGAATCATATATTATAAGAATAGCACAATGTAATTTAACCTTATGCTATTTATTTATTTATTTTAGCTCTCGTGCATTTTGGTGTCTTTGGCATGTTGAGCCTTGTATTCTTTCTGAACTCTGTAAAAGACTTAGTCATCTTGTTTTATTTTGGACAAATAGTGTCGCTGCAATGGAAGTGTTGTGCAGATTTTGGTGGATATATTTCTCAGTTTTGCAGGAATGCTCTTACCAAACATTCTGAATACTGTTCCTTATCAGCAACCTACTTTCCCACTCTTACTTTGTCATCCATAAACCTTTGCTTTCCTTGGATGAGGAAAGACAGGATGAGAGGCAAAAGCGTTTGTGGAAAGAAAGACGGCCGAACAAACTGGATTGTCTTACTTACGCAAAATATATGTATCTCTATTCCTCAGAAGCTTTTTTTAGCCTATTTTCTCATATCTCCTGAAAGTCTGAGTGCTGATGAACTCACAGGAAACCCCTGCAGAGTGAGCTGAAGGACAGAGGAGGATCGGAGAGGAGAGAGGTTCCGAGGAATGCAGATTTTAAGCAGTTTTCATCCTTTGATATTTAAAGAGTTTTCCCCAAACTCTACAGTGTGGATTTAAATAAGTCAAATGCACAAAGTGTTTTTGTGCTGTAACACCATGTGGGTATGTGTGTTTGTGTGCTAGTCTTCAACCAGCAGTGTTTAGCATAATGTAGCTCACATCAATGGCATCTCACTGCAAAACAGTTTGCATCAAATACTTTTGGTGCCCAATTTTCTTCAGTGACATGTTTCAAAGGGTTTATTTAACTGTGTGAGCTAGTCATAGTGTATTGGCTTGGGTCACCATTAGCAGGGAGGTTGACAAGCAATATTCTGATAATTAGAGTGGGCTGTATTAATGTGAAGGGAAGAACAGTGTGGCTAGTGAATTCTTTTTCTAATACTAATAGATTAGATTAGATTAGTAATAATTCAATTTTTTTAAATATTTATCTCCTTTTATAATGTACTTATTGTAGGTACTATAGTCTAGAAAATATAGTTAGCATATCTTACACAGATTATGTTTATATTATCAGTCCTAATTAGAAGGTTCAAAATGATCTTATTATCAATAATATGTCATCTCGCAAAACTTTTCACATTCATCTCTTGCGTTCACACCCGCACTGTCATTTGAAGGTCAGATTTAATTGAAAAGTGCATCTAAACTGCTCTGCGCCTCATTATGTACCAGATGGCTTTGCAAAAATGAATAGTGAAAAAAAAATGAAAGGAGGTATATAATTTAATGGCAGTTTCCCATCAACTTTATCTGCTAATGAAGGCCTTTCTCTGTTGCATTATGTGGGGGATATGTGTTTTCAATAAGACCTTTATTAAGATGAATCACTGAAAGGAGATTAAATGCGAGGATGTTCCAGCACTTTTGTTTATCATAGATAATGCAAGCTAGGTTTTTGAAAACAATTAGTGTTTGTGATTGAGGTCATAGCTTTACAGCCACACTATCAGCAGAGGTGTTTGCTATGCTAATGCTTAACATAAGCTGTATTTTCAGTGTTCAAGAAGACACTTGAAGATTATTAGAAAACACAGATTAAAGCAGTAAGCCATGAGAGACTGTGCTACAGTAAATCTGTCACAAAAATCATTGTAAATATTGGAAATATGTGGTGTAATATGATAAAACCATCAATGTTCAGTAAAAGTGCAAATCAAAGTGTGACATTTTGCCCTAAGAAGGGAAAAAAAAAACTTAGTTTGTGCACCCAGATTTATTATTAATAATAATCAAAATGAACAAATCCTCTGCCAGTAATATAATTAGAAAAACGACCTGTCCTAACTAACTGAATTATTTAAATGTTTAATTTTCTCTTTAATTAGTTTTTATTATGTTTTTATTAAATGCATAATATATAAGAGGCAATGAGAAATTAGGAAATATATTAACTCTAGACAACTGGAAAATATATAAAAAATGGTGAACAGTTTCAAATGTAAAATGTACAAAGTAAAATCTGCCATGTTTTATTAATTTTATTTTCATATATTATATTATATTATATTATATTATATTATATTATATTATATTATATATATTATATTATATTATATTATATTATGATTGACAGGCAATAATCAAGTATTTTATGATTTTTTTTTTTTTTTTTTTTTTTTGCTATATGTATGCATATCAACATCAACATCAACATCAACTCTTTTTCGAACATGGCTCATCCAGTCTGTTTTCTTATCACAAGAAACACACACACACACACACACACACACACACACAAGGTTAACTGGGTTGAGGGCATAAAATCACAGACACACACATACCCACACACACAGCAGGACAGATAGCCACGGAGGCCAACCTCTGCGCTCCACCTGTGGTTCGCTAACAGAACAAGCTGTCGCTAACGCACACACGCACCTGCTATTGCTCTTCCACAGGTATAAAACCTGAGTCACACACACACCTGCTGCTTCATCATAGCTGCAGACGCAGCCACAAGGCAGAAAAAAAGAGACGGCTGGCTATTTTCAGCTAACGTATGTCCTTTTTGTTAGACCTTTTTGTCTCTTTGTGTGTGTGTGTCGCACAGCCTTTCTTATTTACACCTTTCCATCTGTGCAATCACACCTCCAAAGTGTGCACCCTGCTGAGTGATGACAGAGAGTGAAGGGAGAGAAGAAGAGAAATAGAGGTAGAAGTAGAGAAGGATGGAGGGAAGCAGAGACGCCACTGTGAGCGGAGGAACGGCCCGTCTGAAAACATTCATAACAGGCTTAATGAGACAACCTGTTTGTCAAACATGCAGAGATCCTCAAGTCCTTCAGGAGAGACTGTGATGCCTGCACGGTGGAGTTAAACAAGCAGATGTAGACTGAGATTTTTAGGAACAGGTCTTGCTGGAATACCTTAGACGAAAAGTGTGTGAGCAAAGTAGGGTGCGGACAGCAAGATGGTTTAAAGAACCAAGGACGTGCTTGATTAATAGCCAACTTCTGGAAACCTGCTAAGGGCCCTTTGAGCACAGAGAGTGAAAGTCTGACTGCGACCAATTTTAGTGACTTTCAGGCGGCGTCTGAGATCATGGATTAATATGAATATATAGATTGTACTCAGAAAATAAGATGGCAGATCTGAGTCTGGTACTTTAGTGCGGAAGAGTGGTGTGATTTATCTCGAAAGACACTCGGATGAGAGGTTAGCATAACGGATGCATAATTCCACTGGAGGCCGACGCACTGTAATCGCTCAGAGCAAATTTGTGGAAATGATAAATTACACTCAGGTCTCACTTTGGGTATGTCATTTTTCTGTAGTAGTGTGTCACAGTTAAAGGGACAGTACATCCAAAAAGGAAAGTTGTTGAACTGAACCTTTGTTTTATTCAAACACTTGAAACGATTTTATCAAAGTCAGTCTAGAGATGAAAGTAATTTAAATTTTTTATTAAATTAAATTAATCAAAAGTGACAGTAAAGACTTCTATGTTACTTAAGATTTCCATTTCAAATAAATGGTGTTCTTTTGAACTTTCTATTCATCAAAGAATCCTGAAAAAAAAGTCTAAGGTTTTCTTAAATATGAACTGTTTTCAACATTAATAATAAGAAATAATTCCTGAACAGCAAATCAGAATATTAGAATGATTTCTGAGCAATCATGTGACACTAAAGACAAATTCAGCTTTGTCATCACAGGAATTATTTTAAAATGCATTAAAATATAAATAGAATTATAGAAATAGAATTTTAAATGGCAATATTTCAAAATATGTATTTTTTTATCAAATATATGCAGGCTTGGTAAGTATAAAATACTTTTTTCAAAAACATTTGTAAAAAAAAATCTTACCAATCCTAAACTTTTGAATGATAGTGTGCATTTAAACCTTTTGTTTTGCCATGAAAATAGCCATAGAAGCTGGCGTGGTGTTACATGACAAACAGAACAACCAAATGCCTTCAGGTTCTTCTAAATCCAAGTTAATGTCTTTTGTGTAACACAAGTAATTTTAAGTGTCTTGAGCTCGAAGAAAGCTGAATAAAACTACTATATATTAGCCCATGAGACGTATAGTCTATGCTAATTTTTGTCTTTTTTAGTCGTGCCCCCTGTTGGCTGGGAGCAGATGGTGTGCAGGAGAGGGAGAGTTCTGGATGGGTTTCAGCAGCTCAGATTGCTTTTGGGATTAGAGTTTGGTTTAGGTTAGTTCGGTTTGGTTTGGACATGCTGTGCACAGGACCTCTGAGTGACACTTGGCTGTGCCAAGGAGCTATTTTGTGTTTGAGCACCCCCTAGTGGTGCTTTCTTCTACTCAGGCTCACACACATACACACACAGTTCACTCTTATACACACAATCCTGCAAACAGACACAAACAAAAGAGTAGTGTTTATCAAAGAAGTACACTTCTCTGAACATGAAACGCCACAGATAAAAGATGATCTCAAACACGCTTCACAGTGGTAGATTGCTGTTCTCACCTCGCTCTGTAAATCAACTTGCTTAAGAAGCAAGCTGCTTTGATTCGATGTAATGACGTGTGAAGCAGCATTATTTACTTAGAAATACATGCTTCTTTTATCTGACGAGTGCGATGTGAGGAATTCTGGGTAAATTTGCTGTTTTGCAACTGCAACATAATTGTATTTATTGGCACTGAACGTGATTACAGCCTCGACAGGGAGGCTCATTGTCTGACTGTATTTAGCTCATCAGACCCGGTGCAGAGCCAATATGATCTGTCAGGTGATAATCACACAAACACTTCAAGAAAAGCTCACATTAACGCATTGATAAACACAGCGTGTAATTTCAGTGTTGCAAATTAGAAAAAGAGAACATTTTGTGGTGCTTTAATGGCTCTTTGCAACTGGTATCATTAAAATCTAGATGTAAATGCACCCAAGACACATTTGAATGGATTATCATATTCAAAGGTGGTCTAAGATAGAACTTTTCTGTCAAGCTTTTATCCATCAGTAACACTATATATTTTAATACAGCATTGATATCACAAGATCTTCAGTAGCAATAGCTCTTTTAGTCATACCAAGCACTGTGTTGCAGTTTTTATTTTTTTATTTTGCTCATGCAATGTGCTTTAAACCTTTATTTTTCTCACTTTTCCGCTTTTCTTGTTTCTGGGTCAATTGCATGCCACTTTTTGGCCGGATTGTTTTAATGTATTTAAAAATTAATACATTAAAAATGGCATTAATAAATACAGCTTTTTTTCTGATGAGCTTTTTTTTGTTACTGTGTTTTTTTTTTTTTGGGGTAGAAAAAAAAAGAAGAAAAAGCCTCATTTTAAATAATTAAGTTCTTGAAAAAGAAAATATTAATTAATTTGACCATTTCCTTTCCCAGAAAAATTCATGATATTCATAAATTCATAATTCATGATATTTGTTAAAAATGCTTTTTACTTTGTAAAATATATTTAAAAACTTTTTTAAAATGATACGTATACTCACTGACACATTAACTTTTATTAACTTTTATTAAAAATAAAAGTGTTTCAAAACCATATGAAACCATTATGAAAAGTAATTGTGTTTTAACTAGATTTTCAAAAGATTTTCTCATTTTCTTTATCATGGCCACTCAGATTCATTGATCGGTTTGAAGTAGAAAAAGTGGCATCGATATTTCCTCAAAAGGAAAGCGTCCATCAGTGTTTTTAAAATTAAGAAAATGATGGCTCATCTTCAGATAGGTATACTTTGTAATATAATATGTAAGTAGATACACGTTGAACTCAAGGTGTTAATACAATCCGACTAAAAAAAACAATATCCAGATACTATCTGGACATGGAACGTGGTGTTAAGGGGACCTTTGTGTGTGTGTCTTTGTGATTTGGACGTGATAGTGTGATGGATCAGTGTGCGAATGAGGGATTGCATGGTTGCTAGGGGTATGGCTCTTCTAGCACCTCTCCTCACCCCTTCTCCAAAAAGAGATGGATGGCATGGCCCATAGCACCAATTTGGCAGACGACAAGTTCAAAAGCAGACAGATGAGTGAAGCAGCCCAGGTGGGCTATTTATAGCTCGCCCGCCTTTCATCCCTCTTCATCCTTGGCTCAGTTTTCCCGCTCATTTTTTATTCCGTGAATTATAGCAGCTCTACCGGAGACACTCTTTCAGAGGTAACAAGACTGGTTTATTCGTCACGGACGCCGTATAGACTCAGGTGTGTGTGTGAAGACCTTATGATGAAAGGCTGATCAGGTTTTTACAGTTCTTCTGCTTTCACAAAACTCTCATAACCAAGTTAACAGCCTCAAATAACTCCAGTTTTAATTTAACAGTATTAAAGCCCAGATGTAATCTGCAAAATTCTGTCGAGTGAGTTTACCAGAATACCAGAATCTTATTTGTAGGTGAAAGCAGAATTACATGAGGCAACAACTACTCCGTTCATAAATGACAGATTTTTCCGTTTTATTTAGATTTCTGTGTGCATATTCATACCCAGATTGTGAGTTATGTGGGATTTGTGGGGCCTGACCTGTCAAATAAGGCTTTAACCTCACAAAATAAACTCAAAACATACAATTTAAAACGGAGAGTCTTCAGTGCTTGTTTTAAGTATGAACACAAGTATATTTATACAATTCAACTGGGTTTGCAAATATTTCAATATTAAATGTATGTATAAAAGTTTCACAAAATAGATGCAAACAACAGAAGTCAGAAATAAACATTGCACAACATAGCTTAGCAACAGTACAAGTGCTGTACTTTCAGAAAATTGACATTTAGTACCATCAAACTCATAGATAAATATAAATCAAAATGAAACTAAACCAAACCAAATCAAGTTACTTACAGTTAATATATGCTTTAAAATTATTGTTCATTGTTAGTTCATGATACATAATGTTACTGAAAAATGTTTAAAATCATCAGAATCACTGTATAATTCTCACATTCCTCATACCTGAAGCTGAAATGAGCTTTTTATACCTCATGCATGCCAGAATGGTGTAAAATCCAATCAATAGTTGATGTTTCTCTTGGAGACAATAAAATTCTGAAGACCAAAATCTGCTAATAAAACTTCGGAATCCTTCGTGCATCATTAGTGTAAACACACACACACTGACTATGGGAACTCAGGCACACTATAACTGGATTAGAGAGAAATATGGCATCTGCATCTGTCTTGCCCAAGGCCTGCTTGACTAATTGTCCTCTGGGCTCGGGTCTGTAGGTGGAATGAAGTGTCAAATTGGAGCTTGTCTATGAATATATATGTGTTGTCTGTGTGCATGATTTAGTTGGATTATGTGTGTGTATGTTTAGCTCTGAGCTGAAAGAAAGGGCAATAAGGCTCTCGTTTGACAAATGTTTGTGTTTCCTTTCTCATGCGAGTGTTTGTGTGCATGGCCTTTCCTCCAGGACTACAGAGACAATCAATGGAACTGACTGAGACTGAGTCAGATCTGTTTATAAAAATGCTGTTTTTTTTTTTCTGACAGACTTTCAGTGTGTGGGTGTATAAATAATGTGTCTGCTTCTGCATGTTGTGGGTGAATTTCACAAAACCTGTCAAGGACATCTCCGGGTCATGATAGGATGGTTTACAGTCGGAAGGGATGAGAAGCATCCTTGTGTTGGCGGTTTTGATCATCTGTTCTTCTAGTATGGATCTCCTCGCAGGGACCCCAAGGCTCATCGGAGCCAAAGGCAATCTACATTATTGTCTATAGTATGGGCCAACACTGTTTGCAGTATTGAGAATCATTATTTAGAATCATGAGAACTAAAAAATAATAATAATAATAATAAATTGTGCAGATGCATTGCCGTAATGAGAATTTGAGGAGGAATGTATTACAGAAAAAAGGAAACTATGTCTTTTAACAGTCATAATTGCAGCATGTTTGAGCAAGTAATAGAAAGTCAGCTAGACAGACATCTACAGATATACTGTGGTGAGAAGGTCAGTTAGCACAGACTGAAGCAGAGGGCATCTTCACCCTCTCTGCTGGAACCAGTGTCGGACACACCTGAGCAGTGCTAAGCATTCCCTCAATGTTCCGTGGACATTTTCCAAAACATTATTGCAGCATTATGCCACTTGACATCAGCGCCACACTGTGACCTCTGCTAGTGCCTCAATGATGTTATATCTATTCATGTTCTGCCGTCATAACCTGCTTTCTTTCTCCCACACAGTACTATTGCACATTGGCCTTTGCCATTTGATGAGGAGTTTTCCTTTGTGATAATGTCAGGGACAGCTCATTGATTTGACCTCGCTCAATTGCCGTATGCTCAAATAGCTTCCCTCGGAAATAGAGAAATGAAAGAATGAAGCCATTTCTCACATTTGCACATTTCCATAGCTGCTCTGTTATGATAGTAAGAAGGTTAAATTATATAGGTATGTTATATGACTGATTGTAGATACCAAATCACACGTTTAGGAGGACAGCAGATGGAAAGATGGCCTCAGAGTCAAGAGTGTATGTGTGAATCATAAATGTTTTATAGAAGCGTAACTGTAGCGGTCATAGAACATTAAACATGGCATGACGGTGGACATGTGTTAATGGACTCGACTGCTCATATGAGCACCTGCTGCAGGTACTTAGTGGTAATAATGTCGTTTCATCTTCATGTGGACTCTGGATTCCCCAGATCGTTTTCTCAGATCATTAGCGTTGGTGCTAGCGATGGCCTTATTAGCTTATCCAGACCTCATCCCGGCTATTTCTTTTGAACTTTGAGACACAAAATGTGTTCTGATGCACTAATCGAACCGATTTTGATTACTTTGCATCCATGCTGCAGAAGTAGTGTGCATATTAACAGTTATTAACCTATTGGTAGCTGTAAGCAAATCAAATAAGCAACAAATTTAAGCATTTATTTTTCTATTTCATCAACATTAGCAATTAAAATAAGAGGAAACAAATAAAGTGAATTTGAGTGGTCTTTTGCATTCTGCCCAAATTTGTGAAGGTTTTGTCTTTGAGTTTTAGCTCTGCCGGTGCAAATTCCATGTGGACCGTCTGTTGCATATGCACAATATTGTAGTTATAAAGTGAGAAATGGTTGAAAATATACTGTTTTTTTTTTCTCCCCTTTTTCCTCAGTCTACTGCGCGAGGCAGGGGAGCTCCCACAGTTCAGTCCGGTAGGTCATTAGCATCCACACATAATAGCAGCTATGTGATCATAATTATGCTGATTAGCTCTTCGTAACGACATAAGTCCTATTGGACCGAAAGCAATACGTAAACACATTAAAATCTCCTCAGGAAACAACAAAATAACATAAAACAAACATCCAGAGCTTCAATTATGGCTGGAAATGGTGCAGTTATTATTTCCCATATTTAATACTGCTTTTTTTAATTTGCATAGAAAGAGAACTGAAAATGGAAGCTGCCAGTGTTCTGTGATGACGGCTTAAAGGGGCCTAGGTACGCAAGTTTTGTGAATCATTGCATTCCAAAATACGTCAGTGCAGTTTTTAACGTAATACAAGTGCATGTGCTGCAACAGACACCAAAGCGTACCTAACGTTAACTTAAATGCTAATATCAGTTTTCTATTTCAGGCTATTATTATGGTGTTTGAAGCTTGTTTAAAATTGATTTATTGCCACCTAGCAAATGTTAGCAGCAATAACATTACCATCAGTTTAGTCTCTCGGGTCACGTACTGTCATTGTGGATTGTCATGTGTCAAAACGCAGTTTTTAATGTAATATAAGAGCGCATTACTGCAACAGGAACCATAGCGAACTTTAGCATAAATGCTATCATCCATTCTCTCTTTCAGGTCAACTGTCATGGTGGACAATTATTTTAGCTACGTTGCAACAGTTAGCATACTTGTTACCATTAGTTTCGTCAGATAAGCCAATTAAACTTGTGTTGTAGTTTATCATTCCTTAGTGTAAACGCTACCTGCAGGTGAACTACTTTAGTTCAGTAGTTAGCTGAATAACAACACACTTTTTTTTTTTTTTTTTTTTTGCTGAGGTTTGTTGCCACTATAGCTAACACAAGCGAACATTAGGTATGTTAACGCTTGATATACGTCAGCTTTTTGAACGCGTTTGCATACTCAAGTCTACTCATGTCCTAAAACAAATAAGCAGCCTGCTAGATTTTTGAGCAGAGAAGACTTCACTTTTGTTTAGCATCTTGGCATACATTAGCATCTCGACCTCTCTTCTCCTCTATCGATCATTTACTCTGAGCGAGTCACAGTAGGGGAATGAGATTGCTCTAATTGATTGGGCTATGAGTGTATCATGTTTGCCCATGATAGCTCATTCACCCGCCTCTATTTCAATGTCAGCGCATCCAACCTATTCACATTCCTCGTTTTCACCATCAGAGATGACCTCGCTCTGTTCCTCCTCCATATCTCATCACGTTTCACACGCTGCTCCCTGAGCCGTGACATAAACGGCATCACCAGTCACAGTACCCAGTGGTGTAAAAATGGCTATTCTGTCCGTATAATGATCATTAAGTGTGATTTTCTCTGGAAATCGAACACCTTGTGCTTCGTGTCCGTGGAGTATTTTTGTTCTTGGACACAAAAGTGAGCTCAGAGCTTTATCTCTGATTGATCTGCTGTGAGTCAGTGGAGCAAGAGACCATTCTGTGGGTTTATAAGAAAAGATAAAAGACCCTTATCATCTCTTCCTCTCTCTTTCTCATTCACTTTTATCCCTCAGTGAGAAGTTGAATTTGAATGCCAGGAGAACAGCTTTCATTATCAGGTCAAGGAGTTTGTACCTGCTTGTACTAAGTGTTCGGGAGAAGAAAGCATTTGTTGATGCAATAAACTGCGCGTATCTGTCTCGCCTTTATCCAAACTTGAACAGGGGACATCTCTGATACGAGTCTGAATGAGTGTGTCTGTTCGCAAAATGTATGTGTGTTTTAGAGTCCGAGAGAGTGAAAAGAGGTAGGACGGTAAGATGGGATAAAACAGATTGTTGAGCATTCATGGGAGGGATGAGGAAAGCATAGACAGAATTATTGATGAGGGAGGAGGGGATCTTGTGTGAAGCTTCCAACCACCTCGGCATAAAGCATTCGCAAAAACCTTTCATGAAACCCTCCCCATGAAAAGTTGTGAAATTTCATCTACAGTGCTGCGCCTGTCCGCGGGTGAGGAGAATGAGATCTCAGGAGTGCCACTCATGCATGACAAAAATGACCTGTTTGTTTTGCTTCCTTCACTTAGATAAGTTGCAGATCAGTGTCTGGACTAAATGAGTGGAACTAAGGTGGAAAAGAGCATGTTGCTTTTATCTGACCAATCAGAATCGCATCTGTCCACCACAAATTTTCTTAGCGATCAGACTTATAATTTTCTCTTGGTGGTCGATAAAACTTCAACAACTAGGTGATAAGTGCAATCCTCTCTAGGCTGGGCCCAAGCTGGGGTGTGTCGGGGCCCCAGTGCAGGTTGTACCCATGGAACCTGTTTAAAATTGTGTAAATAGCACAAATAAATTTATAGAACAAAGTTTGTTCAAGTTTGTAGCTGTTTTCAGCTGGTACTGAAACGAAAATAATTAAATGTAAAATTGCATGGCATAAACTTCCCTGTATAAAATAAATAAATTAATTAATTAGATTAATTCTTGTTTAAACTAATTTTGTATGTATTTGTCCATTCAAGCGCAAGCAGAGGCAAAATTCAATTTGGTGTTTACGGGCTATGAGACGCAACTCTCTGTGTGCGCGCTGTGCGCACAGAACCCAGCGCGCGAGTGCTGAATTAAGCTCTTTCACGTCTTTTTCTGCTTGAATGTTTGAATTGGTGAGGTGTATTTGTTCGTTCAAGTGCAAGACGTGTAAGAGAACTCAATTTGGTGTTTGCACACTGTCTGAAATGCAGCTCTCTGTGTGCGCACTGAACACAGCAGGTACTCAGATTTTACGTGTCTTCATGTCTTGAGTTCTTTTATGTCTTGTGCTTGAATGCTTTAAAATCTCTTGAAAGTTAAAATTGGCAAGGCTTGTAAGACATACAAATGATAAGCTTTCGTGATGATG
Source organism: Cyprinus carpio (assembly GCF_018340385.1). Lineage (NCBI taxonomy): Eukaryota > Metazoa > Chordata > Actinopteri > Cypriniformes > Cyprinidae > Cyprinus > Cyprinus carpio. Next base: position 7,488,706 of record NC_056575.1, read on the forward strand.
TGCAGCAGTCTAGATTAAGTGGCCGTTCATTTACACGACAATGGAGTTCAAGGGGCCTGAAAATGCTAACTTTTGAAAAGTTTGTTTCAAAGTTCAAGTTTCAGTTTGTGTCAGTGTGTGAATTGTGATTTTAGATGGAGTACAAACGCTACAGGAAAATAAAATGTGGAGATTGATTGCATTTCCATCATGTGTGTCTGTGAATAACAGTTAGAGCCCAGGCAAGCTTAGTTAAATGGAACGCACTCGTCGTTAACTCTCAGTATTCTAATGAGTGCCACATTCAACTTGATAAGCATATTTCATCTCCAATCAGTCCAGAGCTTCATGAAGCAAGAGCTATTAAGTCAGTGAGCTCTGCATTTTTTAATCTCGCTGTCTCTTTCCGTCCATCCATCCTTCTCCTCTCATTTCAAAGAGTGGAGATACGGACTCAAAGAAAGTATGGAGAAAAAAATACAGGGCTTTACTGCTTTCATTGTCATATTATGAGTCTTTCTTTCATTTTCTTTCTCTCTCATTGGATTTCGTCCACCCCCCTGTAATCTGTAAGACTGTGTTTGGGTGTGCATGCTTTTACAGCTGTTTACTTACAGACGGTTGGTGTTTTTCCATTGCTGGCTGATTGAATCGTAATTGCACTGTGGCCGTCAAGGTGTTCTCAAAGTTTCTTGCAGAAGCAGAGTGAGTGTGAGTTTAATTAGCTATAGTTTGAGGACAAAACTGTCCTCAGAAGAGGACAGAGGGAAGCGTATGTGTGTGTTTGTGATTGCCGTTTATATTGGGCTGCAGTGAAGTGCTTGTGATGATCTAAACTGCAATAATTTGCTCTGTTTTCTGTGTGTGTAATGGTTGCCAGTGCAGGTCAGCTGGGTTAATAGGGATGCTGTCATATGTAACAGTACTGGACAGTGAGCAGCAAAGAAATGACAAACGCAGAGAGCAAATTAGAGTCCTTGCTGTCCCCTCTAGTTTGCTTCACACACACACACACACACACATACACACACACACACACACACACACACACACACACACACACACACACACACATACACACACACACACACCTGACAGTGCAAGGTCAATGTCTTTTATTACGTACAGGCTGGCCGTGGAGCAATGTGACGCTTCAGCGAGAGCACACACACACACACTTTGCAAATAACAGCTTAGTGTGCGGATTTGGATTAGAAGCTAGTGGCCAACATATTCATCATGTACACAAATCTAATTATGAGAGTAATTGCCTACAAGGGACTTTATTGGACTCTTATAATGAGTCTATTGTCTGTTGTTGCAGGGAATCACAAAGCTCTCTATTGATCAGTCATGAATACCGCTGTAGCTCATGTAACCATTAATATGGATATTTTTCAGGGCTCTGAATGACTGGGTCATTGTCGTCCATAGTGTCGACCATGGTACTAAGCAGAAACGAGAGCCTCTTAACTCTTTGCATGTCTTGTGTTTCTCCCTTTCTATCTCACTAGCATATTTAATTACAGGCGTTTAATTGGAGAGGTCGACTCGGTGCCGTCCGTAATTATGGCTCAGTCTTTTGAGGCTTTGTCGCATCAGGCCCCTTGAGCTCATATTCTCATTGCCATAATTCAGTTAGATCCTTCACTTAGAGCACGGTAGCCTCTCAGCGCCGTCATGGCACACTGTACAGTACTTCATTGTAATTCATTTATTTTTTAATTCTTTTAAATCATTGCATATGTCTTTTGAGAAGAGATGTGTGCAGGTGGAAATAAATATGCAGCTCAACTGTGTTCAAAACACATATACATATCCATGATGTCCATTCTATTTATGTTTTTTCATCTTAAAGTGACAGGGATATTTTAAAGAATGTTTGTCAAAACATTTTGTACAGAAAAAACAGTCATATGGTTTGTGATGGATAAACAAGTCAGGCAGAGAGAACTTATTGACTCTCTCTCTTGGTCTATATGTGTGTGTGTGTGTGTGTGTGTGTGCAGATCAGTTGCAATTTCTCTCACAATTTTGACATTATTTCTCCTAATTGTGGCATTCTTTTATTTGAGTATTTCTCATAATCGTGAATTTACAGTGGGTACGGAAAGTATTCAGACCCCCTTAAATTTTTCATTCTTTGTTATATTGCAGCCATTTGCTAAAATCATTTCAGTTTTTTTTTTTTCCTCATTAATGCACACACAGCACCCCATATTGACAGAAAAAAAAAAACAGAATTGTTGACATTTTTGCAAATTTATTAAAAAAGAAAAACTAAAATATCACATGGTCCTAAGTATTCAGACCCTTTGCTGTGACACTCATATATTTAACTCAGGTGCTGTCCATTTCTTCTGATCATCCTTGAGATGGTTCTACACCTTCATTTGAGTCCAGCTGTGTTTGATTATACTGATTGGACTTGATTAGGAAAGCCAACACACCTGTCTATATAAGACCTTACAGCTCACAGTGCATGTCAGAGCAAATGAGAATCATGAGGTCAAAGGAACTGCCTGAAGAGCTCAGAGACAGAATTGTGGCAAGGCACAGATCTGGCCAAGGTTACAAAACAATTTCTGCTGCACTTAAGGCTCCTAAGAGCACAGTGGCCTCCATAATCCTTAAATGGAAGACGTTTGGGACGACCAGAACCCTTCCTAGAGCTGGCCATCCGGCCAAACTGAGCTATCGGGAAGAAGAGCCTTAGTGAGAGACGTAAAGAAGAACCTTAAGATCACTGTGGCTGAGCTCCAGAGATGCAGTCAGGAGATGGGAGAAAGTTGTAGAAAGTCAACCATCACTGCAGCCTCCACCAGTCGGGGCTTTATGGCAGAGTGGCCCGACGCAAGCCTATCCTCAGTGCAAGACACATGAAAAAACAACACCTGAAGGACTCCAAGATGGTGAGAAATAAGATTCTCTGGTCTGATGAGACCAAGATAGAACTTTTTGGCCTTAATTCTAAGCGGTATGTGTGGAGAAAACCAGGCACTGCTCATCACCTTTCCAGTGCAGTCCCAACAGTGAAGCATGGTGGTTGCAGCATCATGCTGTGGGGGTGTTTTTAAGCTGCAGGGACAGGAAGACTGGTTGCAATCGAGGGAAAGATGAAAGCGGCCAAGTACTGGGATATCCTGGACGAAAACCTTCTCCAGAGTGCTCAGGACTTCAGACTGGACCGAAGGTTCACCTTCCAACAAGACAATGACCCTAAGCACACAGCTATAATTAACGAAGGAGTGGCTTCACAACAACTCCGTGACTGTTCTTGAATGGCCCAGCCAGAGCCCTGACTTAAACCTAATTGAGCATCTCTGGAGAGACCTGAAAATGGCTGTCCACCAACGTTTTCCATCCAACCTGACAGAACTGGAGAGGATCTGCAAGGAGGAATGGCAGAGGATGCCCAAATCAGGGTGTGAAAAACTTGTTGCATCTTTCCCAAAAAGACCCATGGCTGTATTAGATCAAAAGGGTGCTTCTACTAAATACTGAGCAAAAGGTCTGAATACTTAGGACCATGTGATATTTCAGTTTTTCTTTTTTAATAAATGTGCAAAAATGTCAACAATTCTGTGTTTTTCTGGCAATATGGGGTGCTGTGTGTGCATTAATGAGGAAAAAAATGAACTTAAATGATTTTAGCAAATGGCTGCAATATAACAAAGAGTGAAAAATTTAAGGGGGTCTGAATACTTTCTGTACCCACTGTATATCACATAAATGCCACTATTTTTGGTAACTGCAACATTATTTCTTAGAATCTCACAATTTTGACTTTCTCGTACAGTGTCCGTAATAGAATAGAAACTTTTTAGGTCACAATTTCAAATTTATATCTCACAATATGACTTTATAACTCATAATTTCTAAATAAATGCAACCAACAATCAATACAGTATTGCAATGACATGCAGATGACTATTTTTGGGAGAGCTATGCCTTTAAGATATTTTCACTGTTGTTATTCAGTTGTTTGTACACAAATACAAAATGTCAGCTACTTAAAATTAAGCACAGTGTATTCCAGATGAGAATGTGAATATGTATACATGCTTGCTGGGTGACTCTGAACTGTTTTACATTCAGGTAAGGTAGTCATACCTGATTCTTCAACACCTGAAAGATGGAGGTCTTGGCTCATGGTTATGCCCTGAAACATTTTATATCAATTCAGCTATAAAATTTCAGACATAGTAGAACCATTGTAATGAAAAATCTGTGATTACAGCAAAAATACTGTGGAGGTGTTTTGACATTTAGGCCTACCATGGTAACAAATGATTCCAATATTTGTATGCATTTGCATGCTACCTGCTTGCGATATTCCTCATTTGTTAGTCACTTTAGATAAAAGCATCTTATAAATGAATATATGTCCTTTAAAGAATAAAGTAGTTAGATACATGCCAAAAAACATTGTAATATCTTGGTATAAGTGCAACTAGTTAACATCACCACCAAAATGTTAAAGTGGGGTCATTGCAATGACAGCTTTTGGACTGATGAGATAAACCAGGATGGTGTCATTCTGTTGACTAATGACAGCTCGTCTCCTGAATGCCAGTGACGGAGTTGGTTTGTCATGCATTGGCCTGCTTTAAAAAGATGAAGAGGAGGTGGTACAACAGAAGGGGAGTGTGTGTTTGTTGGAACAAGAATGTAATCGTGCCTGTACTGTGTGTTCCTAAGACAGCATGTTCACATGAATGCCATTTTAGGATGACATTGTGTGTAATATGAGTGCTTTGGATCATTGTAATGGTTATTATTTAAATGTAATCTTATATTCAGAGTTGGGAAAGTAGGTCAGAGAACTTCATAGCATAGCTACTTCGTAGCATGAAACTCAGCCCACACATACACGCAGTTCTTCCCACCACATGCGAACAGTCATTTTTTAACATCAAGTAAAAAGTTTGGGGATGTTAAGGCTTTATGAGGAAAAAAGCCTGGGGTCAAATACAGAAAAAAAGAGCTTTTCATAGAATTGGAGAGTGAATGTTTGCCCCATGCTATATGATTCTCTAGTGCCCCCTAGTGCTGCCATCTGGGATCATGCTGAGCTGGTCAAAATGAAGAAGTGTGTTGCTGACAGAAGCAATAATTAAACCCTGCTTGTAAAGATTAGAAATATTTCTGCAATTTCAGGATCAATGACATAGATTTTTTTTTTTTTTTGTCCGGAACTATTATACAATTCAAAACTACATTATAGAGCAATAACTTGAATACACATATTCTATGATGAACATTTTACATTTTTTAAATAAAATTAAATTGGATTTTTTATTTGAAATAAGTCTGAAAAGGCCTTGAAGAAAAATCTTGAAAATTCTGAAAGAAAAAACTTTTGTAATCATTTATAATCTCTGGTATAATCTTATTATTATTTTTTTTTTTAATATGCAGGGAAGCAAATGTATTTGGTGAAAAATGAAATTGAAGTCAGTGTCGGACAAACATCTGACAAACATCAGTCAATCAATTAAACTGAAAATATCCCTTATTTAACCCATTTACAACATCATAACCTTTAATGATAAAATTTCAGTTTGAATTCATGATTTTAAAAAAGACCATGATGCCATGATGGATAGATCGATAGATTTTATTTTTAAAGATTTCGGATTTTCATTGTTTGATTTGTCACTGAACTGTTGCCACTGATCCATATCTATGTTCTTTTTTTTTAATGTGTTACAGATATGGAGACATGGTTCCTAAGACCATTATGGGAAAGATCTTCGGCTCTGTTTGTTCTTTGAGTGGTGTGTTGGTGATCGCTCTTCCCGTTCCAGTCATTGTGTCCAATTTCAGTCGGATCTACCATCAGAGTCAGCGAGCAGAGAAGCGTCGTGCCCAAAAGGTACCCTAGATGGGCCACCCATGACCCTAGCGTGGGTCCACGGCCTCTGATCTCACAGAGTTATACGGAGCTGGGCTCATATGTAGATGTTCTCTTGAAATACAAGCCGGTCTGGCTGTGGCAAAGAGATTAGACCCTGACAGAACCATGTACACACAAACACAGAAAAATGATGCTGGGATAGTGTTTAATACAACTTGGCACAATGTGCTTGTGACCCAGATGTCTGCACGCTGAGTGGTGTGTGTGTGTCTCTGTGGTATGTTAACTGCAGGTCTCTGTGGAACCATCATTTCTAGTGCATGCCCAGATCACTTCAACAAAGCACAGCAGACAAAAACACAAACACACAGAAACAAGACAGGCAGAGAAACTTTGACAGCAGCAGATATATATAAAAAAAATAGATGAGAATGAGTCCGAATAGAACAAAATACAAAACATACACACTGCAAAGTTTTGGGTTTACTCAAAAAAAAAAAAAACGAACATTAGCTGAAAATTTACTCACTATCAGGTCATCCAAGATGTAGATGAATTTGTTTCTTAATAGGAACAGATTTGGAGAAATTCAGCATTAAATCACTTGCTCACCAATGGATTCTCTGCAGTGAATGGGTGCCGTCAGAATGAGAGTCCAAACAGCTGATAAATGCATCACAATAATCCACAAGTAATCCACACGGCTCCAGTCAATCAATTAACATCTTGTGAAGTGAAAAGCTGTGTGTTTGTAGGGAACAAATCCATCAAGGCATTTTTACTTCAAACCGTTGCTTCTGGCCAAAATACCAATCCATAACAACACTTTGTACCTTGAAAAAGTCCATCTGCTGCCCATCAAAATCAGCTGATATATTTGTTTAAACCCATTTTGGACAGTTTTCACTTGTAAACAGGACTTGATCCGTGCATATTTATCTCCTGGCTTATTGAGTGAACTATTCCTTTAAAAGCAAACGTCCTCAATTATTTTATGGCAGGGAACAGTGAACAAATTAAGTTTAATTGGGTTTGCTCTTATCATGACTTTGATGTTTGAATAGGCAGCAAGTGGTATGCCACTCCGCTCCAATCAGTGATGATGGAATTTGCATATCCTGATGCTTGGCTTCAGGATTATTTAAAAGAAAAGATTCAATTAACTCTGAAACCTCAATTAATCTGATTACTTTCGCAATTAAATTTAAATGTAAGTTTTACAGCCCATCTGCACAGTGACTGCCATAATCAATGAAGCTGTCCAAAAGCACACACTGCATTTATAGTCAATGCATTAGCCTGCGGTTTAGACGTCTGAATTTATTATGGCAGGAGTGTTGTGATCTGTCATTACATCTGTCATGAGTATTCCTGTCATAAATCATCATTTCATGTCCGTATGGAAAATGGTGATTGATGCAGTTGATTAAACCTTTTCTTGAGAGCGAAGGTTAGCAACAGCAGTCAGTGTTTACTTAACCACACTCAATTGTTTATGCTCTTAAGTCATTTAAACCAGTTTTGTACATACTATACAATTATTTGGTCGTCATCAAACTTAAATGATGGAACTCTGTGACTCCAGCCACCCCATGGGAGACACAAACCGTTATAACAGTATATCCCACTTCCCCTCCACACACACACACACACACACACACACACACACAGAGATAAACAGTACAACCAGTCCACCCAAGAACAACAGTCTGTTTTTTAGGTTAACTAGGGACTGAGAACGAGAGTAGGAGAGGGAGAAGTGAGAAAGGCCATAGGATTGTAACAATACCAAAAATTCAGACATTACAAAACAACATAATAAAAAATCAACATTCAAATATAAAGATAAAAACGCTAAGAATTTTTTTCTCATCAAGTCTGTTCATTTATTAAAAAAAAAACACTTTTTCTCATCAAGGCTGCATTTATTTGATCAAAAATACAATAAAAACAGTAATATTGTGAAATATTATTACAATTGAAAATAACTGTTTTTCTATTTTTATATATTTAAAAATGTAATTTATTCCAAATCTGTATTTTCAGCATCCATTACTCCAGTGTTCAATGTCACATGATCCTTCAGAAATCATTCTAAAATGCTGATTTGGTGCAAAGGAAACATTTCTTATAATCAGTTTTGAAAACTTAATATTTTTGTGGAAACCGTGATCTTTTTTTTTTTTCAGAATTCTTTAATAAATAGAATGTTCAAAAGAATAAGCTATTATTGGAAATAGAAATCTTTTGTGACATTATGAATTTTTTTCTGTTATTTTTGATCAGTTTAATGCATCCTTGCTGAATAAAAATGATTTCATTAGTTTTTTATTATTATTATTGTTTTGTTTTTATATTATTATTTAAATTTTTATTTAATATTTTAGATATGGTGTCAAAATATCAACTTTTTGCAATGTAAACCCAGCCACATTATCGATTTTTTTAATTTTAGTATCAAAGTACTCCTGATGTCCCTAAAGGGAACAAATGACACATTGCCATTCTTCATGTTGGACATGAGCATGCAACCTCCGGTCAACCAACGATCACATTCATACACACATTGACCATGAGACATGAGCATGAAGACCTCCGGTCACACCACGATTGCACACACACATTGACCACAGGAAGAGGAGGTATTAGGCTAAACACCCGTGTGTTTGTCCACCTAAACAGAAAACCAGGCTTGCTAGAATTCGTGCGACGAAGAGCGGTGGCGCTAATGCTTATTTGCAGTACAAACGCAATGGAATGCTGGCAGACGCGGAGGAGGAGGTAACTGTGGAAACCAAATCTCTGGGGTCTCTTTTAATGGAAAGTGACATGATGGGCTGGTGCATGTAGACCCCTTATCCCCCCCGGTCGTTCGTCTCTCCACCAGGGGGTCAAGGTCCAACAGGGCTGCTGTCCCCATTTAACGCTTCCATGGTGTTCCTCTAATTCTCTCTCTCTGTCTTTCACTCTTTCTCACGCCTAGACCAGGTGCGCCGGCACCTCTTCCTGGTGACTGGTCATGAGACAATAATCGTGTGACCTCTTGTCCAATGGCAGTGCAGTGCATGCGGCTTGGCCTTGCCAGTACCAACGGGGCCCCCCTGTTTTTTACTGCAACGCTTTTCTCCATCTCTCAACTACTTTGCTTTTGGGTTTTATCTCTTTATTACCTTTTGTCTCTTGTCTACTTTTTGTTTTAACTGCGTTTTTCAACAACTACTACTCTTGTGCTCCATGCATTTTTTAACATGCATTTTTGAATGATTTTCTCACTGCTGTCTGGACTGGCCAGTGCTCGCGCTCTATCTCTCTGTCTTCATGACATCATCAGAACACATCACATGGAGGAATGAAACTGTCTGAGCTGCATGTCATTGATTGGCCAACGTCTAAATGGGAGGCGGGGTTTAATTTGAGGCAGAGACCACGGGGATGTTGATCAAGTGTCTGTTGACCATACGCGGGCTCTTGATAAACAGTGCCTTAGTTCGGGGGTGTCCCATACTGCTTCTGGAGGGCCAATATCCTGTAAAATTGTGCTCCAATCCAACACACCTGAACCGGCTAATTAAGGGCTGCATCCGAAATTGCATACTTTCCTACTACAGAGTTGGCGGAAACAGAATGTAAAATGAGTTTGAATTCCGTAAATGTCCAAATTCACAATATTCATAAAACAGCAGGCAAAAAGTTCTGGGTTGGGGGTGGTGTTTCCTCTCATTTTAACTTTTGTTTCGATCCTCTCATATCAGGGCCCTTGGAAGGTCCTAACCTTCCTCCCTGTTGTGGAGCCTCTGCTCATTCATATAAAACAGGCATTCTCAACTCTGGCCCTCAAGGTCCACTTTCCTGCAGTTTAGCTCCAACCCTAAATAAACACATCTGATCAAACTAATCAAGGCCTTCAGAATTACTAGAAAGTTACAGGCAGGTGAGTTTGATCAAGGTCTGTGTTAAACTCTGCTGGAAAGTGGACCTTGAAGGCCAGAGTTGAGATCTCCTGATTTAGAACATACTTTATTTAATGCAAAATAATTGCTTGTTCAAAACAAAAAACAAAAAACAAAAACCTACCAACTCAAAGACTGTTTGATTTTGAAGCCATCCAAGGTTTTCAAGATTACTAGAAACTTCCAGGCAAATCCAGGCAGGACACTGGCCCTTCAGAAGCAGGATTGCGCACCCTTGCCCTAGTCGTCTGGTCACTGCGCCATGCTGATTCATTAAGGCTCTATTAAAATTGGATACGGTGGCCATCATGGTTCAAATACAGAAGACACTTAACTTTTCCACATACCTTTCCAAAAATTCACAAGTTCACACTTACATATAATAAATGGAGTAAAGGTTATGCGTATTTGGCATGCTGTCCAAGGGGAGGGCTCCGAGCTCAGAATTCGGCCCAAACACAGAGTACTCCCCCCATCCCAGGTTGGGATAGGAATAGTTAGAAGTGAGGAGATGGGGTGGTGGAGGGATGCTAGAAAACTGTAAATTAACAGAGGCAAGTCTGATGAGTATATATACCATTAATCTTGTTAATTAGGTTAATTACTGAACTTGCTCCTCCCGAACTTTGTTAATATAACATAATTTAATATATCCTGAATATTAATACAGTGGATATTGACACACACTGAATACCCTTGTTCCTGTTGTCCACTGTTTTTGAACCAAGAGCCATCCGTCAATGTTGTGATCTTGAGAGAACAGGACGTGGCAGTAACCTAGAGCCTACTGTTGTCACAATGAACTAGCCAAACGTTCTTCAACAATGTCTCAATGTTGCTGGATCATTGTGAGAATTCGGGCTTTGCTGTCTTGTCTTTTCTTTCATTTCTTTCTATGCTGATAGGTTGATAAGCAGTGTTTTCTGTTTCTCCAATAGCATCAAAAGAGGCTGGCAAATCTTTGGTATGTAAGATCAACCCCACTTTTGAGACCCAGCATCACCATCTTCTGCACTGCTTGGAGAAAACCACGGTAAGATCCTCAGGAGAAAATTTCACACATAACTGGAAGCTGTTCTCAATAATAGTTTTTGCATTATTTGATCTTATTTGGGTTTTTTTCTTGTTTTTTTTTCTCAGTACCTTTAATAGCTACCTTCAGTAGGTTCTGTCGGTACTGGTCAGGTGTCCATATTGACTGTATTTAAATTGATAGTTCTCACAAAAATGAAAGTTGCAAAAGCACCATAAAAGTATTTAATGTATTTTATTTATTTATTTATTTATTTTCCAAGTACAAGTGCAATTTCCCAGGTTTTTCTTAAACAAAAGGTCACGTTTTCTAAAAACTGAGTCTTTATTAGCTGCAAAACCTGGCAAGATGTGATCACTTATGACATGATAACCATAACTGACATTAAGCATGGCTTTTTTGCATGCCATATTTGAATTAAACTCTATTTGAGAACTCTGGCAGAGGTAAAAATGAGGGTGAAAGTGGACAATTTTATTTATTTATTTATTTATTTGTCTGTATTTTTTAACATTAACCAGTGCCAGACCTTTTCTGCACCTCAGTGCTTGTGGGTTTGCCACAAATAAGTGCAGTTTTTCTCTCAAGAGAAATCATTAGTCAGGCTCTGGCATGAAAATTGAAAATGACAGCCACTGTTGTCCCCTGCCAGCTAGACTCATGACAGTCTAGAGAACAGACTGTGACCCGCTCTGGCTTTCCTAGGGCACTAGACTCGAGGCAATTCCAGTCCTGCTGGATGCAGGACTGCTTGAGGAACAGCCAAAGCTAAAGTGAATCTGGATTTAAGGACTCCACTGATGATACTCTATATATACACACACACACACACACACTATATTATTAATTTCATTGTTCTAATATAGATTAAATATATGATGTTTTATTAATACCACATCAACGTCTCATGTTTATGCATTTTGAAACTTGCAACTTTGTATTATTTTTACAATTAAATAATCAGTAAGCACATTAATATAATAATCAAATGGAGAAATCAGTCCTTATAGTGATAAATAATTCCTGTCTCTTTCTCTCTCTCAGAATCATGAGTTTGTGGATGAGCAAACTTATGAGACAAACTGTATGGAGGTTTCCCTAACGAAGCCGTCCATGTCCCGTTCCTCATCGCTGTCCTCCTCTCCACATGGCCTGTCCTCCTGCTGCACGCGCAGAAACAAGCGCAAGAGCTTCAATGTCTCCAATTCCAACATGGTCGGCGGCCGCAGGGGCAGCATACAGGAGCTCAGCACCATCCAGATCAGAGAGAGACCAATGAGCAACAGGTGCTCTCACAACACTCATGCACACTTACTCAGACATAAGGCGAAAAAAATAGGCTGATACTGGTTGCAGTCTGAATATATATGTCAGAGCTGTGTCTTATTTAGAAGTGTTTATAATACTGACTATGGTGAGTATTTCCAGATGGTTTTGGAGAAGGGGTTTATGTAGTGCTTATAATCAAGAATGTATTTGTAGAATTAAGTGTATAGTAGTATGCAATATGTCAGTGGTTCTCAATTCCAGTCCTGGCGACCCACCACACTGCATTTACAGAAGTATATATTGAGTCAAACTTCTCTAGAAAGTTTCATATGTGTGTGAAGACGCTGCAGGTTGTGGCATAGCGCAGATCCGTGAATGAATGTTCCAAAGTGAAGTAAACTTCAACAGATTTCTTGTGCTCAGGGAGTAGGGAGCTGTGTGGGGACCCTGTCAGTCGGAACACAGTTCATGCATGGAGCTCTCTTCTTACGAGCTGATGATCTAAATCAGGAGTGTTAAATAAGAGAGACATGCAAAATATGCAGAGCAGTGGGTCACCAGGACTGGAATTGAGAACCACTGCAATATTTAGTACAAAGAATATAGAATGCATACTAGAGCATAGATTTAGTCTGCATATGTGGAATACATTGTATAATACTTAATATGCAGAATGTAGTATTATAGCATAGCACATATGTAGCATATTATTAATTAGTATGCAAATGTGAAATTAAGTATGCAGTCCATTATTTGCAGTGCATAGTATTTGTGTACATAAGTAAAATTCAGTAAAAGTGTATAGTGCATGTAATCTAGAATGCATATGTAGAATATTGTGGATAAGACATACTATGCAATATGATGCAGTGTTCACACGTATAATGCATAGTATGGAATATTTAGTGCATTAAATGTAGAATTCTTTTGTGGTTAGTATCTAAATATATGCAATACAGTGTGTAATGCATAGTGTTAGTGTGTAGTGCATAGTGGCTAGTATGCATAATGAATGCAAAGTATAGTGCATAGAATTTAGTGAACTACTATGTGCAGTACACATTACATAATCCAGAATGCATATATTCAATTGAGTGTATAATGCATAGTATACTATATGTAGTACAGAGATTGTAGAATGCAGATTAGAGCACAGATTTAGTGTGCATTAGAATGCAGTGTATAGAATTTAGTATACGTAATATGTCAAATACGAGTATGTAGTATAGTGTAGTATGCATAATGAGTCCTGTTAAGCACATACTATATAAAGTGTAGTTTATTTTATGCAGGTTCACTGTATATCTGGGTATTTCGGTTGTTCTCATAGTGATTCATGCTGCTGGAATCCTGTAAAGCTCTGGTTGTGACACCCCCCCCCCCCCTTATGCCAGCATACTCTGGGAACGCTATCATGATTCCCTCCAACAGCTGGCGGATTTGCCCATCAGCTGGATTGTATTCTCACCCGCCCTCTCTCTCCCTCCCTCTTTCCGTCTCTCTTCCAATGCAGCCGCTCCAGTCTCAATGCCAAGTTCGAAGAAACTTTACCCCTGAATTCAGAAGAGCAGTCCTACATCACTGCCGCTGTCATCAGCATGCCCACCCCACCCGTGACCACACCCGAGGGCGGAGACTCAGCCAGCTCGCCTGACTTCTTGCAAAGCAACATTGTCAGGGTGTCTGCCTTATAGACCGTCTGCCGTGACCATTAGCCATTTTATTTAGCAAGTGGACGCTGGAGCAGCAAGGATCGACGGAGCCCCCTAGTGTAGTGGAGGAGGCACTGAAGCTGGATGGGCCATAGCTGGACCTTTTTATTTATTTATTTTTTAAATCAGCTCCTGCCCAGAGCTCTCCGTCTCTGTGAGCTCAATCAGCTCTAACTCTAGGCCCATACATCATGTGATTCATGCTGGGGTCCAATAAGCTTTCACTCAACCCATAGAGGAAAACAGTGAACATTGTGTTTGTTACAGCTTCTATAATTTTTCCGTATTGTGAGTCTTTAAATCTGTTGTCTTCAGTTTGATGGGATCGGCAGATATTTGGGACGAATAAGGAGTGTACCAGCAGGGGCAGGATTTTACAAGCTTTTACACAGCTGTAAGCACTTTTGATACTATAAAGTAAAGCTGGGCTCTACTAGGGTATGCTGTCGGATGCTTTTGTGTGTGTGTGTGTGTGTGTGTTTGAGACCAATCTCTTGCATGTTTCACGTAAGTCTTTGTCTTTTTTTCAATTCGGCATGAGCAATAAGGATTGGCTCTTTTTGTCAGAATGTGTGCTTTTTACTTTTGCCTAGTTATATAGTATTGATCTTTCCAATCCAATGAGTGTGTAAAAACAGCTGTTTTGAGAGATTAGTCTGTTGATACAGGTGATAAACAAAGAAAATCTTGTATCACACTCTCTCTGTCCCACCCATGTTGTGTTCATTCCTTCCCGGGCCTAATGAGATGTTATTCTTCTTCTTCTTTTTTTTTTCTTTTTTTTTTTTTTTTTTTTTTTGTGGCAAAAAGCAAATGGAAAAGGAAACGCCTGTTGTGTTTCAATATATGTGACTTTCTCAAACTGACAGTGGAGGCTTGTGGACTTGAGCTCTAATACTAGGCATTCCGTTTTATACTCCAAAGTTTGCGAGTTAACTGTGAAAAGAAAAATAACGTGCTTATTTATTATATTCGTTAAAATTATTGTGCATGTTGTCGAACATATGGTGAAACCGGCCAACTTGGACCAGCGCATAGAGCCCACCCAGGACTTTTATTCTTCCCTCCCTTTAAAGATGTACTTTTATCAGCACACATTCTTAGGTCTGTCTATTATTTCTGGATAATGGCATCAAGCTGTGTGTGATGACACGTTGAGAATCATCCAATCAGGTTCTTTGTACTGTATGGAGATTATTATATCATTGTGATCAGCCAAACACGCTTAGTGTTGAACTTAAAAACGCAAAAATCTCACAAAGTCACATTCAGGTTTGTTTCACTCCAAAATCAAAAGAGAATAAATTATATTTTGCTTAAAATTGTTTTAAAAGTCATATTAATCAACATTTGAATGATAATTAAGCACACTCCATGCAAAATCTCATTACCGTACGTTTTAGTTCTTTGTATTTCTCATTTTCAATGGTGATTTTCATTACTGTAATACAGTATTATAAAAAAGCAAATGTATAATGCTTCATAATGATTGTAAAAATACTTCAGAAATGTAAATCATTCCATTACAGTAATGAAAATTGTATTTTGGCATTTATGGTGTTGTGCTTAATTGTCCTGAAAATAATGCACAAAATCTGTTTAGACTTTATGTAAGCAAAATAGAATTTATTTTGATTTTGGGCAGAAATATGTCTGTGAGATTCAATCAAAATGTATTATTATTAATTAAATGGTGTTAAAAAATTTCTGTGCCTGAAAGATGAATTCTCTCTTCTACACCATAAAATATCTAAAATTCAAAAAAAAATACTATAAAACTTATATATTTTATACAAAAATCACAGCAAAATTTGTTGAGAAGATCTCAAAACGCCCCTCTCACAACTACCCACCAACACAAAAACACACACACACACACACACACACACACACACACACACACACACCACTGCCCTCCTGCACAATGCCTGCACCCATTCTTGCTTTACCATGTGACTTATGCAACAAGATTCTTTTTGTAAAGATATGCTTTGTATTAAAAGGGTTACCGGGGGAATAGAATCTCACAAATGCATATTTTTTAAACTCAAATGGTGTTGATTATATATTATAAATGTATTTCAGTTGTAAAATAAAAAAAAAGAAAAAGAAAAGATGAAAACAGAAAACTATGAGAGAGTGTTGCTAGTGCACCTGTGCTGTAAATTTGTTCTTCGGTGTAGTGAAATTTATTACAGTTTCTTCTTTTCTCCTAATTTCAGTGGACA
Source organism: Cyprinus carpio (assembly GCF_018340385.1). Classification (NCBI taxonomy): domain Eukaryota; kingdom Metazoa; phylum Chordata; class Actinopteri; order Cypriniformes; family Cyprinidae; genus Cyprinus; species Cyprinus carpio. The sequence goes on from NC_056575.1 coordinate 7,504,737, forward strand.
AAAAATTTAATGTCTTACATTTTACTTTCTCAATCAACGACCGGAAAGGCTGGACCATCTGTTTAGGTTTGGAGATTTTTTTGCCCCATTTGGAGGACAGGATTGACTGGATTGATTGAGTGCATGTGCTCACAGACTTACAGAGAACGTGTGGGTTTCTTTTCTTTTTTGTTATTGTTTTCTTTTTTTCAGGATCCACAAGGGACTTTTAAAACAGACTTCCTGTTTGTTATATAATGTACATTTAAACGACTACCAGGTGACGATGGTCCTTTGGAATTTGTTACAGCTTGTGTTATGGACATTAAAATATATGAATTATTGAAAAACAATGAAAAAAAATGCAAACCAGTTGTTTAGTCCGGTGCATTGTCTATGAATAAATACAATTAATTCATTGTCCTATTAAAATACAGATTTAAAAAAAAAAAGACAATGGTGTTGTGATCATTTTATTAATCTCAGTTAATTATTGAATCGTGTTTCCACCTTAAAATAAATGTAAAAAAAAAAACAAGGAAATTATGACTTTATAATTATCTCAAAATTACAACTTTATAAAGTAAAGCAAGAAATAGTCACAATTGCAAGAATAATGTAACATTGTCCAATATAACATCACAACTTGATAAAGTTGCAGTTATGAGAAATATCAATTTGTGTTGTTATATTTCACAATGTGACCCCATCATGCAATTGTGACTTTGGCAACTATATGTCACAGTGTATGTCACAGTTACCTTTATAATTATTTTTACTCAAAAAAACAAACTTTAGATGGAAACAGGCTTTCATATGGATTCATAAAGACCTTGTGAACCCATTTAGGTTGTGTCTGCTAGCTTCGTTAGCATTTATATACTAGCATACTGCTAAAAACGTAAAGTCTGTCTCTGTAAAATCTTGAATGCACATGCAAAGTTTTGCTGCAATTGTGCAAAAAAAAAAAACATTTTGAGATATCATTCAGAATGATTTACATGGCAAAGATTTCCTAAAAGTTAGGTTTAGGGGGTTGTTCAAAGACCTTACCGCAAGTATAAACAATACTTATAGCAAATCAGCAACACTGTACTCTCTTCCATTTCCAGCTGAGCGTCATTTTCTTCAGAGCCCTCTTTCCCATTTTGCCGATTTCACACATTTCTCAGGTGGCACATTTAAAGGGACCAACATTAATAGAGGCAACGGACTCAACCTCTATAAGCACTTAACATGATTACGTTACACATGCACAGGATCTTCCTTTATACACCGGAATCAAGGGATGAGGAGGTCCGGAACGCAAGGGATTGCACCAAATATTCGAGCTCACTCAGAGCAAGCTAACCGCAGGGCAGTGGTGAGCTCCCAGCAGGCGAGCGATAGAGCTATGCATTAGCATATTTCCCATCATGCCGTGGGTAATTGAGATGTTTGAAGTCAGTTGTAGGAAAAGACATATCTGAGAGACACTGAAGGAGGGGGACCTCGCTGCACACAGGGGGATATTGAAGTCGGACTTCATACAAGCTGCAGCTGTCTGTTTGCGACCTCGCTATTTTTGCCGAGAGGTGAAAGGTTAATGGTTTTATTTCCCCGTTGACTCGTTTTACTGTACTCTGTGAAAGGAAAGAGGGAACGGGACTGTCTATATGATAGTACAGTCCGTGTGAAAGGCTCTGTACATCTGCACCCACGCTAAACAGCGAATGACACAAAGTCGACCGATCTCAGTTGGTGTCTTTGGATGAGAAGTATCATGTTTTGATAGTGATTTACCACAGTTAACAGCTAAATGCTATAAGGCTAGCTTTACGCTCTCTGTCAGTCTCTCTCTCACACACAGGAGATGAATAGAGAGTGGGGGGGTGGGTGTTAGCAACAAGAGAGGAAACAGTATGTCTTTTGTAAGCTTGTATGACGGCAATCCTGTGTGCTCCTTTCTGATTCATAAATCGGATCCTGAGCGGTGGGGGAAAGAGGAAGCTGACTGAAGCATTTCTAGACCTCCAGCTATGTTTGGTTTAGCGTGCTATCATACTACTCATAATATTTCTGTAGTAAACTGTTTGAGTGATGTTTTCTGTACGCTCTATTCTGTAAGTCTTAATTGGAAGCAAGATGATTCATTCAGTGGCTAATGCTATCTTGCTAATGTGATTTTATAAAATGTCCAAAATGGTTTGCCAAGATTAATTGTCCTTTCAAGTGCAACTGGGAAACTCGTACCTATGAGTCAGATGTTCGTTATTATGACACGTCACACATTGAATTTGGAAACAAGGAAGGAGCCTAAAAAAAGAATTATATTGTGAGCAATGAA